>NW_006438113.1:1741919-1798598 GCF_000325575.1 Pteropus alecto
CAAGGGTTGAACTGTCTCTAGAGAGGTCAAGAACAACACTGTAATTTTCTAAATATCAATCTGCCTTATATTTACATGAGTTTGCTAGGGTACCTTAACAAAGTACTCCAAACTAGGTGAATTAAACAGCAGAAACTTTCTTTCTCACAGTTCTGGAGACCAGAAGTCCAAAATTAAGGAGTCAGCAAGGTTGATTTCTTCTGAGGCCTCTCTCCTTGGGTTGTAGATGGCACCTTCTTGTTATGTCCTCACATGGTTTTGCCTCCATGGTGTCTCCTTGTTGTGTTCAAATTTCCTCTTCTTATAAGGATACTGGTCAGATTGGGTTAGGGCCCCACTCTAAAGATTTCACTTTTACTTCCTTAAAAGTCCCATCTCCAAAGATCCTAACTCAGTCACATTCTGAGGTGCTGGAGATTAGGACTTCAACATTTGAATTTTGAGAGATACAACTCAGCCATAACAATATTATTCTTATGCTCCAGAAATTTCAAATAATTTTAGTAATAACATTTTCTTCCCCCAAAACCATTTTTTTAATGATTTAAGTAGTAAACAATTGTTCTAGTTATTGTCGAATTTTTATTTCTTAGAATGTCATAAATATTATATTTAACACTGAAATTAATTTAGAGTGTTAATGAAATACCGGTTTTCCATTTGGCTCTGGCACACATTGACTTAGCTGCATGTGGTCATTTTAAGAATAACTTTTTAAAGTTTGAAGTAATTCGAGCTTGTATTTGGTACAATTCCAGTTTATGTCTTCAAGTGCTGTGTTTACTCCATACACGTCTGTTTAAATGTTTGATTAGAAATTAAAGGTAATTTTAAAGACAAACAGAATCACTTCAGTTGAAATTTGTGTTTAAATTTTAAAACAGTAAAACAATTATTTTATTCTTATCTCCAGAAATTCATAATTAATTAAAATTCAGTACAAAATTTTTATTGTCTATAATTTCTGGTCATTGTTATCATGATTAATATTGAAAATAACTTTGTCATACAAGGAATGGGAATGTTTTTAAAAAGTCAGTTCATGCAAGATTGCAGTGTAGGTAAATGCTGTGCTCACACCACAACCACATTAAAATTACAGCTAAATTATAGAACAACTGCCCTCTGAGAATCACCTGAGGACTAGCTGAACAGAACTCCTATAACTAAGGATATAAAGAAGCCATACCTGGTAAGAGGGGCAGAGACACAGAACAGGCAGATCCCACACCAATGATGTGGTGTTTAAGAATTGAGAGGACTATCTCATCTGTGGAGGCTTCCCCTGAGGAGTGAGGGGTCCAAGCCCCACACTGGGCTCCTGACCCAAGCAACTAGTGCCAGGAAAAGGAGTCCCCACAACAACTGGCTCTGAAAATCAGCAGGGACTCAGTTCAGGTTAGATGAATGGTTGCTGTAGACCCAGGAGCCCTATTAAAGGGCCTGCATGCAGAAATCTCATTTGCTCACAAACATTTGCCCTAAATTCCAGCAAAGGAACAGTAGCTTGAAAAGCACCAAGGATATACAGGGAGGAATTGAATTGTCTGGCTATAGGGCAAGGGCTGGAGGGGCAGCTCTCTGTAGGACGCAGGTACTGTTGTTCCATTATTGACCTCTGCCCCCACACAGCCTCCAGTCTCAGGCGGGCATCAAATTTGAGTCTGCGTTAACCTGGCTAACACCAACCTTGCCCCACCTTGGTGATTTTCTGAGTCCCAGCCTTATCTAACTCACGCATCACCAGAACCACTTTTAGCAGTTGTTCTTCTCAAGTGGCTGGACTTGTGAGTGCTGAGAATTTCCTAAAATCTCTCAAAGGTCCACAATCCCCTAGTGTCTGGCTTTGGAACATCCTATACCTCTTGCTAAGTGGCCCCAAGTCCGGCACTTGGTGGCAGCTGGCCTTAGTTCACAGTATAACCACTCCCAGGCACATTTGAGCCCAGCATAGGCAGCTACTCATTGAAGATTACTTTGTAACTCTTGCCAGGTGGCCTTGGGCTCAACACAGGCAGCTGCTGACCTTGGCCTGCACCCAAGCCCCTCCTAAGAGGTTTCAGAACCAACATATTTGGTAGCTAGTTTCAGACCACACCACAGCACCACTCACTTATTGACACAAATTACACACCCAAAGAGTGGACTGGGCAGGCACCAGAGCCTTGCTAAAGTAAATTCCACTCTGAGGGGTCAGCTCTCATAAAATACCTTGTCCACTATAATCACAGCCATTCTTCACAGCCAGTCAGCCTGAGAGTCAGTTCCACCCCGTGATATGCCAACAGCAATAAAGTCTCCACTAAAACAGGAGAGCACACACAATGTATACAAGGAATATATCTGAAGCACCCAGCTCAGGTGAACAGGATAACTGTGCCCCTGGTCCCCACAGGACACCTACTATATAGGGTACTCTGCCAAGACTGGGAGTTATAGCAGATCTACCTAAAACATAGCAACAAACACAGGGAGCTAGCCAAAATGAGGAGGAAAAAAACATGTCCCAAGTGAATGAACAGAAGAAAACTACGGAAAAAGAACTCAACAAAATGGTGGCAATCTACCAGATGCAGAGTTTAAAACATTGATTATAAGAATGCTCAATAATCTCAGTGAGAATTTCAACAAAAAGAAGGAAACATAAAAAAAGGTGATAGAAAACATAAAAAAGAGTCAGTCATAAATAAAGAATAATTAAAATGAAGAATAAATTAGATGGAATCATCAACAGATTAGATGAAGCAGAGGATTGAATCAGCTGTTGAGAAGACAAGGTAGTAGAAAACACCTAATCAGAACAGCAAAAAGAAGAAAAAATAAAAAAATATGAAGATAGTTTAAAGAACATCTGGGACAACATCAAGTCTAACAACATTTTCATCATAGGGGTACCAAAAGAAGTGAAAAAGCAAGGAATTGAAAAATTATTTGAAGAAATAATGATAGAAAACTTCCCTCATGTGACAAAAGAAATAGATGTACAAATCTAGTGCTGATTTCCAAAGAATGCAGACCCAAAGAGGCACACACCAAGACCCATCATCATTAAAATGCCAAAGGTTAAAGACAAAGAGAGAATCTTAAAAGCAGCAAGAGAGAAGCAGTTTATTATCTACAAGGGAGCTCCCATAAGACTGTCAGCTGATTTCTCAATAGAAACTCTGAAAGCCAGAAGAAATTGGCACAAAATACCCAAAGTGATGAAAAGCAAAGACCCATGACTAAGATTACTCTATCCAGCAAGGTTATCATTTAGAATCAAAGGAGAGATAAAGAGCTTCCCAGACAAGAAAAAGCTAAAGGAATTTATCATCACCAAACCAGTATTATAAGAAATGTTAGAAGGACTTTGTTAAGAATAAGAAGAAAAAAAAATATGAATAACAAAATATCACAAAGAAAAAACTTACTGACAAAAGCAAACACATAACAAAAGCAGTGGGTTAACCAACACTAAAGCTAGTACATAGGTTAAAAGGCAAAAGCAGGAAGTACATGTGTAATTACAATAGTAAATTAAGAGATACACACAAACACACAAAAGAAGTAAAATATAATGACAAAAACATAAACATAGAAGGGACAAGTAAACATGGCAGTGATTTTAGAATGTGTTAGAACTTTAAGTGACCATCAACTTAAAATAGACTGCTATATAGCTAAATAGAAACTCATATATGAAGCACATTGAAACTACGAACCAAAAATCTACAAAAGATATACATGAAATAGAGTGGAATAAATCCAAACACAACACTACAGAAAGTCACCAACATACAAGAGAAGAGAGCAAAGAAATAAAAAAGGAACAGAGAAGAACTACAAAAACAATCAGAAAACAATAAAATGAGAATAACTACATACCAATCAATAATTACTTTAAGAGTAAATGGATTAAATGGTCCAGTCAAAAGATGAATGGATAAAGTGGCACATTTATACAATGGAATGATACTCATCCATAAAAAAGAATGAAATCTTACCTTTTGCAACAACATGGATGGACCTAGAGTGTATTATGAGAAGAGAAATAAATCAAAGACAGATAACATATGATCTCATTTATATTTGGAATCTAAAAAACAAAATAAATGAACAAACAAAGTAGAAACAAACTCATAGATGCAGAAACAAGCTAAGGACATCCAGATGAGAAAGGTGATTGGGGAATGGGAAAAAAATGTGAAGGGATTCAGAACTACCAATTGGCAGTTACAAAATCGTGATGGGGATGTAAAGTACAGCATAGAGAAGAGTCAATAATTTTGTAATAACTATATATGATGTTAGGTGTGTACAGACATATTGGGGGGATCACTTCATAAATTACATAAATGTCTAATTACTATGATGTACATCTGAAACTAGTATAACACCGAATGTCAACTATAATTGGAAAGTTAAAAAAAAATTTTAAAAAATGCCAGTTTATGATCTTTAACTCCAGTGAATGAGTTGACATTGGGAAATTAGAGGAAAAGGCTAGTCTATGGTCCACGTTCATGAGTTTCTGTTTGTTTGTTCTGTTCAGTTGTTGCTTTTAGGTTTATATTCCACATATAAGTGATATCATGTAATTTTCAACTTTTTCTGTCTGGCTTATTTGGCTTAGCATGATTATCTCAAGGTCTATCCATGTTGTCGCAAATGGCGTATTTCATTTCTTCTTATGGCTGAGTAATATTCCATTATATATATGTACCACATCTTCTTTTAGCCAGTCATCTATTGTAGGACACTTTGGTTGCTTCCATATCCTGGCCACTGTGAATAATACTGCTATGAATGTCAGTGTGCAAATATCTTTTTGGATATGAGTTTTCAAGTCTTTGGGGTAAAAATCCAGTCGAGGGATTGCTGGATATGGTAGATCAATTCTTAGATTTTTGAGGAATCTCCATACTGTTTTCCACAGTGGCTGTACCAATTTGTACCTCAAAAGTGTATGAGGGTTCCTTTTTCTCCGCATCCTCTCCGGCATTTGTTATTATTTGCCCTGTTGATTATAGCTATTCTAACATGTGTGAGATGGTATCTCATTGTGGTTTTGATTTTCATTTCTCTAATAGCTAGCGATGTTGAGAATCTTTTCAAATATTTGTTGGCCATTTGTATATCCTCTGTTGAGAAGTGTCTGTTCAGGTCCTCTTCCCATTTTTTGATTGGATAATTTGCTTTTTTGTTGTTATTGAGTTGTATGAGTTCTTTGTATATTTTGGATGTTAGGCCATTATCGGAGGTGTTGCTTGCAAATATATTTTCCCATTTGGATTGTTGTCTCTTTACTTTGTTGATCATTTCTTTTGCTGAGCAGAAGCTTTTTAGTTTGATGTAGTCCTATTCATTAGTTGGTGGCTAATTTTTATATGCAAGTGCCAGTGTGTCTGAGAAGGCCAGCTGTCTCTCTTCACTGGCTCAAGACAAAGTAAATTACTTTAGTTGGGCATACAAAAAGGGCGGGGAGCTCCCATAGTGCTAGTTCTTGAGATGAGCCCTAAGTATGGGAAGAATTTTAATTTGGTCAAGAGTGAGGAGATATTACGCATATTATATGAAGAAGCATTCAAAAAGTCACATAACCACATGAGGCAATCTGAGTTAGGTTGCAGAGAACTTCAAACATTCCTGGTGTAATTAAGGGAGGGAGGTAATTATCCATAAGTGATACTGAAAATGAAATGTGAAGCTGGAGCTGTCCTGGCCCTCCTGAGGTATTCTGTGCTTCCTGTTGAAAGAGAAGAAGTCAGGTCATCAGTGTTGGAACTCTGTGTTCTAGGTCAGTCCTCAGGGAGGATGACTCAGTACCCTGCCACCTGACTGCCCTGAGAATTGGGGCAGGACATCTCCTGCAGGTGGAGAGATGAGAGGCTCAGCTGGAAAAGGCAAAGCAGAACTGGCAGGCTTCTGTAAACACTTCGGTGGGGAGTATTCAGCTGGTTAAAATGCAGGTTGAATTAAGCGCAAGGTGTTATCTCCTTTCTGTCCTCTGATCCTGGGTTAACTTTCTTTGATTACTGTAAGAGATAAAAAAGAAAAATCTCAAATGAGAGAGAGGCAGGAGGAGGCCAGCACCTTTTCATCCTACTAAGAAAGAGATGTGGAGGGAAGAAGTCTGGTTTTAGAGAAGTGGATTCACTCCTGAGCAGATTAAAATTAACAAATTGGCTAAAGTCAAGGATGTGCTCATTGTTTGCTTGAGACGGGAATTCTTGGGAACCAGCGTATTTACCATATGACCTCCAGAGATAGGCTAGGTCACCCCTGCCTATTGAAAGCTTTCACTTAAAATTGATGTCTTTATAAAATAGCATTTTTTCTTATTATTCAAGAAATATATGCCTTATGGAATCTTTGGGAAACAGAAAAAAATTAAAATTTTTATACCTCACTCAGCAATATCAATGTTAAGATTTTGGTGTTAATCTTTCCAATCTTTTTACACACACATCTATATCTACATACACATATATTCACTTCACAGTCACACGCATACTCAGTTCACACACACATACTCCACACATACAGATACACAGACACACACTTACTTTATACTTCTTATTTTACCAATGTAAGGGATTATGTTTAGAAACCTGATTTTTAGTATTAATTAATAATTCATTCATAAAGCACATACTGATGTCACTTTTGTGAAGACATCCTCCTAGGCCTGAGGATGTAGTATAGATCAATAGTTCTATGCTCTCCTGGAGCTGACAGTGCAGAGAGGGATACTTCATCCAGTGAACCCCAAATTAGAGCTCACAATCAAGTAGTGCTGGCACAGAGCCTACCCGGGCTAGATAGAGCAGGCCTCTAGAACCAGGTGATGTGACACCTGAGATCTGTTGGAGAGTGGAACAACCAGTAGAAGAATGGAGGGAACAGCAACCCCAACTCCAAAGGCCATGGTGTGTGGGAAGGAGCTCAGTAAGTGTGAGGGAGGGTGGTGTGGCCAAAGCAGGGGGAATTAAGAAGTCAGAGACACAAATTGGAGGTGGAGGCCAGGGTCTTGCGAGCCACAAGAGTATTTTAATTTAAATAAAACTGAAAGCCACAAATGGATTTTAAAAAGAAAGTCTGTTACATAATCTTGTAAATTGTTTTAAAACCACTCTGACTTGTACAGAGAACATAGTGTAGGAAGCAGGTCAGAAGACTAACTTAGGAGGCTACTGCAGTGGTCCAGGCAGCTGCACTGGAGGCTGTGCTTGGGTCAGTAGTATCAGAGATGGAAAAAATACATACCTCTAAGATATACTTTGGAAGTAGACCAACTGTCTATGCTAATGGCTGGGATGTGAGTGGTCAGTTATATCGTCAAAGTTTCTAAAAGGGTATAATATTTACAAATATGGATCAGGTTGGGGGAAGACTCACTTTGAATTACTTTCTTTGGGGGAGAGATATGTTTTGGGCGTTCATTATTAGAGATGCTGTGAAACATCCAAGTAAAGGTCTTAAGTAGGCCATTAGATCTGTTCACATGAAGTTTAGAGGAGAAGCCTAGACTGGAGATATGAAGATGAGACACTCACCTCAGGAATGATCTTGGCATTAGAGTGAGAGAATAGGTTATACATCAGTGGAGACACTGGGAGTTCTGCAGTTGGCAAGAGAGAAAAAAAAAGCAACGAAGAAGACAGAAAAAGGAGAAGCCAATACGGTTAGGGTTGGGAGAAATATGAGAACATATTGTCGTAGAGGCAGAAAGAAGAGAGTGCTTTACCTTTCATGTGACTAAATATCCTAAACCTTAAAATTTTAAGTCTGCACAATATTTTATTGAGTGGATGTACCATCAATTATTGAAATCCCTCTCACTGTGCTAGCTTGTATGTGCACACCTAAGTTGGTGGATGTTTAGATACTTTAGAACTTTTTTGCTTTGCAGAATAAGGATGATGAGATAGACATCTAGGCAGTAAATCCCTGGTAACATACATGATTAATTTTAAAGGTGGATTTTTAGAAGTAAGTTTATAGAGTAAAAATTAATGTTGGTAAAAACTTTAATACCTAATGTACGATGTCTTTTTATTGCTGTTTATAAAGACATTGAAGAAATTAAATGACATAATTTCCATTGTTAGCCTGCTCATTGTCTAATGAAGGCAATTCAAAAAGAACAAAAACAGTACTTATTAAATATCTTTTGTCACACAGTGTAAATATATATATATATGTACATATATATGTATGTATATATATGCCTTATTGTTAAAGTGTACAGATGAAATTTATTGGATTTTGTTAACCAATGTCACCATAAAAAATAAATAAATAACATATTTTTGTCCTAGGCTTTGTGAGCTAGATTTTAGAACTCCTAGCTTCTAGGTGCAGCAGTGAGATTCAGGATCTCCCCAACCCCCACATTACCTATTTTGTTGTAAAATTTGAATCAAGCTCTGTCTATCCCCACATTATTTATTTAGCCTATTTGAATGTCTCTAATAATTTTTTAATTGTTTTTCCCCGATTTATTCCAAACTGTCTACATTGTTCCTTCCATAGTGGACATACTCACACTTCATTATATTCTTTTTGATGTTGGACAACTCCTTCTTTTTGTTCCTATTAATCTATTCTCACCCACTTTTATCAACGACTATCATTCACACGAGTTCTTCCACATGGGCTCATCTCCATTATAAGTCCATTTTCTCCATTTCATTCTTCTTAAACCAACATCATTAGACAGAGAGACCCTAAGAGCCACATCTGATTCATTCCTGTAAACCTTCATTAATAGTAGGAATGAATGTCTGTTGAAACTAATCGATATATGCTCTCCAGATTAATAAATATAAAGCTATCATATAACAATAGTAATCATTTCTCCAAAGTGCCATGCTTTGTAACAATCAGGTTACATATATAAATAATAATCCTTGAATCAATACTGTAATATAAATGATATCTCCATTTTAAGATAAGAGAATCCAACCTTGCAATGTAAAAACTGTCTTCATTTTAGATGAGAAAAGTTAAGAGAGATGACATATATTATCTGAGTTATCACTGGTTCTCTAGGAACAGAATTTAACTAAAACTGCCTGACTCTAAGGTTCACACATTTTATTATCACACAACTTGGCTTGTATTCATACAGAAAGTACCACTTACAATCTTACCAACAAATTGTTAAAAATGAAAGAAATCATGAAATCTTGGATTACTACAACCTCATTTCATATTGCTGAAAGATTAGAATATCTTTCCATTAATATGTGTAGCAAAATGACTCTTTCTACCACAGAAACTGAGATATAGAGACTATTCCAAATTACTGTTTTAATAACTACAGCCACAACAATGGAGCTCCCCTTAGTGGGCACCTGTCTATTTCCACCTAAAACAGCCATTCTCTTTCTCATCACTACCAGTACATTCATCCCCACCTTATATTTTCAGAACTTAGAATCCTGGGGTAATTTGAAAAGAATGAGCAGTATAGGACTGATACATAACTCCTGCATGAATGTCAGTAGGCAACTTGCTGGCTGTTGTCCATAAGAGGCCCTGATGGATTGCAATGGGGAAGAAATCAAAAACAGAACCTCCATATACGTAATGTCCAACATTTCTCCAAAGGGAACAACATTAGGGTTCTCCAGAGAAACAGAATATATGCATTGGCATTATGGAGGCTGAGAAGTCCCACAATCTGCCATCTGCAAATTGGCAAACAAAGAAAACTGATGATATAATTCAGTTTGAATCTGAAGGCCTGAAAAGCAGGAACTCAGACATCTGAGGGCAGGAGACAGTGGACATCCCAGATCAAGAGAGAGAGAGAGAAAAATGTGTCCTTCCTCTCCCTTTTTGTTCTATTCAGTGAATTGGCTGAATCTAAGTCCTTTTTGGACACTTTCTGTTTCTCAAACAGAAAGATCTGGTCAGGGCAGATCTTCTTTACTCACTCTACTGGTTCAAATGCTAATATCGTCCAGAAACACCCTCACAGACACACGCAGAAATAATGTTCTACAAGCTATCTGGACATCCTTTAGTGTAGTCAAGCTGGCACATAAAATTAAGTATTACAGAAATTACTAGCAGGTGGGATCAGGATTTGCTTTTATGATACACATTCAGATGGAGGCCAGAGCAATTCTTGATGCTAACTGGATTTGTTATCAGTGCTCCTCACAGATAGCCACTTCTCTTCTCTTTCCAGGAATATGTAGAATGGCACCTCTGGACCCTCAAGATTGGACAGGGCTATAAGATGAGCACTAGCCAGTGAATTTTGAGCAGATGTGATGCATATCATCTTGACTGGAGCATTGAATTCTCAGTTTGAGAATAGTGACTTCTCTTCCTCCTACATAACTTCTAGCCACATTCAATGTGGCAGCTGATTGGTCAACCTAGGTCTCTGAATAAATGGAATGAGCAGAGTTCTTCAAATGACCCTTGATAGGCATGTTTAAAAAAGGTATAAATCTTTGTTATTTAAAAACTCTGAGATTGTTTGTTACTGCAGCATGTCCTAGCTTGTTCTAACTCATTCACTGCTTCTTCTTCTTTATTCTCTTAAGTTATGATCATCTCAACCCCAACTTTATTATCCACTATTCCATGCCATGTACTCTCAACCTCTTTTCTTTCTACTACCTGGGAAAATTTGTCTAACATGTGGCTGGAGGTGGGAGCCATGCTGTTCCCCAACATGATTTTTTTTTCTTTTGTTTGTTTGTTTGTTTATTATAAATGCTTTCTTTTTAAAATTAATTAATTAATTTTTTTATATGGTGCCATTGGTTAACAAAATCCAATAAATTTCAGCTGTACACTTTAACAGTAAGGCATATATATATATATATTTACACTGTGTGTTCACCTCTCATAGTTAAATTTGTTTCTGTCATCACATATTTGACTTTCTTTACCCTGTCTATGGATTTTAAAACTTTAAAAGGCTCTAATAACCCTTCTCTGAGCCTTAACTGGGGAAGACCAGGGAATAAAAAATAGTATCTGGAGAAACATAAACACACTGTTTAATATTTTTAAATGTTGTTTCATCTCAGGTACATCCTACTGGGCCCCTACAACCACTTTATTAAACTGAGATTTTGTGTTCTGCCATTTCATTAAATTGAAGGACACTTTAAGGAATAGCCCTTGGAAATTTATTATTGCTAGTACTGTCAGAATGTTGCTGAAGACACTGTTTATCTCATTTGGTCCTCTGTGTAAAGATACCCAGGAAAAATTCTGAACTAAGAATGATTATAATTTCAAGCAATTATTATTTTTTAACATTATGAATACTCTGAGTTATGAAAATAGTTAATGTGAATCCATCCATCCATTGATCTACCTATTAATCAATAAGATAATATACAGTGTATATGTAGTAAAGCAAAACCTAGTGGTAGAATTGGACTTAGATATCCCTGTTGCATAGTGTTTGGAGCACTGGATTGTCCTCTGAACCAGAGCTGGCAGACCTTCAATGTCTCCATTTTAGGAGACAGTGCTCTGTCAGACTTGACCGTCAGCCTGCTTCTTAGCATCTTGAAAAGATTAATAAAGGCTATTACAGCTGAGGCCCAGGATTTGATTGTCCCATATTAAGAGCAATAGTTGACCATGAAATTATCTCAGGAAATCCAATGTCATTTTGATGCATCAGGTATCCAGCTCTAATAAGACTAATCAAACTTGAAAACTTCCATGATCCTCTTCTTTAATTCCAGCATCAACATTTCTGTTGTGGTGGCTTTGTAATAAAGTGCCAACTTGGCTAGGCTGAACTACATTTCTCAAAATTCTCTTTCTAAAGTGTTTCAAGTTGCAATGGGCCACAGAGAGATTCTCTGGAGATGTAGAAGGAGAAAGAAAGCAGCAGTCATCTTGTAGCTCACACATACAGTTGTTTATCAGCCAACTCACCCTGTGGGTCTGAGGCTGCAGCTGGGTCTGCAGTCATTCCACTTTCCCCTTCAGCTTCCCTGACACCTGGGCTAATGATGTGTTTAATTTTATAGCAAAGAGCCCTGGCTTCTGCATGACATCCATACTCTTGTAATTCTTTTTCTTTGGTTGAACCCTAATGGGTACACCAGGATCCATATAACACGAGATAAGAAATCTTCATGGTATGACTGCAATAAAAGCCTTATTTAAGTCCTTCTTGAGCAGCTTCATCCCCAGGATGTTCTTTTTCTGACAAATGTGATGTTCCTAATGTGATATTTCATTTCTGACTCATGGCCTTGGCTACTAGTGAATACATTTGCATGATTCTGGAATTAAGCAAAGAGGCACCAAGCACCTAATATCTAAAGTATCTCAGTCACTTATCAGGTTCTAGAAATACAGAGATGAATGGTGCGGGCAGATATAGTCTACAGATAACTGTTAATACCTGGTTGGAGGTAATAAAAAGATGCAAGTTTTCATGATGGGAAATGGAAAAGAATGACTTCTACTTCCTGAAGGTCAGGAAGGACTATGAAGTAGTTCTGGGCCTTAAGTGACAAGTTTATCAGGCATTAATATTCTTTTAAACAGATAAATCTAGCAGATTAAGATAACTCTGTTAAATGAAGTAGGGAGGAGCAGTGGGGGTAAAGTGATAAAAGATGCTAATTCTCTTTTACACATGAAGATTATCAGATGCCAGTAGGGCAGCCCGATAGATGTCCAGTAGAATGCTGTTTATTTCAATTCAGGTCTTCAGAAAGAGTTCTGGGTTAGAAGTGTAGGTTTGGAAGCTTTCAGCACAAAGGTGGGAAGCGAAGTCATGAGCAAGAACCTCAGTCTAAAAACAAACAACTTGCTTCAGCCTCTGTCTCTGCTCATTGCAGCAGGAACCACAGACAATATGACTGCAGCTCCTTGCTTGTGGCTAAATGGATCTATGTCCTCTTGTTCATCTCGGGCTTTGACTCTCCATTTCCAGATTCTGTTAGCTTCATGTCTTGATTCATGCTTCTAATCATACACTTTATGGTTATAGTGCCCTAGATATGGAGTGCCTGCCTATATATTCCATTTAGAGATCACATGGGATCATTTATTAAGAATGTCTCCTGGACTCTATGCTCTGCATTGGTACTAAGTAGCAGGAAGTCCAGGCTATATTCCTGAGATCTGGCATTGGTGAGTCTCCTATTGTCTGCTCCCATCCTGAATCCATTCATATGTCCTATTGATACTACTTCTATAAGGTGCCTCTGCTGCTCTGAGTATTATTGTTGCTGCCCTGATCTAAGCCAGCATCATATTTCACTGGGACACCATTGTGGCCTTCTCACCATCCCTGCCTCCAAACGTGGGTCCCTATAATTAACTCACTACATTATATTAATTGAATATAAGTCCAATTCTTTACTGAGGCAAGGACGGCCTTACATGACCAGCTCCTGGCCTCTCTTCAAAGGTCAGCACATGTCTCTTATCCTGGAGAAGTACATGCTTTGGTCACATTGGCCCCTTTTCTCTTCCTGAGACCTGCTAAGATCTTCCTTACCTCAGGTTTTCATGTTTGTTGATGGCCCTACAGTATTTTCTCCTATCTCTTTAAAAGGCTTTTGCCATTCTTCAAATCTCAGCTTAAATATCTCTTTTTTAGATGATTTTTTTCCCTTGCCACCCAGTTCAAAGGAACCCACTACATTCACCTGGTCCCACATTCCCATTGCCATGGTTATTTCTACCAGACTTATCACAACCCTGAATACTTTGTTCATTCATGTGTTTGCTTGTTGATCTGCTGTGTTCCATACTTCGTTGTGAGTTTGTAAAGACACATATTTAGCTTTCTCTCCTTTGTGTCTCCATTGCTTAGTTCAATGCTTGGCACACAGGGCTACTCAGAATTGCTGCCATTGTGTCTGTTGTTGGGAGGTAGGTGTATATGGGTGTGTGTATGTGTGTGTACAGTAACCATCCCCACATCTGAGGAAGATGATTTGATTTGATAGTTTATGAGCATACAAAGAGAATAATATGTTCTTAACAGTTTGTATTCTACTATTTTTATTTTACTTTATTTCATTTTAATTCCAAAATGAACATAGTCCTAATACTTCTTATTTGGAAAGACAACATAGTGTTTCTTTATGTTGATTTATCCTCCTCTCCATTTGCTTGGTAATTGGATTATTTACCAGGTTTTGCTTTTTTCTATTTTCAATTGTATTTCTATAATTACTTAAATTTTTATTTATTTTATTCAGGAGAATTTCTTTGGGTTACAATCATAGAAGTGGAATTTCTGGATCAAAACTGTGAGCAATTTTAAAGGTCTTATTATATAGCAACAGATTTCTCTGTAGAAAGACTGAACCAATTTGCTCTGCCAAAAGCAATGTATGACTAACTATGCATGTTTCCCCAGTTCTGTCAACATTAATTTTAAAACTTTTTAATTTTTTTATCACTTATACCTTTTTTCTAATACATGGTTTGCTGGGAGACATCCATAGAGAATTTCGTAAGCGGGGAGTCACATAGTAGTCCCTATGTTTCAAAGTCAGGCTCTCATTTCCACAATTCTAGAAACTTGAATTTGTCAGAGCCTGTATTTGTTGGAATGGTTTAAGCTACAGAAAGCATAAAAACCAGTTCAAACTGTCTAATATCATGAAGTAGATTTATTGAATCAGGTAATTGTTCTGTTTATCAGGACCCTAGCCCCATCTCTCTACCCTCCTCTTAGCTTTGCTTTCTTCATGGTATCCAATTTACGCTGGAAGGAAACTGTTGAAGCATTTCTAAGCCTCACTTCTGTAATGACAACACTCAGCTAAAGAATAAATCTTAATTTCTAGTAACTCTTTTTCAAGATTAAGGAGATTTTATAAAACTAACTTCTCTCCTCTCCCAGATGTATCTAATTATGTCTTATTGGACCAAACTGGGTCCTTGTTAATTTCTTTTTTTTAATATATATTTTTAAATTGTATATGAACTTTAGTTCTTTTTAAAAAAATTTTTAATGTCAGGGCATTTTCATATAAATTTTACAATGAACTTGTCAGTCGTTCCCCAAAAGGCTGCTAGATTTTGATACAGACTGTGTTGAGTCTACAAATCATTTGGCATAGAATTGCCATATTGATAAGATTGAGTTTTCAATCTATAAACATGAACTGACTCTCAATTTATTTAGATCTCTTTTAAATTCTCTCAGCAATGCTTATAATTTTCTATGCGCAGGAAGTTTTTAATTTTTTCCTATGTTTTTTATTCTTTATAATGTTGTGAGTAGAATTGTTTTCTTAATTTAATATTCTTTTTTTCATTGCTAATATTAGATATACTTGATTTTTATATATTGGTTTTGAACCCAATGAACTTGCTGATCTCTGTTATTAGTTCTAGTAATTTTGTAGGTATGCATGTGAATATATATGTGTGTGGATTTCTTAGTATTTTTACATACAAGATCATGCTTACAAATAAAGGCAGTCTTACTTCTTTCTAATCTGAATGGGGTTTATTTCAGTGTGATTGCACTGGGTATAACTTCTAGTACAATTCAGAATAGAAATGGCTAGAACAGATATCCTTGCATTGTCATTGATTTTAGTAGACAATATTTAGTCTTTTATCATTGAATATGATATTAGCTGTAGATTTCATACATGCCATTTATTATGCTGAGAACATTCCCATTGATTTTTAATTTATTGAGAGATTTTATCATAAATAGGTGTTGGATTTTATAAAATGCTTTTTCTGTATCTGTTAAGACAGTCATGTGGTCTTTGTCCTTTATTCTATTAATGAGGTGTATTACATTAACTGTTTTCTGGATGTTAAACTAACCTTGCATTTCTAGCATAGATCTCACTTTATTATGGTGTATGATCATTTTTATGTGTTGTTGGATTTAGTTTGCTAATATGCAGTTGATGGTTTTTGTGTCTTTCATTTATTTATTCTTGTGTCTTTGACATTGGTATCTAAGTAATATTAGCTTAATAAAACGAGTTGAGAACTGTTCCCCTTTTCTGTAACAGATTGTGAAATGTTTGTATTATTTTAAAAATAATATTCTTTAAATTATTTCATAGATTCCACCAGTAAATTCATCTAGGCCTGGACTTATTTTTGTGAGAATATCTTCAATTACTAATTCAACGTATTTACTTGTTATATGTCTATTCAGATTTTCTGTTTCTTCTTGAGTCAAGTTTGATCATTTGTATCTAACACTTTGTATTTCATCTAGTTGTCTAATTTGTTGATGTAGCTATTTATAATATTCCCTTTAAAAACTTTTAGTTTCCATAGGATTTGTAGTGATGTTCACTTTTTCGGATCTGATTTTGATAATTTGTGTCTTCTCTCTTTTTAGTTTGGCAGTTTAGGTAAAGGTTTACACATTTCGTTTGTATTTTCAATGAAAGGGCTTTTGGATTCATTGACATTTGCCTTTGTTTTATGTATCCTATTTCATTGATTTTCAGTATAATTTCTATTATTTTAAACACTAAACACTAAATGTTGATAGCATCCTTCTCCCAGTCTGGCATTTCCTTATAGTTCAGTGCCAGCACCAGTGGATTTCCTCCTTTTCTTTATCTAAAAATGTGTTTATTTTCTACTCACTCTTGAACATATAGAATTCTGGATTGAGATTATTTTTCTCTCATTAATTTGAAAGTGTTTCACTGCCTTCATAGTTTTTGATAAAAAGATAGTGAGCATTCAAATCATTATTCCTCTGTATGCCATGTGTTGTTTTTCTCTGGTTGCTTTGAGATTTTCTCTACCTCTCTCTTTTTTGGGCGGCAGGGGAGTGGTTACAACACATAACCAGCGTGTGTGTGTGTGTGCGCGCGCGCTAAACTTGTTTGGAATTCAATAAGCTTAAATTTGTAAATTTTCGATGTCATGTTTTGGTTATCCCACAGAAATGAGATGAACTCTCCCCTGAAAAAAATGGGACAAATTCAAGCCTGAGAAAACTATACACACACAAACCAAGAGAGTATGTAAAGATTTATTACTCATATAGTGAAGCTTTCTTAGGAGAGCAAGGTGGGCTGCCCGAGCATGTCTACAATTAATTGAGAGAGCAGGGAGAGGATTTTCATGGTGGTTAGGGATTAGGGCCAGAATAAGTATTCTTGCATGTGAGCCACAGCCGCATGGTTTGAATTTCCCATTGGTTCAAAGGAGAGTACAACTGGGCTACCTTACTTGCTTGTTCAGATGTGAGCCAGAAACAAGAGGAGGGAGTGGGGATTAAAAACAATCAGAAAGCAAGCACTCTTTATTGCATATGACCAAATTCAAAAACATTTCAGAAATTACATCTTCAATTTTTTTTTCTGCTTCAGTCTGTCTTTTTCCATCTCTCTCTCTCCTCTAATTTGAGTTCGATATTAACAAATTAATTTATATCACTTTGTTTGTCATTTTTAATTATTTAATCCTATTGGCTTCTTTAATTTAAAATAATGTTTTTGATAGTTATTCTTGTGGTTGCATGTGTCATTGGTCCAGTCCTTTTTATTGTATTGATGTATCACAGTTTGTTTACTTACCTACCACTTCAATGGAAATTTAGATTATTTCTATTTGGGGTTATTTTCAATAAAGTTTCTATAAACTTTTGCATGCACAGCTTTGTGTGGATATGTTTTATTTCTTTTGAATAAATATCTGGGAGTAGGAGTCTTCTAATAGGAGTATGTACTCCTATTAGAAGTACATATTTAACTTTATAAGAAACTATCAAATTGCATTCTACTAGCAACATATAAGAGTGCCAGTGACTTGAGACTCTTTCCAACACTTGATATTGTGAGTCTTTTTAAGTTCAGCATTTCTAGTGACTGTGTAGTAACAGTGTCTCATTGTGGTCATAATCTGAATTTAATGATATTATTAATCTTTTCTCTTGCTTATTTACTATCCATATATCATCTTTAATAAAATTTGTATTCAAATCTTTTGTTTGAGTTTTAAATTATTTTATATTTGTTTGTTTTATTTAGATTTAAAAGTTCTTTATATATTCTGGGTAAAGGTATTGGTATTACTAATATTTCCTCTTAATTTGTGACTTGTGTTTCTTTATCTGACTAGTAGTGGCTTGAAATGCCAACAAAACAAAACAAAACAAAACCCAGGTTACAAGATTTTCTCCTGTATTTTATTCTAGAAGGTTTATAGGCTTAGGTTTTATATTTAGATTAGGCAAAGATTTGTTAAGTAAGACACAAAAACGTGAACCTTAAAAACAAGAAACAATGTAATAGACTTCTCTTTATATAATACAGGAAAGAAAACAGTGGAGAAACATATTTAAAGTACCCTAATAAACAAAACTGTCAACCTAGAATTCTATACCCAGGAAGATATTCTGCAATGATTAAAATGAAATAAAGATTTATTTTTTTTGGGGGGGGGTGGTATACAGAAGTTGAAATTATTTACGAACAGCAGAACTGCACTATAAAAAATGCAAAGGAAGTTCTGATAAAGAAAAAAATTATAAGAGATGAAAATTATATCTACATAAAAGAGTAAATACATTGAAAATGGTCAAATATGTGAATAAATATGAAATAATTTTCTTTGTTTAATAAAAATCTCTCTATAAGGTAATTGACTATTTAAAGCAAATAAAATGTGTTATATACTTTATAAGATATGTAGAATTGAAATGTATGATAACAATAGCAGAAAGGCCAGGAGAGAAAAAATGGAAATGTACTGTTTTAAAGTTCTTACGCCATATGTGAAGAGCTGTAATATTACATCACGGTAGACTGTGCTAAGTTAAAGATGCATATTGTAAACCCAAAAGCGACCACTAAAAGCAAGGTAAATAAGCATAACAAATAAACCAGTTAAAAAATAAAAAATAAAATCTATTAAATGTGAACATAGGCACATACAACCAAAACTTGGAATTGTAACTTTTACATATTTAGAAATTTTCCAAATATGGACTTTCAAAGGATATTGAGCAAATTTCTAAGATATCAAAATGAAATATCTTCTCATTAGTGTGTAAGAAAAGCTGATTGACTTCAAGAATCATGGAAATATACAAGTACAATTTTTTCAAATACCACTGCATAACTGGAATGAAAAGTAATACTATGATTAATTATGCACAGCCAACGATGACCTCCTTCATTTAGATTCATAAATCTTTGTGAGTCATCTTTTTCAGATACTACAGGCATTAAACTAAGGATCAAAATAAATGGAATTTAGAATGAGACTTTTGAATTTCTATATTTCTAAGACTGAAAAAATATTATTAAAATTAATAATGTATATTAAGAACATTGTTATTAAAATTTTATTGTTAATGAGAGTATTTACTGTGCAAAAAGATTTAGTTTATTTAACATGCAAAATACATTTTAAATATAAACATTGGGTATTTCATTTTCATCTTATTATATTTACTTTTTATTTTTATATGCTCTGTAATGTACATAATGTAATATTTATTCATGTAATTTATAACTACAATTATTTCTCTTATTTATTATAATAATTATATTTACATAGTGATATATATGTATCATAGTATGAAATACATGTAAAAACATAATACATGCTTTATAATATCACATATTAGTAATTATAGAAATTAGTTTTACATAATATTAATCATTTGGAGAGTAAAACAAACATAATGAGGTTTTAATGAAAAAGGAGGATCAATTCTAAAGCTTGGTTCCTTCTACTCTGAGATGCACTGTAACCAGATGGTCAAGTATGAATTAGAGAGAAACTTGCAAGAATTTAGATCCAATTTTAGCATATGACTTTAATTCAGAAAATGATTTTAATTTATGTCTTAGCCTTATTTAGCATTTATTAACATCTACCTCAATGAGTAGTTAAAAGGATTAAATAATATGTAAAACAACATTTATAATTAATATATGAAAATTAATTTGAATAGTGCAAGAGACACAGTAGTGCTTAAAACTATGACTAGTATTACTACTAGTAATAATAATTACTAATATTTATATAACATTTAATAAGTGCTGGACACTTTTTTAAAGGACTACATTTATTAACTCAATCCTTATTTAAAAAAGCAAGGTGGATATATATGAGATATTATTTCCACTTTAGAGATGAAGAAATTGGCATGCAGAGTTAAATTTTATTTTATAGTGTACTTGTGTTAAAGTGGCCTTTTTTTTAAGAGAATAAGTCATTTTGGTCATGGCAGATAAATAAGGACAATTAAGATAAGCTTGACAAAATAGTTTTGTATTAATTGTCATAATTGTTAGATTAAAATATAATGTTCTTGTTTTGTTCTTACCATCATATTTTACAATCAAAGTTATATTTGCTTCATAACTTCATAACAAGTGAGCAAATTAGCTCTAATCTTGTAAATCTACATTGAAACAGTTTGTGTAGTATAGGAATTATCTGATTTTTGATATTTAGAAAACTCCAGAATTAATTAAGGCCAGCTGGTGAGTGTGTGTGTGCATGTGTGTGTGTGTGTGTGTTAACACACAACAAATTATGACATGCTCTGAGAGAAATTTATTTGATCTCAAATAATGATGAAAATATATAACTACTCCATTAGCACCATATAACTGAAGATTTTCAAGGCACATTTGGGTTTATTGTGGGACCAATCATTTTAATTTCTACTAATTGTAAATACTTAGTGCTTCTCTAGCTTTATTGAAAGCATAGATCCATTGGATCAATGTTTCTGACCTTAGTTTTAGAAATAGAGCATCAATAACCTCATGTTCTCTTTTCAATTAGCATGTATTGTGCACCTACTTTTGTGCCTAGCACTGTAAAAAATGTTAGGCACCTAGCAATGGGAAGAATAAAGATTCTTGTCTGGAGCAATTTACAGTGAGTGAGATAGCACTGCAAGAAGATAATGTCATATATACTATGGAATATTACTTAGCCGTAAGAAGAAATGAAATACTGCTATTTGTGACAACGTGAATGGATCCTGATAATCATGCTAAGTGAAATAAGCCAGACAGAAAAAGTTGAAAACCCTATGATATCACTTATATGTGGGATATAAACCTAAAAGCAATAAATGAACAGGACAAACAAACAGAGACTTATGGACATGGACAATAGACTGGTGGTTACCAGAGGGTGAGAAGAAGGAGGGAGGTTTATGGGGTAAAAGGGGTCAAATATGTAGTGACGGAAAGAAATCTAACTATGAGAGGTAAATACACAATGCAATGTATATATGTCTTACTATTAAATTATACACCTGAAACTTATTGAATTTCATTAACCAATGTTACCAAAAAATAAATAAATAAAAAACAAACAAATAAATAAATGTTAAGAGTCAATAACCCTCTCCCCCCCAAAAAAAGATAATGACAATACACAGGTGCTATAATATCTAGTGATATGGGAATGTAGTCATGGATCAAGAAGGTCTCTGTAAAGAGGACCACATTTCAGTTATACCCTCAAGAAGAAAAAAAATTTTTTCTCCACATGTATTAGGCATTAAACATAGCAGGTATTAAAATACATGAGATTGTGAAAGAATAAGACAAGCATAGAAAGAGTTCAGAGTGACTAAAGCTAATGGTTAGAGGTGAAGATGGACAAGCAAGCTTAGGTTCATTCATAAATAGGTTAGATTTATCCTATAGAAAATAGAAACCAATTGAAGTAATTTCCATAATCAGATATTCTTTTGGTCAACAAAAAGATATGTTGAAACTTACCTTGTGTCAGGCACTAAGCAAGATCCTGCTGATATAGTAGTGAAGAAAATAAAAATGCTTCCTGCTCCTGGGTACTTACAATGATACTGAACATTTGCCCAGGTGCTGTTGTCCTATGTCCTGACAATAGATATTGAGGATTGCTGAGATATTGTGGAGGTAGACTCAAGAGTATTTAGAAAACAATCAAATATAGCAAGTGAAGGAAAGAGAGAAATGGAAGATTTCTTGTTGAATGGATAGTGACATTACTAAGACCTAAAAGAAGTGAGATGGATAGTGACATTACTAAGACCTAAAAGAAGAGTCAGAGGTAGGGAGGAGGATGCCAGTTCTGTCTTTGACATGGGTGTGAAACACTTTATTATGACTGAATACACAGTGAAGTTAGTTAAAATAACACTTCTCATCAATAAGGTGTCAGTCTAAATGTCGTCTCCTCCAAGAGGGCTTCTCTGATCACCTTAGCCAAAAAAGAAAAAAAAAAAATTCTCTCCCTAGTCACTTTCTATTCCATTACCCTGATTTATTTTTTTACACTTTTCCCTATCTGGAATTATTTATCTATTTGTTCATTTTCTGTTTTCCTCAACTAGAATGTGAACTTCATGAGGGCAGAGAAGTGGACTGTTCTGTTTCCGTTCACCACTTTATCTCAGAGATGGGAAAATAATAGGCTCTCAATACATTTTTGTTCAATGTTGAATTGATGGACATAAGAGAGGACTCAAGTTAAATTGTAAGTTATTGGTGTTTAAATTTAGGTTAGTGTGAGTGTCGGTAATTGTTAAGTTGGTCTCTTTGAGACATATTCTGTCTTTCCAATATAGTTTACCAACTTTGCCTTTTCTCCAAAGGGCAAGTTGATAAACTAAGAAATAAGCATATGAGGCCTCATGGAAGTGGGATGCAGGGACCTTGGTGCCACATGTGCAGATCATGTGTTGTTCCACGTTCTTTTGGTCTGTCTCTCTAGGATACATTGTGGGAAACATGACTGCTGACAGGTTGGCATTTAATAGGTTTATCCACCAGAAAGAGGAGGACAGCCCAACTCATCACCAGTTTTTAAATATCTAGAAAAAGTTTTGGATTGGCTTGTCTTAATATTTGATCCAATCCACTGTGATAAATGAAAGAAGTATCATAAGTAGTGTGACTGTGCATCCTGGTTTGCCTAGAACTGTCCTATTTACACTTGTCATCTTAGTTTAATTATTAATAGCACCCTTTCTCATTCATAAAAATGCTCTAGTTTGGATAATAAATGATGTTGCTCCTCTAGTCCATGCCCCTCCACCATGGTCACCATGTGGTTGGTGATCAATCCGTAGGAAAACATGCTTGGGGTGGGCAGAAATAGAAGGTGGCTGAAAACATAACCAAGAGGAGTGTGAACTTTTCAGGAAGGCCAATTGTCTGTTTCTGTCTCTTTGTCCCATCCATGCCATCTCCAGTGGGCCTCTTCCAGATATGGTGTCTGGGATTAGCAAAGCCCTAGCATAATTCATGATTCACCCATTGGTATGCTGGTCATTTGAAATTCTCTCTTCTCATGTTTCCACTGTGAAGGCTTGGATGGTAAATTATACAATGAATATTCACCTGAGATCTGCTACCTAATTTGTCTCTCACTTCAAGGATGTCCCTACTGTGTAGGAGCTTCATACTTGTCTCTCTTGAGTGAAATGCCTTATCAGGGTCTCCCCTACCAGCCTCCTCTCAGGCAGGAGGAGCATCTTGAGGTTCCTAGAGAACAACTGAGAAGTAATTTTAAGGCATTATCTAGGTCATTACTTACACTTTCATCTAATCCTTTACCCCAAATGTGTGGATCTGAAGGCAACTCAGAGTTCTGGGAGAATTCTTAAGCTCCCCTGTAAATAACAAAAAGACAGAAACATCAAGACAAGAAGCAACGATGGGCAACATGCAGCCAAGAAGAGAAAACCAGGAATTCTATGACATTTGTAGCTTTCTTTTTTTGTTTAAATTTTTAAAAAACATTTTTTTATCCTCTTCTTTTATTTTACACTCTCTGACTTTGTAATTTTCCTCTCTCTCCTTTCATGATTTTTTTCCTGGCTGCTTCTTTTTCATCACCTTCATTCCTTCTCCTTCTTCCTTTATTCCTTTCCTTGTTTTCTTCTTTCCTCATTCTCTCTCTGCCCCTCTTTTCCTTAATGGATAGACACTGTTTACTTATTAAGTGGATTTGTCCCTGAACATAACTCCTGCTTGTGGGGAGATACACTCCTGGCACTGAGGACACTGTT
The DNA here is from genome assembly GCF_000325575.1 of Pteropus alecto. Classification (NCBI taxonomy): domain Eukaryota; kingdom Metazoa; phylum Chordata; class Mammalia; order Chiroptera; family Pteropodidae; genus Pteropus; species Pteropus alecto. The sequence continues at coordinate 1,765,897 of NW_006438113.1, forward strand.
CTTCTTCACTACTTAAGGGCCATGGTGTCAGCACAGGTGTAAGTTAAATAAGGGGTTCTCAGAGAAATACCATCCTCCAAGGTATGTTAGAAAGAAGTCTTGTGAATCAGGCAATGCTAGGTCTTTGCTTAGATTCCCTGCAGAGGAAGGAAGCTCTTATAGGTTTTCAAACTACTGGGAAATAGCAACAATAGCAAGCATGAAAAGGTGGATTGAGACCTTTACATATATTCTCCTCGGAAGTCCAGGATTAATTGTCAGTGTATATTTGGGAATATGCATTTTCTCCTGCCTGATCCTTTCCATAGGACCTGCTTCCTGAGCTCAATACCACAATTATAGATAAAACTTGGCTGCAATTTCCCAATAGTCAGCATCCACTTTAGTATATCTTGACTTCTTGTTTTCCTTGTTTAGCTTCTTGTACAATCTTCATATTTACTATATTTTTAATTAAAGGAAATTTGAAGAATATAGATATTGTGTCTCTTCACAGAGTTATGCTTTCTGTTAGAAATTTTTTTCATTTTAAGGGCTCCACTATTAGTAACTCTTTCACCCAGTAGTACTTTTCAGCAAGATCAAGAGTCAGTCGATGCAAGTAAATTGCAGCTGAACTCAGGCTTTCATGTGGCTGTGTTACTATGAGCCATGCATTGTTCATATTGTTCTGCTGCTTTTAGCTGGAATGTTGTTTATGTTCATTGATTTCTCAAGACAAGTGCTGGAGCTCAGTGACATTTCTTCTTTAAAAATAAAAGTGTACGACAGGAGAATTCAGATATTCTTACATTGCCTTCTTCCCACTTTTGATGTCCACTACCTTCCAAGGAAGAAGTATGTGGTAAATAGAAAATACAGAATGGTGGGTACAAAATGGGATAAAGGAAAAGAGGAAAAAGGGAAGAGTCTAGTGGAGAGAAAGAATGGGGAAGAGAATAGATAAGAGAGGGAGAAATTGCAGGAAGAAGGATATAGGTAAGAGTCAGAGGAAAGTGAGAGGAGTTGATGGAGGTAAGAAGTGAGAGAAAAAACTGGAGACTTAAGAATTAATGGGGGAAGGAGATGCAATTTTTCATTATGAAACTGGGTCCACCCTTATATTAGTTTTCTACGGCTGCTGTAACAAATTATCAGAAACTTACTGGCTTAAACAACAAAAATATGTTTTATAGGTTTTCAGGTTAGAGGTCCAAAATTGGTCCCACTCTACTAAAATCAAGATGTTGGTAGGTCTGTGATCCTTTCTAGAGTCTCTAAGAGAACAAAAGAGAATTTGTTTCCTTGCCTTTCAACCTTCTAGACTTGCCCACAATCTTTGACTCATGGTCCCCTTCCTACATCATCAAAGCCATCTCTAACACTTTCTCTCTCTCTCTCTCTCTCTCTCTCTCTCTCTCTCTCTCTCTCTCTCTCTCGCTCTCGCTCTCTCTCTCTCTCTCTCTCTCTCGCTCTCGCTCTCGCTCTCGCTCTCTCGCTCTCTTTTGCCTTCCTCTCTCACTTGTAAAGACACTTGTACTTACATTGGGCCCATCCAGATAATACAAGGTAATCTCCCTATCTCAAGGTCAGCTGATTAACAGCCTTAATTCCATCTTCCATCTTAATTCATTTTTGCAATGTAATCTAACATATACACAGATTCTGAGAGTTAGTATGTGAACATCTTTGGATGAGGAATCATATTCTGCCCACAATAATACTTGTATTATGACAGGGATTTACCTGATCCCTGGGCTTATTATGAGGCTAACAATACCACTATCAATCTATTTGTTGTAACATTTTCATCTAGAGAATAAAGCTTGATCCAAGGTCTGGTCTTCCATGACTTTCTTACAGAGGCCACAGATAACTACCCTTTCTATTCATCTGGAATAAATTTTCCAAATTCTACTTTTCTCAAAGCCTCCACCCATTGTGATTCAGTTCCTCAGGCAAGTTTGAGTTTTCAACTAGCAAATTGGAATCCTGTAGAGGTCTGGATAAGGTGAAGGGTATGATAATACATATGAGTGTTTTGTTCTCCTGCTGACTGACTACCATGTTTTGTAAAGAGAAAGTCCCTATATTCTATGGGAGCAATGCCAACTGAAGAAAGAGTTGGTCCAGGAAGTTGAGGGACCTGGCCTGGGGTTAGAGGTGTGCTCTAAGAAAAATCCTAAGAAAATATATCAGAGAAAGTGTTATACAACTCTTTTGCAGTTTTTATATTTTCTGTCTTGCTAGAAGAATTCTCTCTTGTTCATAGACAGTTTTTTTGTGTGTGATTTATTTGGTTACTCAAAATTCATCTCTTTTAATTGGGCTGAATTGACAAAATCTGTGTACTAGATTAGATATATAGATAGATTAACATTGGAGCTTAGATAGAATAAACAAGTCTCTGAGTACATTACCTATACAAGAAAAGAGAATTTTTGAATGATAGTTGTTTAAATATACTAGAATTATGAAGTAATTTGTCCAAATAAGACAATGATGTACAAATGTAAAGTAATAGCAACCATAATTTCAGTAATACAATATTGCAAAATATTTTTAACAGTGCCAAATAATATTTATTTGTGTAGTAGGATTTTTTCTAGTATGTACTCAGGGGAAGATGAAGAACTAGAAATTGGCAAAAGTAATTTACTAAACAAAAAATTTATGGGTAACTCAAAGCCAGAAATAAGATAGACATCTTTGTCATAGTAGGTCCATAGTAATGTAAGTAGATAAGATATGAATTCATTCTGTGGAACCACTGAAAACAAATGGTAGAGTAAAATATCTAATTTTTAAAGATATGTGATGATCAAAAAGGAGAAAAGAAAAAGGGACATTGGGAAGTTGACAGACTAAAGAAAGATCCCTAAAACCTCTTAGTTTCCTCTTCCATGTCTGGAAGAGTCCAACAACAAAAGAGTATGCTGGTGTGGCCCAAAGTGATTAAATTAAAAATCTGAATACAGACTGAAAAGCAGAATGATTACTGTAGAGAAATATATTAGTCTTCCAATTTGGAAAACCCAATAGATTAAATAGATATACTTCAATTCTCAAAGAAATGGAGTTCGTGAGAAAAAAAAGAGATATGAAGTAATGATTAAAGAACTGATTTAGAATTATTAAAAAGATACATAGAACATATACATTAGAATAAACAGAAAACATCAACTAAAATAAATTTCCTTCAATTTTTAAGGTAGAGTGAATAGATTTCCTACAAAGAAAAGAGAATCAGATAATCTCGGGTTACTGAGAGGATATGCAAAAACATGTACAGACTATAGAGAGAAAAGACATCTGAGATGAAGATCTTTTACCCAACCAAGATATCATCCATCTACTAGGGCAAGAAAATTTTGTGGGTATTTGTGTGTGTGTGTGTGTGTGTGTGTGTGTGTGTGTGTGTGTGTGTGTTTCAAAGATTTGCAAGGTGTATTTCAAAGATTTCTTATCTGACAAAAAATATAAAGTGATATGGATATGTTCTTATCAAAGGGTAGTTTCATTAAAACAATTATCAAATAAGGATGACAAAAGAGGAAACAATGATATATGAAGAATTTAAAAATGCATACGCATGCATTTATACACACATTTATAAATATATATTTATATTTATATCTATTTATATATAAATATATATTATATAAATTACATGTAAATTATATATTATATATAAACATATTTATATATTTTATATACATGTTTATAAATGTATATATAGTATTGTATGAATTAATAATGACAATATGACTAATAATTTGTATTCTTAAATTAAAGTAAAGATAAATAATACAGAAGATACAAACCATCAGGGAAAACTTTTAATAATATAGTAACCTATTATATAAAATCTATTATAATATAAGAACTAAAAGACTCCAAATAATTTCAGGTAAAGTCTGAAGTTTTAGGATCATCAGCTAGAGATTTAAAATTACATGAAATATTGAAAATTTCATTTTTTTTAAAGTGAGGGAAGAAAAAAGAGAAATGTGTGATCAAAATCTTTTATTAGAAATAATGATTTATTATCTTGACTTATATTATTGCTTAATATAGCAATTATTAATCAAAAAGTGAAAAGGATATTGTTAATTAAATTAAAACTATCTGAAAAAGAGAAAACTACAGCTAAAATATATGACAAAGCAAAATATATATCTATAGTAAATTTATAATGGCATTTTGTTTATTAAAAAACAGTAAAAATACATTGAGTATTTGCCTACAAAACACAGTCATGCACCACATAACAATGTTTTGGTCGATAACAGAGCACATAAATAATGGCGGTTTCATAAGATTATAAAGGAGCTGAAAAATTCCTATCATCTAGTGATGTCATAGCCAGTGTAATACTATAGTGCAATGCTATACTACATTTTTATAAATTTAGTGTAGCTTAAGTGTACAGTGTTTATAAAGTCTACAGTAGTGTACAGTAATATCTTTAGCCTTCATAATCACTCACCACTCACTTATTGATTCACTTAGAGCAACTTCCAATCCTGCAAGTGCCATTCATGGTAAGTACCCTATATGAGTGTACCTTTTTAAAATTTTTTATATCATATTTTTACTGTACTCTGTTTATGTTTAGATACAAAAATACTTATCATTGTGTTATTCTTGCATTCAGTACTTCATACACTCACATGCTGTGCAATAGACTATACCATATAGTTAGGTTTGTACTAGGCTTATGCAAGTACACTCTGTGATATTCATACAAAAATGAAATAGCCTAAGGATGCATTTCTTGGAATGTATCCTTGTTGTTAAGCAACTCATGACTAAATGGAAAAATTAAATAATAAAAGAACAAAAAAATAAGGAATTAATCAAGATTAAGAACTAAAATAGGAGGAACAGAAACAACTAAATGGTAAGAGAGGACAATTAATAAAATGTCTTTTCCTTCAAGAACAGTAAAATTAATAAAATCTCGACAAGCTCAATTTAGAAAGAAAAGAGAGACTAATAATACAATACATTAGAAATGACAAGGGAGGTGTAAGCCCAGATACAAATAAATTAGAAGATTTATAAAAAATCATTAGAGTTTAACACTGCATATGATAATCCAGTAGAAATGGATAATTTCCTAACAAAGAAAAATTTTCATATTTCAAATAGGCCAGATGAACTTTATGCTAACCATTTCTCTCACCCCCAACCCAAATGGCTTCACATAGTAAGAAATAGAAAATGAAAAACCAACTAAAACTAAACCAAAACAATAGCGTCAGAAAATTGAGTCATTGAAAAAAATTTGAAGAAAATACAAATAAATGGAAGCATGCTTATGGGTAGGATGAACATCATTAAAATGGCCATACTACCCAAAGCAATCTATAGATTTATAGATTCAATGCAATCTCTATCAAAACACCAACGGCATTTTTCAGAGAACTAGAACAAATAATCTTAAAATTTATATGGAACTGTAAAAGATCCTGAATAGCAAAGGCAATCTTGAGAAAGAACAACAAAGTTGGAGGTATCACACTACCTGGTATCAAACTATACTACAAGTCTATAGTAATCAAAACAACATGATACTGGCATAAAAATAGATACATTGATCAATGGAACAGAATCGAGAGCCCAAAAGTAAGTCCATGCCTATATACTCAATATATGACAAAGAAAGCAAGAATATACAATGGGATAAAGACAGTATCTTAAATAAATGGTGCTAGGAAAATTGGATGGATACATGCAAAAAAAGAAAAAGAAAAAAAAGAAGCTGTACCACATTCTTACATCGTATACAAGAATAGACTCAAAATGGATTAAAGACTTAAATGTAAGACCCGAAACTATAAAATTTCTAGAAGTAAACATAAGCAGTTAATTCTCAGATATTACTAACAGTGATTTCTTTTCAGATATATCTCCTTAGACAAGGGAAACAAAAGAAAAAAATAAAAAATGGGCCTACATCAAACTAAAAAAATTTTGTGTAGCGTAAGAAACCACCAGCAAAACAAAAAGACAACCGACTGAATGGGAGAAGATATCTGCTTATGATATATCTGATAAGAGTTTAATATGCAAAATATATAAAGAACTCATGCATCTCAACAACAAAAAAACAAACACTCCAATTAAAAAATGGGCAGAAGACCTGAAGAAATACTCCTCCAAAGAGGAAATACAGATGGCTAATAGACATATGTAAAGATGCTCTGGGTCACTAATCATCAGAGAAATACAAATTAAAATCACAATGAGATATCGCTTGACACCTATCAGAATGGCTATCATCAATACATCAAAGAACAAGAGTTGGCGAGGATGTGGAGAAAAGAGAACTCTCATACATTGTTGATGGGATTACAAATTGTTACAGTCACTGTGGAAAACACCTGGAGGTTTCTCAAAAAATTAAGAATGGCTATACCATTTGATCCAGTAATTGCACTTTTGGATATTTAGCCAAAGAAAACCAAAACAATAATTTGTAAAGATCTATGAACCTTTATTTTCATGGCAGCACAATTTACAATGGCCAAGATATGGAAGCAACCTAAATGCTCATCAATGGACGATTGGATAAAAAAGTTATGGTTCATATATATAATGGAATATTACTCAGTCATTAAAAAATGAAATCTTACAATTTGCAACAACATGGATGGACCTAGAGGTTATTATGCTGAGTGAAATAAGTCAGACAGAGAAAGATAAATACCATATGATTTCACTTATATGCAAAATCTAAGAAACAAAAAGAACCAAGTAATCAAAAACAGACTCACAAATATAGAGGACAATCTGATGATGGCCAGATGCAGGGAGGGTTGTGGGCTGGGAGAATGGGGTGAAAGATTAAAGAAGTACAAATTAGTAGTTGATACATGGTCATGGGGATGGGGAGCATGGCATAGGGAATGCAGTTAGTATTAATGTAATGGCTAGGTGGAGAGTCAGAGGAGAGAAAGAGCAATTAGGGGAATCACATGTAAGCTATATAAATGTATAACCAAAGTACTGTATACTTGAAACTAATAATAAAATAAACTTAAAAAAAATATGTAAGTGAAACCAAAGGCAAAAACAGGCACAGAAGTAGATTGCTAAAATGGTGGAAGTGTTTCCTGATTCTCTCCAAGCCTGAAAATGGAAGATTCTGGAAATAGAAGAGGACCCAGTGTCCTTAAGCAGTGTGATCAGTTCAGACACCCAATTAGGCCAGCTTTTTGACACCTGTACAACAATTTATCTCTCCTATGCAGAATATGCCAAGCCACAAAGCAACCTACTTCAGGGCAGGAGCAGTGAATTTAGGCACTAGTGTCAACATAATAGGACTATCTCAGAAATCCACAGGAGAAGGTGATATATTCTAGTTCTCCCCTCAGGTACACTGCATAGACTCACAAACTGCTTCCAATCAGGCCAAAAAAACCCAAAAAACAAAAAAAACTCTCGAAAAGAAACAAACAAAAACATTCAGAAATATAATCAACTATTTAGGAAAAATCTGTACCATGATAGACAGAAATCACATTCAACCTATAGAAAACCTTATACTCAGTAGAGAAAATGAAAGGGATATGTGAGATTATTTTATGTCTTTGGGAGTAAAAAATTAAAGTGTTGGTGGGAGGATAGTATTATAGATTTAGATTAATGCTAGCAAGATTCTGTTTGACAAATATAACTCTAAGTGCATGTGTTTACCCCTAAAGGTAAACACTCAAAAAAACAGAAATATAATTAATAACATATATTATTAGAGGAAAAAACAAAAATAAATCCTTAAAGGAAATATGATAAGCACATATGTATAGACCAAAAAGTGAGAGAAAGAGGTAGATAAGAATCAAGATAGCTATAAAGCACTGAGTAGGATGAAGAATGTCCAAACACATTAATAATTATTATCAATATAAGTGAATAAATTTTATGTATTAAAAACAATTTTAAAATTGCAAACAAAATAAAGCAAGCAGAATCAAGTAGAATTCAAGATGAAAAATATTAAGAGCAAAAACCAAAATATTTCATTTTGATGAAAAGAACAATCTACCATGAAAATATTATAGTCATTAATATTTATGTACCCAGTAACATAGCTTGAAATATATAAAGGAAAAATGATTAGCTATGGAGGACAAATTGACAAAACTACAAACCAAGTGAGAAAGTTTACTGCACCTCTCTCAGAAATGACAGAACAGATATATAGACAAAAATAAATGTATGAAAATTGAATAATAAAGTGTTGGAACAAATAGAATTTGAATTCAGTAGAAATTACACATTATTTCATGAATTTGAATAATGAAATGAATTTATTTGAGCAAATATGTATTACTTTGAATTTTACAAAACTGTACTTTTTAAGAAAACACATTTAAAACATTTACAAATATTGATTATGAATTAGGATCCAAAGAAAGTGTTAGTAAATTATAAAAATTGATTTCATGTAATCTATATTCATTAAACAAAACAAAATACAATTAAGAATTAACAACAAAATAGGAACAAATAATTGCAATCATTGAAAAGTAAGACATACATGAATAACACAATTATAGAGAATTGTTGAGTTAGAGAAAACATAAAAAAGGAGAATGATAATCAAAAGTTATAGCAAAGATACACTTGGAAATTTTAAAACCCAGCAAACACTGAATGGCCTTAAAATAAAGTATAAAAAAATAAGAAATTTTGGAAATAAATGAGCTGAATTTTCAATTTAAAAAGCTAGAATAGGAAAATTTGGCCACTTAAAAAAAGCAGAAATAATAAATTAACAGTGATAATAGCCAAAAATAATGACATGAAAAGATAAAACATGGAGTTAACCAAAATACCCAGAGAAGTCTTAATTATTGATGTTAATATTTATAATATTATTAAATAGTATTTAGAAAATTTACATTAATGTGTTTGAATTAGAAAATCAATGTGGGGTTATTTCTTAGTGTCCTGACATTCAGGAAAGTAGCTGAGTTATATAATCTTTAGCAGAAGTTGACTGCTTTATAGCAAATAATCCCAACTGTTTGATTAATCTTATCTTCAGAGAAGATCAGAGAAAATGAAGACCTCCATTCACCTGTTGAAAGTGCCAAATAATCAGACACAGGCAATACTAGATGGGGAGCATTGGGCAGGGTGATGAATTGCACTTCATACAGCCCAAAATAGCCTGTGCCCATTTACCAAGGCCCTCAACAGGTCAAAGGAGCTCTGCCAGGAAGCAGACACTCTAAAAGAGTGACTTTGAATCTTGGCTGGCTGATAATGGACCACGAAGAATTGACAAAACGCAACTGCTCACTAGAAGATCCATGGTTTCCTTCAGCAGACAATGAAAGATGAAATAGATTGGCTTAAGAAAACACCAAAGAGCTTTGGGCTTATTGATTTTTATAAATGAAATCCTTTGGGTGCCATTTGATTATAAAGACACTCTGACAATCTATCTTCTTGGAATAAAATAGATATTTATAAATTAAACATGCTTTACTTCTGAAATATATGCTGAAGTAGAAATAGACTTAACCACTACTGGACCATTTTCTTTCTTGTTTTAAGCTAAAAAGATCTTGCTTAGCTTTTTATTTGTAATGAAGTGGAGAACAATGCAGTGAGGCCTCCTCAAATATTTGATTTACATAAGATTTAAGAGTTGGATTGAAACTGGATCCTTCAGGCAAGGGTCCTGCCCTCACCCAGACTCATTCTTTGCTAGACAAACTCATACACATTATATAAGTTTTAACTTAAATTGACATTTCTTGTAGTTTCCTGAGTAGCTAAAATAGACTACACTTCTGAGTTTATAAACTTTTTGTTCCTTTCTCCACTATATCATTTCCTAAATTATATTGTCTGTTTACTGAGCCGCCCTCCATCCCATCTTGAGGAAGCAAACCAAAGTTACTGTGTTATCTCAAAGGTGAAAATCAAATTTTATTTTTGTTTCTAAGAACAGGGAGAAAGAGAGCAAAGAAAAAAGGAAAAGGGATCATGAAGCTCAATTTTAGTGAGCGGTTATACTGTAAAAGGTATTATCTAGATCATTGCACATTTTACTACACTTAATCTACACACCAAGCTTGCAATAGTGACACTGATATCTTCTGACTATATATGAAGCTTACAAAATTCAAAGACTTTGGCAAAAGTTACAATGATGGTTAACAATATATCCTCCATCTAATTACATAGTTCATGCTCGGGTTTTTACTATAATTATGTCAAATTTACAAGGAAAATAACTTGCCTGCAATGTTGTCTGTCATTCCTTACAAGATATGAGCCTCCTAAATGTACAGTGAATATTTCAGTTACCAATGTACATGAAAAAAATCAGATCACGTCATATGACACTTTTTGATGATGGTGTTTATTTAAGTAGGAGTAGAACAGATCTAGTTTCGAAACATGGCTAAGAAAAGGTAAGAGAAAGCTCTTCTGGGAATGAATGGAGTTGTCAAGGAAAATGCACAATTCAGTTGTTTATCACTCAATAGCAATTGGAGTATGAACCCATTTAAGGCATTTCTAGATCTGATTTGATATCCAAAGTTACAGTAAGGTCACTTTCTTTGGCATGATATAAATTAATTTGCTAACTCCATAGCCTTCAAATAATGATGAAGCTTTATACACATGTGATTTTTTTCCTGTAAGATTATGACTACCTATTTTAATTATAAATTTATTTTTTACCTGTTATTAAAAGTATATACATATCTAAACTTATTAATATATACATATACATGTATATATATACATAAAGATTATTTTACTTTGAATAACATTAAGTCATTGTAACTAGTTTAAGCATAAATGGGAACTTTGGAAATTATACTCTGCTGTCTCATGGAGTCAAAGGAAGTTGTGAATCAAATATCATGTAGGAAAGCAATTACAGCTTATATAACCAACCCCAAATCTTTGATGTCAGGAGCTTACCAAACTTCTTTCTAATTGTTAACATAAATATGATTCAGCTCACAATTTGTAGTTCATCTTGGTTGTGGTGCTCAATTCTGGACCTATCATTACAAAATAGTCACAGGGATATAAAGTACAGCATAGAAAATATAGTCAATGATATTTTAATAACTATGTGTGGAGCCAGGTGGGTACTAGACTTATTGAGGGGATCACTTTGTAAATTATGTAAATGTCTAACCACTATGATATACACCTGAAACTTATACGAAATAATATTGAATGTCAACTGTAATTAAAAGATAAAAATTAATTTAATTAATGAGAGTGAGTGAGACTTAAAGACATGAGGTCTGGATTTAAAACACAGTTAAAAAAAAAAAAAAACCTGCCTGATGGTGTAAACTCATATAATACAGACGTGGCTGATGGGGGATTTCCCACTATTTCAAAGATACTTAACACAAAAGAGGAAATCATAAACCCGGGTGATATATCCATTTACGAGAATTTTTATAAAAGTGTTCTCCAAACTTTATTCTTATATTTTTAATATTTTATGAATTCAGACAAAGTTAAACTTTATTAAAGATTCAATATGGATTTTGACCAAACTAAAATTTCGACTCTATTTTGTTGGCCCACCTGGTTTAGGTTTTGTTATAAAAATGACATGGTGGTTGAAGAAAAGAACATGATGTATTCAGGATGTCTAAGCACATAATCTGTAGTAACAACTGCCCATATTGCATTTCCTAAAGATGGCTATATCAATATATATCCCATCCCACATACTCCTTTTATAAAGCAATGTTAACACCTCTGCATTAGCAGATTTAGTCTATGTTCCTTTCCATTGAATGTGGATAGAACTTTGTAACTGCTGCAACCGAGAGAATTGGCAGATGTGACATTGCAGGACAATAAAAAAAGGTCATAAAAGGCAAAAACAGTTTCTTCCTGGCCCTCTTTTTTTCTCAGGATGCTTGTTCTGTAGGAAGCCAGTCATCATGCCCTGTGAAAGTTCAAACTAGCCTATGTGGAGAGACTACTTGGAGAGAAACTGAAGCTGCAGCTGACAGCTATCATCAAACTCCAGACATATGAGTGAACAATTTGGCAGTAGATCCCAGCCTCTAGGTTTTACACCTCCCAGCTGAGTGGAGACAGCCTTTGCTGAGCCCTGCACAGAGTTTAGATTCATGACCAAGTTTAAAAGTTATTGTTTAAAGTCTCTAAGTTTTGGGTTGATTTGTTATGCAGCACTAGCTAATTGGTACAGATATTGGTACCCGGATGTTTTATTCAGCCATAAGCAAAAGCTAAAATTGTGATAATAATGTTGTGACTAAGTGATAGACAGTAATTGGAAGGACTTGAAGAAGCATAATGCCCCTTGTGGAGGCTGCTGGTGAGAGCTTAAAGGAAAGTAAAGGAAATGTAGTTGAAAATTAAAGAAAAAGAGCTCCTTTAAGAAGTTTCAGGAAGTTTAGTCACATTATGTGTTATAACATGGAAAGTAGAAAATGTGTCTAATGAACTGGATGGTCTAGCTAAAAAGAATTTCAGGCAAAGTGTTGGAGGTATTACAAGACTTCTTTTACCTGCGTATAATAAAATGTAAGGAGAGAGAGACAAGCTGAAGAAATAACTGTTAAACATAAAAGAGCCAGGAATTACTGAGTTTAAAAATATAACTGGTTCTCATTTCCAGCTTCCTCATTTTAAAACTAAGAAAAGGTTTAAGAACAATAATAAAATCCAGGGTGGGCTGAGAGATGCTTTATTAAAACCTCCAAAAGATATAAGATAGTGTCTCAGGGAGCCAGTCAGGCAGACAAAAAGCATGACTGAAAGATCCTTTCCACTAAACAAAAAGCCCTGTAAAGGACATGTCTCACAGCCGACTTAAAAAATCCAGAGGAAAACTTTTCTGGAACAGACTCATGGATGCAATGCTTTGTCTATTAAAGTTAATTATAAATTGAATCATAAAAAATTCACAAAACTTAAAAAAATACATAATTTTATACTGAAGGAGATAAAGATTATACAAAATGAAATAGTCCTTTGGATATACAAATTACTTCTATCAGAATGTACCCTAGGAGAGCTAGCTAGCTACAAATGCTAGCCATTCCTTATGAAAATAAGGAGGGCGACTGAGAGGGTAGAACCAAGAGGTCAGAGAAGGAAAAGAGGACCATAGAGAATTGTTTGCAAGCATTTGGACTGGGTTCTAGTCTGGTCACCAGCATCATCACCCAGATGGATTTCAGAATTGGAGCAGTAACTACTGCGTGCCTCCTGTTTTTTTTCCTTTGAACAGGAAGGTCCATAGCAGTTAACCAATGCCTCCTCCACCATTATATTTTAGGTGTGTAAAGGGCATATAATTTGCCTTTTTAGTTCACAGGTATTTAGATAGGAGGAAACTTTACTTGAAAGCTGTCCTTAAGAAATACTACCTGAGGAGCTGCACTGGCAACTATATATGATTTGGATGCTAAGAACCTGGGTTTTGAAATGATACCTTATTGAGATGATAAATTAGCGTATTTTGGATATGAGAGAGATGGGAATTATTGTGGCCAGAGAGTGGACGGTGGCAGATACTTTCATAAAATGGAAGCATCAGTGTTTATTTGATCTCAAACATTCTTCTCATGGTGTGCTATTGATATACCTCCATCAAAAGATGAATTTCACAACTGTGTTGACTAATAGAATGCAGTAGAAGTGACACTGAGAATTCCCAAGCTAGGTCACAAAAGCCAATCTAGCTTCTACTTTGTCTCTTCTATCTTGTCTTCTCTGCTCCTCTCTCCACTCTCTTCATTCTCCTTCCTTTCCCTCTTCTCCTCCTCTCTCTCCTCTGCCTTCTCCTCATCCTTTTCCTCCTTCTTCTCTCTCTGTCTCCATTTCTGTCTCTCTCTTTCTGATACTCACTCTCTGAGCAAGTCAGACACTGTACTGTGAAGAAGTCCAAACTGGCCTATGTGGAGAGGTCCCATGGAGAGACCATGTGAAGAGAAAATTAAGAGATGAAACTCTTAAAAACTACCAGATATCTGAATGAATAATAGGCTTTCAGAAGTTTACGGTCCTAAGACTTGATGCTTATAGGGGGAGCTTTCCTAAGTTCTACTCAAATTTTAGATTTATGGCAAAATAAATGTTATTGTTTTAAGTCACTACATTTTGGGGTATTTGTTAGGAAGCACTAACTGGAAAAAATACATATGCTGAAATGTTAAAATTCCAAACTTTGAAATTAATATATCCAAATTTTACCAACTATGTCTAAAAACTAGGAGCATATGTACCTTTATGACAAAACATGGGGCTCTAGTCCCCCATCTACTCAAGCAGAAACTCATTCTTTATCAAACTCAATCTCTGTCTTCTATGTTCTATTGCTTAAAAAAGAAGACACACACACACACACGCCTGTTCTTCCCTATCTCTACAATTCAAATCACCTCCATCCAAAACACAACAAATCCTTTTATTCAGGAAACTTAGTAATCAGAAGTGTGTCTCTATTTACTGGTCTCATTGTCACTAAAGAACTGGTATTAACGGTTAGATCGCTAATAAAAAGATTGTTTTGTCTGGATTCTTCTTTTTTACATAATAGAAATATCTTTTGGGGCCTTGTATTAGAATTTCTTCAGGTCTTCTCCAAGTATTTATTCTTCAGTTCTTCAACTTTGCTCAACTTTCAGCAATTTTTTTTCAAGTCATGTCCCCAATGCTTGGTTTCCCCACCATGTGAACTGGAATCTGCTGCTGGCATTCTGCTTTCCTCATTAATGGCTAGATGAAATCTCAGCTCTCTGTCTTCTTAAAGTGAAAGTATCATCTCTTTAGAATCACTGGCATCATCAGCATTCTGCTGCAGCTTTGGAATAAAAGTAGTGCTATATACACATTCTCATCTATAAACCTCAGAGAGATATGGTATTTTAACGACACAATAGATATAAGAACTAAAACTGAAAAGTAGTGAATATTCAAGAAATAATTCTTTATATTATTTTTGTTCTTATCACAAGTAACTTGATTATCCAGAAGAGTATTAAAGAACAGTGATAACAGTAATCATATATATGGATATATATATGTGTATATATAGTAACATTAGTAGAAAGAGGTTGATATGAAAATAGATGCCCACTGTACAGAGCACTAGGGCCTTTTGCTTTCTACTGTTGAATAACCCTCCAGAAGCCACATCTGAAAGGCATCACTGGTTAATTTTTTCATAACCAATGTCATGGCAGGTTTCATGTGAAGATATCTTTGTTATAATCAAAGTATTCATTCTATTTTTCATCTGTTTTTTTTTTAGTTGAAATTAATGTGTTTCAATGTTCTTATATGGTTTATGGAAACATATTTTAAACCATTACATGTAACATTAAATTTAGTGGATCAACTGTAACTTACTCAACCATTCCACTATTATTGAGACTGTAGATTGTTTTCTATCTTTCACTAATGAGAATCTACATACATGGGAACCTATTTAAAATAGTTTTTTCCCCCGAATAGTGGTAATTTATTTAATACTCTCAAGAACTAAAAAATGATTTATGCTTCATAACATATATTGTTATTTTTATTCTTTGACATTTTCTGTTTTTATTTTCATTGTCACCTTCAATACATAAGAGAAACATTTTCTTATTCTTTCTAGAATTCAATATTTACCTTATTTATATTTCACCAGTTTCATAAATAAATAAAAGTACCAGCTGCCTTAATAAACATTTGTCTGATTATTGGCAGAGATGGACTTTTTTTTCCTTGCTTATAATGTTTATTAGTTCTTACTTCTCTTATGAATTATCTGTTTTTTGTTTTTTTTTTCTCATTTAGCTTTATCAAAAAGTCATACAACTAGTTTCTGGTGAAGTCCATATTTGAAGCCAGAATTGTCAGACCTTTGATTTTTTTTCTCATCCATAAACCTCAGAGGGATATGACATCCTAATGACACAATAGACATAAAAAACTAAAACTGGAAAGTAGTGGATATTCAAAAAATGATTTGTGATAGTATTATTTTTGTTGTAGTTGCTATTACAAGTAACTTGATTATCCAGAAGAGTATGTTTTTTCTTTTCACATGGCTGATGCCTAAGCTGAGCAAGACAAAACCCAAGAGAAACTGGCAAAGGCTGCCTGACTTTTTCTAACCTAGCTTTGCAAGTCACTCCAGTGCTGCATCATCCAGAACACTACTAAAGAACAATGATAATAGTAATCATATCATTATTTGATCTCTCATATTTATGAAAATATCTTTGTTGTTTCACAGTTAATTATCATCTTGAATATTGTTTCTTAATATATACCACATATTAGAAAGAATTTTATAATTTAATGAGGGCTTTGGTTTCTATTGAGATAAATTTTATTTTGCTTTGTTTTCTGAGTTGACTAATTGACTTAATGTTTTATTAAAGAAAGGTTCTTAATATTTATCCATTTTTGTGTTAAAAGGTAAACCTTATTTGGGCATAGTGAAATTGTTTTAGTGAGACACTAACTTTTTTTTTTAATTAAGTTTATTGGGGGTAACATTGGTTAATACAATTATATGATTTTCAGGTATACATTATAATTTAACATCTGTATATTCTATTGTGTATTTACCACCCAAAGTCCAGTTTCATTCAGCTGCCATATATTCGATCCCCTTTACCCACTTCACCCTTCCCCTACTCCCCTATATTTGACCCCCTTTATCTTATCTACCTCCTCCCTCCTCCCCCACTCTGTACCGTCTGGTAATCACTAGTCTACTAACTTCTATTAAAAAAGAATTGAAGGTTTCCAAATCTATGTTCATTGATCTATAGTTTTCTGTTTGTATTATACTGGTATTAAATATACTGGTTATATTTTCCTTATGAATTGAATTGATTTGCTTTTTTTTTAAGATCATGTTTTGTAGTGAGGAAATTTTCTGCTGCTGAATATTTATAAGAACTAACTTTTATAGTCAATGAGACCTAAAGCATCAATTGGGTCATTTTTAAACAAATTTATTAGTTATGTTTCATGTTATGTACATGTTCAGTTTTTCTATTTCATTTTGTAATAACTTTGGTAATTTGAACCTTAATATGTTATGAAAATTATCTGTTACATAAAAATTTCATATTAATCAATAGATACTATCTGTTATATTTTATTGTGCTAAATATTTCTTCTGAAATTATTGTTGTATCTTTTTTTCTTTCTTCTCTATTTGCAGATTTCCCCCTATGTTTTAACTTGTTTCATTGGATATTTACTATTTAAAACACAGAATAATGTCTTTCAATTAATATTTAACCATTTTCATATTCATTATTTTTAACTCCTTTTTTCTTTTTTAAATTTCCAGTGCATAACGTTATTATTATTTCATTATCATTATTATTAAAATTAATCTGTAAACATCTTTTTATGTGCCTTCTCTGTAAGATACGACTCTAGAAAAGGTGTTAATGTAATTGGGGGAATCACTTCATAGATTGTATAAATGTCTAACATTTTTAAATTTAAGAAATAAAGAAATAAAAAATAGACAAAGTGCTTTTATAGATTTCACTTATTTAAGCTATATTTATTTATTATCAACTTTTATTAGGCCATTACTAGGCATTCATGATATAATTATGACTATGTTATTATTCTTACAACTTGGAACTTACATGAGTAAAAAGGAGATATTGGTAAAAAAGGATTTATAAAACATTATCGTAAATATGAAAATAATAACCACATGGAAATACAGTAAAGAAAGCACATATGAGAAGTATCATAAAATATTATGCAAATATTAAATATTACTTTTGATTTGCTTTTTTGCCCATGTCATCTTAAGATACTTTTTGTGTCTACCTTCCATCATCTCTCCCTCACTCCCCATTTGATAGGGTACTGGTGGGATATGTATAAACAGTGGCTCTAATCTATATCTATATCATCTATATCTCTATCTATCCTATCTATCTATCTATCTATCTATCTATCTATCTATCTATCTATCTATCATCTATCTATCATCATCTATCTAATCTATCTATAACCTATCTATCTACCTACCATTTATTTATCAAGCTAATGTAATCTGTCTATCTACACAACTACAGGCTCAGAAATAGACTTTCATGCATGTACTGGCCACTATGAGCTAAAAGCCAGTTTGGCATCTCAACAATCCTATTTGACCCTTACGGCACTTTCTGTTTATTACAGCCCAATGTTTTCCAAAGTTGCTTCCACAGTTGATAGATATTACATGAAAAAATAAGTTGAGAATCTCTAAGCCAAATAATTATATTTTTATTTGATTTTGGGGACTTTAATGTGCTTTGAAATGTCCATGAAAAGAATATAGTATACAGAATTTTTCACATTAATTTAATCATGGGCTACTTTGTTTGGGGACCTTCTTAAGAGAACAGTATTCCTTTAAATAGATTTTGGGAAGATCTCTTTTGTATTATCATGGATATATTGGGTTTTGGAGTCGGTCAGTCTCAGAAATAAAACAGAAAGGCCACTGAATTTATCTGCATGTATTGGGAAATGTTAATTACAGAATAAATCACAAGTAATACAAAAGGCATATACACAATAAAACATACAATACAGAATATAAATATATATTTACAAAAACTTGTTTTAATGAGATAAAGTGTATGTGTGATGTATTATATAGAGAATAACTATTAGACAATTTAGGAGAAAAAAATATACTCTGTTTTGTGAGATGGTCAGCACAATGGCATAAAAGATGTACAAAATGATCACAAGACTGACTTTTTATTTTTAAATTGGTGAGAAATATGATTCATAGTTACAAAAATCAAACTATATCTGGCTGGGTAAAAGGTATAACAAGTTCAGTCTGCCTCAACTTGGGTAACACCAAAAGGTAACTCATAGTGAGGAGAGAATCTCTAAACTCTTAAGGAAACCACTAGAATTGCCTGAAGATCGGTGATAATTCAAAACAGTACAACAAAACAGGCCATCAACCCAGGAGGTCTTTACTTCTAAGGTGGGATATAATATTAGACTCCATATCGCTTTTTTTTAATTTTTAAAAAATATTTCGGACTTTGAGAAGTGTTGCAAAGATAGTTCCTGTATATCCTGTACATAGTTTCCACTAATGTTAACATCTTACATAGCCATGGTTCAATTGTCAAAACTGAAAAATTAATGAAAAAAAGATGAATAACTAAACTATAGACTTTATTCAGATTTCCTCAGTTTTTCTACTAATGTATTTTTTATTCTAAGATCCATTCCTGCATTGTACATTGCATTTAGTTGTCATACATCCTTAATTTAATTGATAATTCCTCAATTATTCTTTATCTTGGTGACTTAGACATTCACTAGTGAAATGTACTGGTTAGGTATTTTATAAAATATTCCATGACTTATGTTTGTATGATGTTTTCTCATTAACAGATTGAGGTTATACTTTTTAGAGAAGAACACCTGAGAGGTGATGACCCTTTTATATTACATCATTATCAGGAGCATGTGATATCGATATGAGAGGTAATGATAACCTTGATCACTTGGTTAAAGTCCTTTTTGACAATTTTTCTACTATAATATCATTTTTTCCTTTCCTTGCTCTATTTGTTACATGTGACTCACTAAATCCAATCTATGCTTAAGGGGTGAAAAATTAAGCTCCATCACCTGGAAGAAATATCAAAGAATTTGTGAACATATGTTAAAATAACCATAGTAGTTAATAAATATTTCAGGAGACATACTTTGATAATATGCAAATATCCTTTTTCCTTTTAATAGTTCTTGCACTAAATATATCATCTATCTGTGCATTTTGTTTGCAGCAATTATTACCATGACATTCTAGTGATGATTTTCATTTCCCTTGCTTTTTATTTTTATTTATTGGAATTCTGTAAGGACAAGTGACCATTTATGCCACATTTATTTATTAAGTTATATATTTATATCACTATGGACTTATAAGTATTTATTTTATTCTTTGGGTTATAACCAATTACTATCATTTTTTCATTTTGCTGTGTGAATGAGTCCAACTTTAGTCACTGGGGGCTTTTTCGGATTGGTTCCTGTGATTTTTCGACATGCCCCCATGTTTTTATGTTTCTTCCTCTTTTAAGCATTTCCTTAATTCAGGCACCAAAAGATACCTCAGGCTTATCTTTTATAATCCTGACCCAGCCCTGAAATTGTCCATTTCTCCAAGGAGCCCAGAATAGTAGAGATCAAGATCTCTCTTTCTCTCTCTTCATATGTATATGTTTATATAATACAAATACATATGTATATAGTATTATATTATAAAAAATATATAACATTATATGATATAGTAAATTTTAGTCCAGTGTTATGTGTTCATTCTAGCATTACCTCATTGTTTATTTACTGCATCTTTCTCTGACAGTGAAATACCTGGCTTTTACTATCTAAATGCATACTATTTTGTCTAAGCTTGGTGTGTATGTAAAGTAGTTTCAGAATTACTAACCTGTATTCCTGTTAGAGACAAATTTACCAGTTAGAATATAGTGTTTACATACAGTTCTTTTTGTCTTTAGCCTCGTGATGTATCTGGTTGAAATTACTGTTTCCCTAATACAATTGTCATTATCTTTTTTTTCCCCACACCCTTTAATGTGGTTATATTACATACTTGCAATATAGTTAGATGCATTTGTCAGTCTAGATTACATTTTGAATTTCTGAGACCTACTGATTTTCTTCCCATTTGCAAGATCAACTGAAAGAGAAGTGTTGAAGCCTCTGATTCTAGTCATGGATTTGTCTATCTCTGATTTTAGTTCTACTAATTATTTCTCATGCATTTTGAAACTCTGTTGTTAGATGCACACCCTTTTAGGATTGATATGTCTTCTCAAATAATTAAACTATTTTATCATTAATTAATGTCCATTTTTTTCTAGAAAATATTCCTAGTTTTGAAGTTGACTTTAAAACTAGTTATCTGTGAAATTAAGATAACTACTCCAGCTCTCTTTTGGTTAGTGTTTGCATGATATATTTTACATTCTTTTACTTTCAACTTATCTATTTTTAATTTTAACATAATGTCTTATAGATAGCAATAGTCAGGTCTTATTGGTGTCCAATCTGACAATCTCAAACTTTTCAAAAATTTGTTTATATCATTCAGCTTTGATGTGATTACATATAGAGTTGAATTAATATCTACCACCCTGTTGGCTGTTTTCTATTTGTTCCATCTGTTCTTTATTTCTTTTTCCTCTTTTAATGACTTCTGTTGGGTAATTTGAAAATTTTATTTCCTATATTGGCCTATTACTGATACTATTTAAAGCATTTTAGGTATGGCCCAAGTGTTCACAATATACACTTTTAATTAATATGAATCTACGTTCAAACAGGAGTACACTTCTTTACATAAAGTATAAGGATCATATGTGCAAGAGTATATTCCCAAATTCCATCCTTTGTGATATTGTTGTCATATATTTTAGTTTTATACTTGCTATAAACTTAATACATTTATATTAAGATTGCCAATTATCTTCTACAGCAATTAAAAATAAGTAAATAATATGAATTTTATTTCACCACTGTGTTTTCCACTATGATGATTTACATTTCTTTTTCTAGATCTAAATTTCCAAACAATATCATGTTCTCTTTGCCTCAATAACTTCTGCTAATATTTCTTGTAGAAATGAACAGGACAAACAAATAGAGACTCATGGACATGGACAATGGACTAGTGATAAAGGGGGAAGGGGAGAGGGGGGAGGGGGAAAATAAATAAAATGTTTATAAATATTTCTTGTTGAGTAGCTTTATTAACATTGTATTATCTTAGGTTTTGTTTATAAGAGAATGTTTTTATTTCCTTTTTCTTTAATTTTTTTAGTTACCATATGACAAAATTGACTCTTTATGTGTATATTTTAATGTATAGATTTATGTAACCACCAACACAGTAAGGAAACAGAATAGTTTTACCCCCAAACAGTCCCACATCTGTTTGTGGAGATTCTTTAGGTTTAGACTATGGGCCGATTTTCCAGAGGTTATTTCTCAATGTATACTTTCTTCTTGGCTTTGCAACTCCCCTTGCTCTGTGCTCCAGGAGGAATTTGTCTTCTACAATTCTATAGTTAGTATTCCACTGTCATTTTATTGGTCTATGCTTATTAGCCTTTAGCAGGGCAACAAGTAATGAAGGTGTTCTCTGATGTTCTGCCTACATCAAACTTATATGGCATTATAGTCCTGTTTTCTTAGTGTGTAGCCATTCTAGTGATCTTGTCCCTCCTTCAGCTTTTGTGCCTTGCCTAGTACATATTATTTCCCCTTACACTGTTAGATTATTTTTGTTTTCCATTTTTTTCTGCTTTGCCAAACTGTAACTACCTCTAGCAAAACTTTGTGCTCACCTCTCACTGTAAATAGGGTTTTAATCCATATAAGCAATAAGGAAGATACAAAACCTAGAACTTAAATAAATCACTAAATGTAAAAACTCATATTTGAGTTTATCAGCAAATAGGTCACAAATAAAGAGAGGATTAGTGAATGAAACATAAGTCAGAAGAAAATATTCACACTGAAGAATGAAGAGATCAAGCAGAGAAAATACAAAAAAAAAGTAAAAGGCATATGAAATATGGTAGAAAGATAAAACATATGTGCAATTGAACTCCCAGGAAAAAAGAGAAAGAGAAAATATGGACAATTAATATTTTAATAGATAATTATTTAGAATCTTTTTACAAACTGACAAGTAATATAAAGTCACATATTCAAGAAGATGAATCTCAAACTGGAGAAGCACTTTGAAAACCATACGTAGGCATATAGTAATAAAATTACAATCCAAAGATGAAAGCAGCTTGGAGTTAGGGCCAGAGAAATGTATTAAGTTAAAATAGCAACAATAATGCAAGTAGATGATTTCTCAACATAAATAAAAGAAAAAAGAAAACAATTGCATTATGTATTCAAAGTGCTGAAAGAAAAAAATCTGTCAATTTAAAATTTTATACCCAATATGAATAACCTTCAGATGTGAAGCAAAAAAATTATATATTCAAACACACACTAAATCAAATGTTAATGTGGGTTTTTCAAAAAGAAAATAAAAATAATATCAGATAGAAGTTCAAGAGAGCATAAAAGAATAAAAAGCAACAGACAGTTCAAAATCTAGATATGTTTAAATAAGTGTTAATTATTTAAAATAATAATGTATTATGGAACTTAAAACTATGTAGAATTCAAATAATTAAAAGACTATATGTGTTAGGAAGTGATTAAATGTAGAGATAGTACTATAATGTCCTTGCTTTGTCTAATAAATCATAAAAGTACTAATTTACATTGGATTTTAATTAGTCAAGGTTATATGTTGAATTTCCTAGGGTAACAAGCTAATAACAAGTAAATCCAAGTATTACGAGTAAATAAATAAGTAATAATAATAACAACAATAATAATTCCTAAATAAAGATGGGAGAGAAAAAAAGAAGATAGAGAAATGGTTAAGTAGCAAATAAAAAATGACAGATTAACATAAAAAAATTGATATTGGATGTAAGAAAACAAAATAATTCCATTAAATAAAAATTTGATAAAAATGTCAGTTCAACAGGAAATTATACAAACTTTAAATTTCTATGCATCTGGAAATACCTTCTCTATTGATTTCTAAGGACTACTGTAACATAGTGAATGACTCCAAACATTATAAACTTGTTCTTTCACAGTTCTGGAGGTTAAAAATCTGAAATCAAGTTTGTTGGCAAGGCCATGTTCCCTCTGAAACAGGGGAATACTTCTTTGCCTCTTCTTAGCATTAGTGGTGACTGTCAATTCTGGTAATTCCTTTGTTTGCAGCTTCAACACTCCAGTCTTTGCCTCTATCATCACATGACGTTCTTTCTGTGTACATCTGTATCTTCACATGGCATTACCCTCCCCATGTCTCTTTTCCCTTCTTGTAAAAATAGTCATTCTGGAATAGGGCTTACTCTAATCTTGTATGACTTCATCTTAACTTATACCTGCAAAAACCCTATTTCCAAATAAGTCTACATTCACAGGTTCCAGTGGTCAGGATTTCAACATATCTTTTGGGGGGACTCAATTCACTCACAGTAGCCTCAAAATATGCAGAGCAAATATTGATAAAACTAAAACAAAAATAAACAAAAAGATGTAGCCAAGATCAATGTAAATGATATTAATATACTATTCTGTTACTGATAAAAATAAGAAGACAAAAATCATAAGAATCTTGATTAAAATAATGATTAAAACTATACATTCAACAGTAATAAAATATATGCTCATTTTTAAGAATACATGACTATTAACCCAAACTGACCAATTGCCGGGATACATGAAAATTCCAAATTATTGAAATTTCAAAGCCTTTAATGAAAAAATTTAGATACTAACACTCACTGGGATATTGGGAAACAATGATTTTAAAGATGCTATTAAAAAGAGCATACAGATACAAATACAAATACGAGGAGTGAGTGAAGGAGAGAGAGAGAGATTGAGAGAGAGAGAAAGAAAGAGAGAGAGAACATAAAATATTTTCTCTGACTATACAGGAGTTATGGTAGAAGTCAGCAGCAAAAAGGCAACTGAAATTTTCTAAATGTTTAAAAATTAAGGAGTATACTTCTAAATAATCACTAGACAAAATAAATCTAAAATTGGAAATTGGAATAAAACAAGAAAATAATTAACCTTAGATGTATAAGGCCTTTATTTCAAGAAGTTCAAGAAAAATTATCAAGTTAAACCTGAAGAAGGTAGAAGGAAGGACACAATGAGAACTAGAGCAAACACACTAGAATCAAAAATAAATCCATTAATGCTGAGTGAAATAAATCAAATAGAGAAAGATAAATACCATATAACTTCACTTATATTCGGAATCGAAGGAATAAAAAGAACAAACTAATAAGAAACTCACAA
Source organism: Pteropus alecto (assembly GCF_000325575.1). NCBI lineage: Eukaryota > Metazoa > Chordata > Mammalia > Chiroptera > Pteropodidae > Pteropus > Pteropus alecto. The sequence continues at coordinate 1,790,842 of NW_006438113.1, forward strand.
ATACAGAGGACAATCTGGGGATGCACAGAGGGGAGGCGGGTTACAGGGTTGGGGAGAACAGCATGCGGAATGCAGTTAGCATTAATGTAAAGGCTAGGTGGAGAGCCAGAGGAGAGAAAGAGAAAGTAGGGGGATCATTTTATAATCTATGTAAATGGCTAACCAAGGTACTGTATACTTGAAACTAATAAAATAAAATTAAAAAAAATGCATTATACAGAAAATAACAAAGGCAAAGTAATTTAAGAAGATTAGCATAATTGATAAACTTTTTAGGTAATGAATAAGCAAAAAACAAAATGAATGGTATAAACTCCATTGTTATAAATGAAAACCTTTCCAACAGAATCCATAGCCACTTTTAAAGATAATAAGAGGGCACTCCGAGCAATTTTCTGTCAATAATTTCGAAAACTTTTAGAGAGTATAACTTAATCAAACATGATGCCAAGAGGTATAAATAACCTGCCTAGTCCTATATCTATTAAAAAAATTAAATCTCTATGCTGCCCACAACACAGCCACGCAACCACACTGCAATCTGACAAACTTTTGCCAATGAAATCTACCAAATATTTATGACAGAAATAACACAAGTGTTAAACAAACTTGTAAGGGGAAATCCTTCTTAATTTACTATATGAGATCGGCATAACTTGATAACAAAAGCTGACAAGGAGTTTGCAAGGAAAAGCAACCTCTTGCGGGACATAGGTGCAAAATTCCTAAATACTCATTATCATGCAAACTCCAGAGTTATATAAAAGCAAACGTACTCTTTCAACTAAGTTGGGTTTTTTATTTCAGGAATTAACATTTGGTTTAACATTTGAAAACCACTGTAATTCACCACATTAATAAAATAGAGAAATCACATTATCATATTAAAAAGATTGATTAAGATAGAGAAAAGCTTTAATTAGTAAATTATTAAAACTACACACTCATGAGTACACACACACATTCCACTCATAAATTCTTAATTTCATATATGAATTTTCAAAGTCCTAGGAGAAAGAAAATTGAGATCCTAAGGTTTGTTAGATGACTTTAGAAACAATAATTTCAAAGATGTAGTGGAAAAGAGAATTCACCTCCCAAAACAAGGTAGATGCGGGGAGGGATCGTTGTATTTATTTAAGTTTTTGGGTAAACTGCTACTTTTGATAGGATGAAAAAGGAAATTCCAAATGAAATGGTGCCAGTTTCCTCAGATGGAGCCCAGGGAAGTGATCAAATCCAAAATAGAAATGGCTTCAGGTGTGTCTGTGCAGACAGCGTTGAGTCTTAGAGTTCTTCTAACACAGGAGACTTCCAGTAAAGAACATCTTTCTTCACTAGGACATAGTGAAGCTTTGTTTCATAAGGCCAGGGTGATGTGTTTACAGGCAAATTGTCTCTTGTACCTTAAAAGCACCATAGTCAGCTGAGGAAGAGCTGCACATCAAAGACCCTGAAGACTGGAAACCAAAGCCTGTATCACCTGTGTGGACTGACAACCAAAAACCAATGTGAATCATTAAGTCTGAGCATATGAAGCACAGCAGACAATTATTGAACAGGTTGCTTCCTATTTCAAACCAAAATCTTGACATGAAAAACCTGGAAAACCTAGATAAAACTCTAAGCAAGAGTGGTGGGCCCTCAGTTGTCTATTATGTTTTAAACTCTAAGCTACTGAAATATCATGTCTCAGAGAAAAAAGTAAAAAATAATGATACACATTTCATATATCTAAGTTTGTAAACTGCCACAGGAGCATTTTGAGACCAAAGATCTAGGTACAATATGGGGCCTGGATTTGGGGGCAGCAGGGAATAACTGGACACTTATAGTCTACAATCATAATTAGGAATATGTTCTAAATCAAAGGATGGCCAAAGCGAGTAATAGAAATGCAGCTCAGCCACAAAGAAGGGCTACAGTCTGTGGTCCAGGGACATCGGTCCTAGTGCAAGGAGCACCGTGTAACATGGATCATGAGAACTAGCCCATTTTCATTCGTGGAAAAGATGTAGGGGATTTGTTTCATTTGACTTTTCAAGTGCATTTCCAATTAGACTGACAGATACGAAAGGCCCAGAAGTCTGTTGAGCTCAGAGTTTGGCCCATACAGAGCACTACTTCTTGTTCTGGGGCTCAGGTGTCATGTCTCCATTGCTAAACTGCAGAAACATTTGTCTTTCATCTGAGTGCCTGCAAGAGGTCTCCTATATATCCTGGATCTTGGCATACGCCTTAGGGAGACAACAAGTTGTTAAAAGTTAATGCCAGAAAATGAGATTCATCAGGAGAAATAAACACATTTTGTGAGTTATATAAATGTCTAATTACCTGAAATTAATATAATATTGTATGTTAACTGTAATTGAAAATTTTTTTTAAATATGAACAAAAGGAAAACTCACCCAGATTCTCATCTGTATTGCATTTTAAATAGCTGTGTGATCTTGGGCAATGCCAACTGATTTATTCTAATATAATCTAAAAAATGGGCTCATGGTTTCCCTATTACTAATCATGGAATAGCCTACTGGGACCTTCAAATGTAGCTTAGCTCCTCTTTTTATATCATTAATTATTAAAATATGGAAGTCAGTATTTGTCATTCTAAAAAAGAAATGTTCCATATGTTGGAATTTAAACATAGAATAAAGTTTGCATGTCTCGCTCCCTCTTCCCTCCAAATTCATCCCCTCTGGGCTGACATATTTTGTGTTTGCTCTGAACTTGGAAATAGAATGTTTGTGGCTCTGAGAGTTCTCTTGTTTCCTTCTTTTATGGGAACAGTGCAACATACACTTCTATTTTGGACAGAGACCTTCTGTTTTGAAAGTTTGGGGGAGAGAAAGGCCTGCGGCCCTTTGTCAGTACAGCATATGTCAATTTAAAGCAGAATTAATTTTCTGAAAAAGAGAATGTGTTTGGCTTTAACTTTTTAAGGTGTTATAGCTGAGGACAGGTAGTGGTGCCACGAATGTCAGGGAAGCTGTTTCTGTGGTTTAATAATTAAGTGGTGGGGTGGATTACAGGTTGAGGTTTCTTCATAAGCGGGGCTAGGTGTGAAGTAGGCATTTGAACGATCTCTAGAGGGTGCTCCACAGTATGCTTACTAGTGAAGGCAGCTTACAATGCTGATGGGTTCCCATGTCCAAGACAGATGAAATGCTACAGACTCAGAGATGGGCAGAGGGCTTCCTCCACCATAATTGTGCCACATCCTTCACAGGCCCACATTACTTAAAAAATAATTTCTCAAGAAATTGCGAGAATAAATTATGTTTTAACCCTTTGCACTCTGTTTCTTCCTATTATCTTTGGGCAGAATGTGCAGTGGAAAGAACTTTAGAATCAGACTAGAGATCTTGGACACACTATTTATCTTATCTGAGTTTCATTTTTCCTTTTGTTAAATGGAAATGACAGTAATAATTTTTTGTGTAGATTAAATATGGAAAACACATAGCATATACTTGGAAAGCAGAAGATACAGAATATGTGGAATATATATTTGCTATTTTTATTAGAAACATAAGACAGGCACCTTTTGAGAAAAATTCCAGCCAACCAACTGCAAACATCATTTCTGATAGTCATTTTTGATAAATATAAGTAAGATAACCATTCACTTCTTTCTCATTGATTTTATTAATCAACCTATCACAGGTCAGGAAATACAATCTATTCATCCTCCTTTCTAATAAATGTGTTTGCTGAATACTGCTGTGTAATGTGAAATCTTCACAAGTTAGACTTAAGTGTAGGTTTCATTTAAAGACACACATCCACACATATACATATCTGTAAAATTTAAAGTTCTTGTTAAGGTTTTAATTTAACTTCTCTGATTTTGAAGATGAGAAAAAATGAGATATTGAGAGTTTGAATATAGAGTCAGAGCTCCTCAAAGCTGGAAATGACTTCAAGAGAAGCAGTTATCTGATTGCAGATTGTATTTCTCCTACAACATCCCTGACAAATCTAATCCTTTTCTATATCTATTAATCTCAAGAAAACGGTCTACTACAGACACCAGCCCACTATCTATGAGAACTCACAAGGTACAGCAGTTTCCTTTTAGTGTCGAATAAAAACCCACCCCCTGAAACTTTCATTCTCATTCCAGCCCTGGGTTCCTTGAAGTAGGAGTGTGATCCTCTTCCCACATTCTAGTGCCTCAGTAACTCCTTGGCAGCACTCTGTCCTGCTGAGAGTTTCCTTTGTCAGGGCCTTTCATTGCCACCTTCCCCATCCTGGCTGATGCTCTGAACTGGCCCAGTATGAAGCAAAGAAAAGTAGGCTGTGGAGGTTTGGCATGAGAGAGAACCTATGAGCTCAGATTTCCAATTTCTGAAATGGAGTTAAGAGTCATCATCTTAAAGGCATTTGGTGAAAAGATGTAGCAAACTCGTGCATTTCTTTGCCTTCTTCTCTTTCTGAACCCATGTGATTTAAGCAGAAATGTACTGTTAACTAAACTATGGAGGGTTGATTGATAGGAATCCAAGAGTCAGATCTTTTGCCATGGTTAAGGATAAAGCCCCAAATTAAGAAAAATGAGAAAGAGAAAGAGATCTGTTGTGTTGCAACTTTTTCAAAAACTGTTGCCTAATTACATTGCCTCAAAGCTATATAATTAGAACTTATAATTCTTATCCCATTGTAGGAGATTTTAGCTTTAACAAATTTTAAATTTAAACAATATTTTATGGCCTATTATATTTATACAAGTAAAGAAAAAATAAAAATAGAATAAAGGTATAATTTAAGTAATGATTGTTTTCATTGATCTCTCCTCTCCCCACCCCTGGCTATAAGATAAAGGCAAATCTTATAGCTGTGGATGCTCGCCATTACCTGGCTATGCATTTTTGTTTTGCTTTTCTTTTTTTTTTTCTTTCTGAAAGTCACAAAAAAATAAGCCTTCAGCAAATGATTTGAAAGTTTATTTTTTAAGCATACTTTATTGAGGGTCATAGCACCAAGCACACTGATAGTGTTGTATTTCTTCTTTCTTTCTTTTTCTCTTTCTTTCTTTCTTTCTTTCTTTCTTTCTTTCTTTCTTTCTTTCTTTCTTTCTTTCTTTCTTTCTTTCTTTCTTTCTTTCAAAATATTAATGTGATTACAATATCTGGGAACAATAAAGGCCTCTGTAGCTGATGGCAAGTATAAAGTATAAAGGGCAGGGAGACAAGACTTTCTTCCCCTTCACCTATGATGTGAGTCCTGATCTGGGCCAAAGCTCCTACCCTAGCTGGCATGGTCCAAGGTAGAGGAATGCTGGGAGCCCCAAGCTCGAGGAAGAGCCAGCTGAAGAAGACAGAGGAAAGGGTGGACATAAGAATGGATCCCTCCAGGATGGCAAGAAGGTAACACACCTGTTCCTCATAAGGATGGAGCAGCAAACCTGACTCTACTGTGGCTGCAACTGTCTCTGTCTAAGGTGTCCAATGTAAAATGCTGGTACTGTGAGGCCACAGGGTTTGGAGGCAAAGAAAAGTCTGGTATCTGGTGAAGGTGAGAGTCACAGGTTTACATGAGAAATTCTGAGCTGATAAGAGTGATGCCAAGAACTGAATCCCACAGGAATAAAAGAAAGAACAGGACTGAGCAACAATCAACCCAAGTAGTGGGCAGAGAGCCTATTAACAGACTGAAAGTACCCTGTAGGACTGGTCTGATGAATGCTCCTCTCTCTGGCATGGCACCGGGTAGGAGGCAGTGGGTTCTTCCTTCAGGTCCATCATGGACTCCTTCATTACAGGAGGAGGAGCTCTAGCTTCACAGCTAGCATGGTGGACATCCACAGGCTCTAGGACTTGGTGGTAGACTTCTGTCTGAAGCTGGCAGAGCCCTGGGTTGGCAGAGGCGGACAGATTGTCCCCAGTCTCCCTGGTCCTAAGGCCAGGAACTGGAACACATGTAGCAGCTTCTGATTTAATGATAAGTGGTGACCTTTGCATCTCATCCTGATCTTCTGCTCCCCTCCAACCTCATGGTACTTCTTTTGCTCAGATAAGATGCTCACACAAGGGTGCTGAAGATTAATTATTTAGTGTCAGGAGAGGGTGGTATTTCTGATGATGAAGAGTTTCATGTAACTGCTAAGTATTATTATAATTAAAGAGCTAAGCAGATACATTTATCCTGCATCTACTAATTAGGTAGGGAAGTAAATTAATTTTCCCCTATCCATGCTCATTTTGCTTGTTGGTTATTTTTATTTCAAGTACAAGGAGGAAGGCTTATCTCTTTCAGTATGGATTATATATGCTGTGCTCCTCTGTCCAACCAATTTAGATAAAACTGGATCCACCCTAGAGAAATTTCATTTGGGGGAGTGGTGGTGGGAGGAGGAGATAAGACCTCCTTGTCTAAGTGAGTTATAAATAGCAGACAAATAAATAGAAAGTCCCAGCTGCTGTTGGGGAAAAAAATATGTGTGTGTTTTTTCTTCTGTTACTGTATAATTAGCTTGAGTCACTGTCCTCTTGGCTGTGAGTGTGTGAGGGAGAGAAGGAGGAGGTGTGGAGGAAGACAGCCAGGCCTGGGGCAGGGGAAGGTGCAGTTTTTCACTGAGTTTCCTGGAGACAGAAGCTCCAGAAAAAATGGTGCACAAACAGTATCCTGGTTCTAAAAGGGCAAGTCAGGAGGAAAGGAACGTCATTGCTCAATGAAACTCATAGACAAGACAATGTGGATGTATGTACAAACGTGTAATGACTGTAGTATTTCATTTCCTCTTTGAGCTTCATTCCCCAGCAGGTTTAATTGCTGCCAATCTGTGATCTTCCCATCACTTTTCCCTGCTGTTGCATATAACTTCCAGGGGTGTCAATGCTGGCAAGCTCTGAGACCACCTCATTCCCCATCTGGCCTGCGATCCCATTCCCAACACCTCTCCAAGACTGGCTCAATCTGAGTGAAAACTGCTTGTCTCTGGGTGTTACTAGACTGATGTGTTACTCTTGTGATCATGGGAGAGTATTTACTGTTCTATATCTTCCTCCCTGTCTGTCACTCTGTGCCCTGCCCTCTTGCTCCTCGCCTCCCCACACTCAGGTAAACACATCCCAGCTCCTGGAAGCAGCAAGGACTTTAGTGGACTGTCTCAGGCTTGCTGCCTAGACATATTTCCACCTATTTCTGCTGTAGCTCTGCCCTTCCATGCTGAAGGACTGCAGTACTCAAAGACAGAGCTAGAGTGTGATGAGTGAGGGGCCTAATGCATACAACTTAAGGAAGCGCTCATTTTTAAAAGCTCATTCCTCACTCAGGATGACCTGAGTCAAGGCCAACTTGAGTTACATGTCTTGAGTTCTTACTCACCTCACCCTAAGCCCAGGCTCTATCCCAGGGCTCTCTAGGCTTTACTCATGAAAGGAGTCCTGGTGGGCTGAGTAATGGCCCCCAATGATGGGCAGGTATTAATCTCTGGAATTTTTGAATATGCTGCTTTAAACTGCAAAAGAGGGTTTTGTAGATGTTGATTAATTAAAGGATCTTGAGATGGGGGAGATCATCCTGGAATATCCACTTGGATCTCCAATGTCGTCACAGTGTCCTTAGAAGGGAACAGAGAGACCTTGAACTTCTGACACAGAAGAGAGAAAGCAATGCCATGCTTTAGCAGAGAGAGTGAACTCTGAAGATGCTACACTGTGGGCTTTGGAGATAGAAGAAGAAGACACCAGCCACAAGTGTAGACCTTTTCCAGAATCTGACAAAGGCAAGAAAACAGATCCTTCCTTAGAGCC
>NW_006438113.1:1798636-1799198 GCF_000325575.1 Pteropus alecto
AATTATAAGAGAATAAATGTGTTTCTTTTTTTAAGCCACTGACTTTGTGGTATTGAATGACAGCAGCTATAAGAAATGAATCAGAAGCCCAGCTCTTATTCTTGACTTCCCCCAAACTACCTGGATGGTTGTCATCATACCCTTAAAGCAGGGAATAGAATAGAAGGACGCAGACCTCTCAGCCTCGCACATTAGAGCCCAACTCTTGCTTTCCTTTCAGACTCTAACTCTCAAATAATTAGCTACTGTTAGAGATTTGGCTTTTGTAATTCCAAAGCTCAGAGTTGACACAGGTGGTGAAGGTAGAATGGCTGGGTAAAGGGGGAGCCATGAGGGGATTTTGTTAAATATCACAGCATACTTTATCTCCACGAAGGCAGTGAGCAAGGTATTTTATAAACTAAGATGTTTACCCATCAAAACAGCCCAGTTCACCCTCAACATGCAAATAAGTAAACATTATGAGAAAGTTAATTTGTTCTAGTTCACAGATAATAATGAGCTAAATAAGGATTCACTCTTCTAATTTATTTCCTCCTTCAAACCAGGAATTTAGAGCTCC
>NW_006438113.1:1799213-1830135 GCF_000325575.1 Pteropus alecto
ATCTGGAATTTAACATTTACCACCCATAATGAGCACTAGACGGAAGGAAATACAGCTCTGATAGCCACCAATGAAGTAGCTTCTATTCACATTACCCCACACCTGTTAGATACCAGTGGGGTAAAGTAAAAGACCCTACTACTGCATAGAACATCCTCTGAAACGTGGGCATGGCCTTGCCTCATTGGGTATGCTCAGTCTCCCATCATCATTGTGGTACTCCTCATGTCCTCCTCCAGCCTCTGCACCAGGCTCTGCCACTAAAATAATAATGTGTTCCCCATCTCCACTGGTTCTAGCACATACACTTGCTTTTGCCCATGCCTTCTTAATTTATTCTGCAACTGCTAAATCAGAAGAGACCTCTCTATCCAAAGCTCCTCTGATACCACTTGGGCAGAGTGAGTGTGCTCTTCTTTGTGCCCCAAAGTTTTCACCTGAAGCTCGATCTCACTGCCTTGTGATTGTTTACTTTCCCTCTTCCTTCAACAACAGAATCTTTATCTTTCAAATTCTGTATCTTTTCTCTTAAGTGACTTGCCCAGTGCACAGTACATAAAGGTCACTCAATAAATGTTTGCCCAATGAGAAAATGAAGTAATACATAAATATAACAAAGTATAATGTTATTATTGGGAGAAAATTGATTCGGATATCTCTAACCAGCACCATTAAGATGTGCCCCAAGGTAAAATAAAGCCTAAAAGATTACGTTGGAGGATCAATTCCAGTCTGACTCTTTGGAAATGTGGTAAGAGAGCGCTGCAGTGATTTTTTTCTTGGTTTTTATATTTCATTTTAGTGAATATACCCCATCTCACCCACAGTGGAGCTGTATGTCTTATAGAGCACATCAACACAGAATGAGTGTGCCTGGGAGATTATGCGGGGAATTGGAGATGAACATAAATTTACTTGGGCTGAAAATAAAAGTTTCATGGTAAGAAAAATCAATAATATGAATCTTCCCTTGAACTCAGAGGTAGATGAATGGATGAATCTATGTAGTGATGCTTAAATAATTCCACAGAATCCAGGTGAATGGAAAAAGACTCATTTTGACCAGTCATGGAAGAGGTGGGGCACACTTTAGAAATCTCTTCCTTCTTTCCTCCTTCTACTTTACTTCTCTCACCTTCCCTATGAGTTTGTCCTAAGGTGTACAAGGTTCAAGAAACTCATATTTTAAGAGTTTTGTCTCTTCAGCCTTTTATCTTTGTGATTATAGTTGACCCTTTAACAACACAGATTTGAGCTGTGTGGGTTCACATATACATGGACTTTTTGTCAGTAAATACCTGTATTGTTTTTGATCTATGGTTGGGAATCCACAGATGAAGAGCTCAACTGTAGGCATTGATCTATGCTATTTTATGTGGAATTTGAGCATCCATGACTTTTAGTATTCACGAGGTTCCAAGAACCAATCCTCCACAGATATTCAAGGACATCTTAAGTTTTGGGGGCATCAAAAGTTACACATGGATTTTCAACTGCTAGGAGGGTAGTCTCCCTTAACCCTGGCATTGTTCAAGAGTCATTGTGTATATTTTAGTACAAAAATTCTGCAATTTCAAAAACTAAGTATTAGAGGGTTTGAATTGAGAGTATAATGACAAACTGAATGAGGACTAGGTTTCAATCCTTGATCATAGAAAAACAAGCCCTACAAAACACGTTTGGCCTAAGGATAAGTCAAAAAAGGCCTTAAGTACAGAAGCATTTTCTGTTTCCAGGTTTAGTGGAAATAGAAACATATATAAGTCAGATGGAGGAGGGGAAAGAGAATGGCCTTTGGTGTCAGAGTGGCTCCAGGCTTATGTCTCAACTTTATTACTTATTAAGAGAGAGACTGTAAGCTAGCCAAGTAAACTTGCCTCAGTTTCTCTCACAGGTAGAAATCCTTTCATCTTCACTGTGAAGAATCACTGTGGCTATTATACATGAGAGGACATATGCACCATCCCTGATACATGCAAGGCACACTGAGGAGTCACAACCAATAAGTTTCTTATTCCTGTGATCACATGTCTGCTAATTCACACACACACACACACACACACACACACACACAAAATACTACTTTGTAGCAGATTAATGATTTATGCGATGTTTTATTATTCTAATGTCATGACTCACCCTATTGACCTTTCCTTGGAAGCTAATCTGAAATTTCTCTAAATTATAGATTTGCTTCTTTTACAATATTTCTCAAGCTGAAGTTATAGATTTGCTTTCTGTTTTCTCCTCTCTTTGGGTTTCAGGACCTTAGAGCATAGCATTGAGTCATGCCTGCAGGTAACCAATATTGGCTTCAAATCTTTGTTGAACCTTTCCATCAGAAAACTAGTCATGAGTGTGTATGCATATGTGTAAATGCATGTATATACTTGCACATGCATATATGTGTGTATATACATATACATATGCATATATACATGTATTTATACATAAAGAGAGGTTGAATAAGTTACTCTTAATTGATGTGAAACCTTGAAGCAGTATTCCATCATAACCTGTGATACGGATTCTCTTGAATGGAGAAATTAATTATAATAATTATTTTTAAAGAATATTCATCTTGGTTACTCTTTATTCATCACAGAAACCAGAAAGTCTCTCAGAAAGATTAGCATGTCAATAAATGAGAAAATGGAAGTGTTTCAGCTTTCAAGCTGTTCTTGAAAAACATTGCAAGCCATCTGTTGAAAGAGGCTTTAGTCTGGAAAACCAGGTGGTCAATATAACCATAAGAAATGTGAAAGAGGAGGATTTAGTGAATGGTTATGAGAAAGTAAGTCTCTTTGTTTTCATGATAATAACTACCACAATATTTTACATCATTGAGGAAGACTCACAAGTGCTTTGTAGATTTAAACCTGTGTACAAGTCCTTGTGGATGAGAAGGACTTTTCGAGAACATTCTTAACACTGTTACTCTGTGTTTCCATCTTCCAGTATTTATGGTATTGAGATTTCTGATCTTACTATTTTTATAATTATTATTTCTGGTATTCTGATTTCCATTTTGGGGATTTCTTCTACTCAAAACTTTTAATAATGTTTCTTTTATTTGGGATTTCTAGCTCTGAAACTCGAAAATTTTAGTATTTTTTTCCTGAGGTGTCTGAATCTTAGTGCAGCACTCAGGTCAAAAGTACCGTACCTTGGGATCTTCCAATCACCAACTTAGATATAGCACCTTTGTGGGACTATTTATTTCTTAGAACTCCTAGAAATATCTACAAACTGGAACAAATGTAAGTCTCATTAACATTTCTAGTAGTTGGTATTGAAAAAAGTATCAATAGACAAAATATAACCTCAAACGTGTTGCCCATGTTTACTTGTTAAGGATAAAATTCTTACTAAATTTCTATTGCTCTTGTCTGTGCAAAACTCAGAGCTGACTCTCATGGCTCCAATCACTTTTTCATTGATCAGTGAGACAATACATTTCCTCTTTTGATGACTGTCCGGTAAAGAGCCAAGGATAAAGTTTTTCAGTCAACTTAGTAGGTCTGAGATGAGCATTCATATTGCTTGGAACTATGAAAAAAGATGTCTTCCCTGGGAATTAATACCTTATTGTATTACCTTGTACTGGGAAAATGCTTTCTGTTGTTCTTTCTTTTACTGAATCATTTTTCTATTTTCTCTTCGGCTTTCAAAATAAAAGGCTGTACCATCACATTAATTTAGAATGAAAAATGCCGATTTTATATACTTTTCAGTCAAGTAGGGATGAGTTTTTTAAACAGTGTTGGTAAATCACTGCAGCAACTGGGTTCAAACTATCAAAATTTCTCAAAATTTGATTTGATTCCCCAAATTAAAAAAAAAACAATTATTGCGATTTTTTTAAAAAAAATTAGTATCTCAATTATGAGAATGACTATTTGTTGGTTCTTAACATCTTTACATCCCTTGTTGAAATTTGAATGCGTAGTTAAGAGTGCTCAGATGTCTAGAAAGGGCAAGGCTTTAACAATTTAACAGTTGATGCTCTGAGTGCTTTGGATTTGGTGAATCACAAAATAAATAACATTGTTTTGCTGAAGTAATTCAAACTTGTATGCTATAAAAAGAGAATTCGTTATTCATTTTGATCACCTTTAAGATAAAAAAGGTGCTTTAAAGATTGTATAAGATATAGATTGCACTGGGGAAAATAGCAATTCCTGATGAGTAATATTTTTCTTAAGCAGCAAAAAACTCTTTCAAATTTGTTAAATTTATTATTTTGTTTCAAATTCTATAGAAAGTCGTCAAATAAAAATAGTTTTTAGTATCATGGGTAATCTCTTGATTGAACAAAGCAATAGATTGAATGTTATATTTAAGAGATAAACTCTTCATGTGAGTTTTTAGCATGTATTTTTCATTTGATTTGATAGAATATGCTTTCTTAAACATATAATTTTAAGATTACAAAGGCCATACAGTCTACTGTAAAATATAACATGCAATTTATATTGTCACTGAGAAACTTTAATTGTTATGGACTGAATACCTGTGCCCCCCAATACTTATGTTGAAATTCTAGCATGCAATATGATATTAAGAAGTAGGGTATTCGGGAGGTGTATTAGTCAGTTTTCTCCACAGAAACAGAACCATATAATAGCTAGATAGCTAGATAGCTAGATAGGGGGAAATTTATTATGTAAATTAGCTCATACAATTATGGAGGCTGAGATATGCCATCTGGAGAAATGAGAAAGCAGATGATATAATTCAAACCAAGTCTGAAGGCCTGTGAACCAGGGGAGCCAATGATATAAGCCCAAGTTCAAGCCAAATGCCTGAAAAATAGGACAGAAGAAGGAAGAGAAATGTCACTCTTTTAAGTCCTGTAGTCCAAAAGCCTGCGGACCAGGAGCTCCAATGTCTGAAGACAGAAGAAGACAGATATCTTAGCTCAAGAGAAAGAATTCCCCTTCCTCCATCATTCTGTTCTATTTGGGTCCCCAGTGGATTAGATGATGCCTGTTCATATGGGTGAAAGCAGATCTTCTTTACTTAGTCTACTTATTTAAATGCCAACATCTTCCAGAAGCATCCTCAAAGACACACCCAGAAATAATGTCTTAGCAAATAGCCTGGCATCCCTTAGCCCAGTCAAGTTGACATGCAAAGTTAAACAACATAGGAGAGTTGATTATGTCATTAAGATATAGTTCTCATAAGTGAGATTAGTGCCCTTATAAAGGAACCCAGGACCTCTTCTGCACTTTCTTCCATTTTAGAATATAGCAAGATATTTTCACCTGTGACCAGGAAAAAAGAACTTCACCAGATACTAAATCCCTTAGTAACTTTATCTTGTACATCTCAGCCTCCAGAACAGTGAGACACAAATGTTTGTTCTTTAAGTTATCCAAATGGAATAAGACACTAGGTATTCTTGTTTCTTTGACAAAACTTTATTAGGTGTTTTAGATATTTTTGTTAAAGCCTTTTGGCACAAAGATAATCAGAACTTTTTCTTCATGCACAATATCAATTTTCATATTCTTTGGTGTGTTTACTCTCTTTTGCAGTATTTTCTGGAAAGAAACTTATTTTTTGATGCTTTGTTTTTGGGACAGTTATTATTTATTTTTATTTAAAAAATGACTGCTAGAAACCTTCCCTCTTGCCCCATTATTCCCATGATAGGAGAGTCTATGATTAAACCCATTGGCTAATGTTTGTTATCCACTTCCTTAAGCATTATTAGTACACAGGCAAGCTTATTTTACTACTTGATATGTTCAGTTTATGCTACATTTTTCTCCATGATTTTAATATTCTGGATTTATAATTCTCTTGAATTGTACTATGAAAAAATATATCTGATAGTCATTTTATACATCAGCTCCACAGAATTTTTCTCAGTATTTCTAGTGGTTATTTTTCTGATAATCACAGTTTTCATAACTGCGTTTTAAAAGTTCTGTATAAACATCATAGTTAATAGTGAGAAACTTGAAGCTTTCCCACTAAGATCAGATACAAGGCAAAGAAATTTCCTCTCATCATTCCTTTTCAACATCGTAGTACAAGTTCTGGCAAATTCAATCAGACAAGAAAAGGAAATAAAAAATATCCAGATTGAGAAGGAAATAATAAAACTGTTAACATGATTGTCTATGTATAAAATCCAAAATAATTAACAACAACCAAAAACAAACAAACAAACAAACTCCTGGAATTAATAGATGATTATGGTATTTTTACAAGGTTAATATACAAAAGTCAATTTTTTCTTATGTACTAGCAACGGACAAGCAGCATTCGATATTAAAAATAGTAACATTAATGTAATGTTAACATTACATTAACAGTCCCTAAAATGAAATACTTAGGTATAAACCTAACAAAATATATACAATTTCTGTATAAGGAAAACCACAAAACCCTGATGAGTGAAATCAAAGAACTAAATGAATGGAGAGATATTCCACATTCATTGATAGGAAAATTCAATATTGTCAAGATGTCAGCTCTTCCCGAACTGATCTATAGATTCAATGCAATTCTAATCATAATATCAGCTGTTCATTTTGTGGATATGAATAAAGTTATGCTAAAGTTTATATGAAGAGACAAATAGTCCAGAATACCCAACACAATATTGAAGGAAAAAGGTAGAGAGCTGACACTATCTAACTTGAGGACTTACTATAATACTATAATGTTCAAGACAGTGTGGTATTGGCTAAAGAATAGAACAAATAGATCAAGGGAAGCAGTAAAGAGTCAAGAAATAGTCCCATATAAATATAGCCAACTGATCTTTGACAAAGGAACAAAGGCATTACAGTGGAGCAAAGAGTTTTTACAGCAAATAGTGTTAGAAAATTGGATATCCACATGCAAAAAATAATACTAAATCTAGATACAGACTTTACATCCCTCACAAAAACCAACTCAAAATGCATCACAGACCTAAGTGTAAAATATAAAACTATAAAGCTCTTAAATTATAACAGGAGAAAACTTAATTGACCTTGGGCATGACAATAACTTTTTATATACAACACTTAAGGTACAATGCTGGTAAAATATATTCGAAAACTGGACTTCATTAAAATAAAAAAAAATATTGCTCTATAAAGACAATGTCAAGAGAATGAAAAGATAAGCCACAGACTGGGAGAAAATATTTTCAAAAGATACATTTAATAAAGGACTGTTATCCAAAATATACTAAGAATTGTTTAAACTCAACAATAAGGAAACAATCCAGTTAAAAAATAGGGCAAAGACCTTAACAAACACCTTATGATAGATGGTATACAGATGGTAAATAAGCATTTGAAAAGATGTTCAATATCATATATCACAAGGAAAATTCAAATTCAAATAATGAGTTACCACTACACACCTGTTAAAATGACCAAAACCCAAAACACTGACATCAGCTGTTGGTGAGGAAGTGGAACAACAGGAACTTTCATTCATTGCTGGTGGGAATGCAAAATGGTACCCACCACTTTAGAAAATAGTTTGGTAATTTTTTACAAAACTGAACATACTGTTACTATAGTGTTCAGCAATCACGTTCCATGGTATTTATCTAAAGAAGCTGAAAATTTATGTATATACAATAACCTGCACATAGATGTTTATAGCAGTTTATAATTACCAAAATTTAGAAGCAATCAAGAAGTCCTTTGGTAGGTGAATAAACTGTGGTATATCCTTACAATGAAGTATTATTCAGTTCTGAAAATAAGAAGCAAGAAAAAGTATTAAAAAATTAAATGCATATTGCTAAGTGAAAGAAACCAAGTTAAGAAAGCCACAGACTCTGATTCTAACTATATGACATTCTGAAAAAGACAAAACTATAGAGATAATAAAAAGATTAGTGTTTGCATCTATATATCATGTGAGCCAATTCTTTATAATAAATTTTTTGATACGCGCACACACAACAAGGTTTTTAAAGAAAAACTTGACTAATACACAAGCCAAAGTCTTTATTAACCAGTCTATAAGAAGATATTGATAAGGGTGTTCATTTTATTTGTGGAGGTAGAGAGCAACTAGGTAAAACATGATTTAATGCACAACATGGAGGGATATACTATAGTTGGAAACAATGGACCAAATATAGCAAAATGGATGGATAGTGAAGACAAGAGTGCTTAATAAAAAAAGTTAGAAACAAAATGAAATGTATTACACAATATTATTAGTGTAAATTGAAAATTCATGCATGTAAAACAACCGTATACATTTTTCAAAATGAATATCTATTTTGCAAAAATACAGTTTTTCATATAAACAGAAAGACATATATTAAATATATTAGAATTTTGTCTAATGTAAGAGAGTAAAATGGAAACAGATTGTGTGGAGATAAAAGGAAATAGACAAATAATTAATTAAGCAGACGAGAGCTTTGCACAAGCCAGAGGAAATAATGTACCAAGAACTAAATAGTGTGATGAACTCAACTCTCTGCACTTTAAGGTGAATAAAGAAATCTGAAAAAAATTGAATATCTAATTAGATTATTTTCGACAAGACGTCTAAAAAAGTCAAGCATCCCAGGATGAAAGACATACAAATTCCTAGAGTTGGAGGAGTTCTGCAAGGCCACTATGTCTCTCGTGACACTGAATTACCTTTCAAACCTCTCTGGGGAGTGGCATGATTGAAAATCTGTTTCCTCAGGGTTCCTGGCTGGCGCTAGGCCTTGGGCTCATAACTTCTCAGTTTTTTTTTATCCTGATTTCCTTGATCTCATTTATAGATTTAATGCAACGCCATAGATGTAAAAATTAACCTTTGTGTTTAAATTTTCATTGTTATGATAGTAATCGTCTTGGGAATGCTTGGATAAAGGAAGAATCTTCTCCCATCCCTAACCTCACTGTACAACATGAACACATATTCTGTAGCTCACAAAAGCCCTATGAGGCATAGATTTGCCTTTAATTCCTTCCTAATTAGACTGCAATTATAATTAAGAACCATATAGATGAATAGAATTTGGGATCAGGTTAGAAATAATTGTTAGATAAAATATAAAAGTCCAATCTTAAATTTGTAACCAATTTATAATATATTTTTTATTCTGAAAGGTCATGGTATCCAGTCAGAAAGGAAACATCAGATAAAAATGAAGTTGGATGAATAAATATTCAGAACTGGATCAGGAAATCTGAGATTTAATACCTCTTGGAGGTCCTTGAATTCTCTATCATTGGTGTCCACTTATTTTAAAGTAAGGATAACACAGCTTTGCTCTTAAAAAGAGTCAGTTTAGATAAAATATTATGCAGTACCTGAAGAGTAAAATACCAGATAGCTCAAACACCCAAAACATAATAGTTATGCAACAGCAGATTGAGCATTTCAAAATAATTATTATACTAACAATGAATAATAATGCTAGAAAAATACAGAAAGATTTGTCTTAATAGCATCAAAAACCAAACAAGATACTGAAGATTACTGGACTAAATTCCTGGCTGAAAATAGGAGCACAAAATGTAGAACAGAGTGCTCTGCCCACGGACAGCCTCCTAGGAATCAGGAGGGAGACAACTGGGAGGGGGAGCTCTGCAAGCACGCAGGAGTAGTCCAGCCAGGGGTACTACATGACAAGGATCAGAAAGACTCTTCACGCACACGCACGCGCGCACTTTGAGTTCCTGAACAACCCGCGCCCTAAATCTGTGCATCCCTGACAAACAGCTGAGAGGGGAGCATAGTTTTTGGTTGACACTGGGGTTGACTGGATGAGAGTTCAGATCCACCAAAGGCAGAAGCCAAGGGTAACAGTCCATACTTCACAGGTTCTTCATCTTTTTTTCTCATGGATCCCTTTGACACTCTGGTAAAGCTTATAGATTCCATCTCAGAATAATTTTTATATGAATGTAATAAAATGATTAAGAATAGAAACAAATTATACTAAAATGAATTATCAAGTGTGTTTATGGTAAAATTCTTATTAGTATAATTCTATGATTTTTGACAAATACATATAGTCTAGTGATCATGATGACAAACAAGGTATAAAACAGTTCTAAAATCTCAAAAAAATTTCCATGTCTCTTTGTTGTCAACCCTTTCTCTAACTCAAAATCCTGGCATCTCTTCTTTTCCCCTATAATTTTGCCTTTTCTACAATGTCATATAAATGGAGTCATATAATATGTAGTTAGTCTTCTTTCACTCATATATTGCAATTGAAACCCATCTAAGTTGTGGTGTGTATATCAATAGTTCATTCTTTTTTATTTCTGTGTGGTATTCCACTGTATTGACATACTATAATTTGTTTATCCATTCATCCCTTAAAGGGCTTTTTGTTTTTTTCCAGACTTTTTGTGTTTAGGAGAAAAGATGTTCTAAACATTCAAGTACAAGTTGATCACATAAACATAAGTTTTCATTTCTCTTGGGTAGATAAGGATTGCAGCTTCTGTTTATATGTTTTTTGGAAAACTAAGTTCTAAAAGAATCTTAAAGAAATATGTAGAGCTATATCTTTCAAATCCTAAACAAATACTGTCTTAAATGGTGAAATGACTTTATTCCTTGGAGAACTATCTGTGTTTTAATCAATGGTAGGAGTGGTTTATAAATTAACAAAGTCATCATTTGTTTATAATGGCTTTATTCATAATAATTTCATTAGCACTTAAAGAAAGTTTCTTGGCCTTCATTATGAAGAATAAATGTTTCCCTTTTTAACCTGTTTATTCACCTTGTAAACATTTTCCCATTTGAACAGTGTAATTATCTTGCTGTACGTGAGGTCTTACTGTGTTCTTGCTGGTCATCATGCCATGACAAAATTGGGGTTCAAAGTCTCATCTAAGTAATTAGGCTGCCCATTCTGTCTTGAGAGCTTTTCCTTGTACAGTGTCCAGGGTGAAGGCAGCCTAATGTTGAAGGAAGAATCCAAAATTGCATTAGAGAACCTGTACTTGGTTCAGCTTTGTCACCAACTACCTATATGAATTGACCCAGGGCTTTGTCTCCATGGGTATCAATTTTCAAGCTCCAACTAAGGTGAAATAAGGTTTTCCAGGCATGAAAATATGTTACTATCATATTACTATCAGGGCAGGCTCTTCATCTCTATGATCCCGTGAGCAAGTGTCCCTCACATTTGCACCCTAAGTGCCTCACTCAGTCAATCCCAGTCCAAGCCCTGCGTACTCATCTATACAATAAGGAATTAGGCTCTATAACCTTTCCTAGTGCTAACATTTCATGTCTCACCTAAAGTTTAGGCCAACATAGAACCAGTCAAAGTAAGAAATATAATTATTTATTTGAGTTTGGGCAATAGCCAAGCTCAGTAATTCAGACCAAAATAATATCTTTTTTCTGTAACAGGAGAGTGGATTTTGTTTGCTCTCCACTTCAGAAAGGCTATACAAACATTGCTCAGTCACCTTATGGCTTAATTATATCCACAGTCCTCAGCCCACTGACTCCATTACTTTCTTTTGACATCTTGACCCTTGGTGATATATTCACTTGTGTAGTCTAAAAATTCTCAAAATGTGTGTGTGTATGCATGGGAGAAAGGAGTCTTAAATGGTGCAATGCCGCACTCCTGATTTTATTTAACTTTGAATTTCAAATAACAAGGAAGAAGGGTATCAAATATTTTTAAAAGCTAATTTGTACTATGATAGTGCATTTGTCTTTTAATTTAGACATTCAATAACAAGATCAAATGATGAGTCTTAAAACTATAAAAATTTTAAAGCAATGATAAGCATAAGTGATATTTTGAGAAATTTGCCATTACTATAATGTCCATCTTCAGGAGATACCCTAGAAGAAACATTGCTGGGTCCAAGGGTAAGTGCCCATATATAATTTTCTTAGGTATTGACAAATTCCCCTCCAAAGAGATTGTACTCTTTTGCATTCCCACCAGCAATGTGCGAGAGTGCCTGTCTCTGCACAGCTTCATCATGTAGTACATTGGAAGACTTAAGGGTTTTTGTCATCCTGGTGTATAAAAAATAATATCTCATTATAATTTTAATTTACATTTCTCTAGTGTATAAACAAGCTTGAACATCTTTTCATAAGTTTACAAATCATTTTAATTTTTTTCTGTGAACTTTATTTCTTTAGTCACTTTCTCTATAAATTTGTTTTTTTTCTTTTCCTTTTTTTTTTTTTTAAAGCTCTCTTTATGTCAGGGAAAATGTCTCATTAATGCCAGTTTTTTTTTTCTTGGTGTTTAATTTTCTCTCTTAATTGGCATACAATAATTTTTAGTCACACAAAAATTTTTAATGTAAGCAAAATTATCTTTATTTCTTATTTGTTGCTTCTGGATTTTTAGTACTAGACTAAAAAGGTTTCCCAGCTTGCAGATTGTAGAAGGATTTATTCATATTTTCTTACGCTAATTGTATGATTTCATTTAAATTTTGTGATCTATTTAAAAACCTGGTTCACATTACAGGGATGATCAAATTTAATCATTTTCCTGCTATACTGAAACCACTAATTTAAATGTCCATCCTTTCTGTTGAGCCAAGATTTTTCCAGTATCTATAGTAAATTTTCATATTCCATTAAGCATACTTATAGATTTTCTATTAAGTTCTGAAGGTACATTTGTCAATATTTCATTATTTTAGTCATAAAAGTTTTAGAGGATGTTCAAATGTCTGATAAAGCTGGAACTCACTCATTACTCCTTTTGAAAAAGAAAAAAAATGGAAGGAATCAGTTTACTTCTTTTTAATATTTACTATGTAGCTATAGTAACCAAAACAGTGTGGTACTGACAGAGGGATAGATAAATAAATGAAAGAAACAACAGCAATCCAAGCCCTGCACAAGTTTGTCTAACTGATTTTGGACAAAGGAGCAACAACGATTCAACGGAAGAAAAGTATCTTTTCGACAAATGGTATTGGAACAATTGGATATCCTAGGCAAAAAACAAAACAAAACAAAAACAAAAACAAAAACAAAACAAACCTCGACCTATACTCATGTCTTATACAAATTAATTCAAAATGAATGACATAACTCAAAATGAATCACATATTTAAATATAAAATGTACAAAAAATTCTTTTAGTAGAAAATGTGGAAGATAGTCTTTAGGACACATGACTAAAAGATGTCTTCAATATGATGCCAAAAGCATGATCCTAAGAGAAAATATTAATAAAATGCACTTTATCAAAATTAAAGTATTTGCTCTGCAGAAAATCCTATTAAAAGAATGAAAAGCTATAGACTGGGAGCAAATATTTACAAGTTGCATATCTTACAAAGGATTCATATTTAGAATACATAAAGAGTTCATAAAACTGCACAGAAATAAATAAATAAGCAATCCAGTTAGATAATAGCAAGAGACATAAAGAGACATTTCACTGAGGAGGATATCTGGATGGCAACTAAGCACATAAAAAGATGTTCGACTATATTAAGGAAATCCAAATTAAAATCATAATAAGATATTACTACACACCTATTAGAACAATTGGGAAAAATAGTGGCAATATCAAACATTGATGAAGATGTATAGAAACTGGACCTATCATACATTACTGATAGGAATATAAAATGGTATAGGCACTCTGGAAAAAAAGTTATACACTTTCTGTGAAGGCAGAATAATGGTCCCTAAAGATGTACACACACTGATTCTTGGTGCTTGTGAATATGTTATATTAGAAAAAGGGACTTTGCAGCTGTGATTAAGGTTAAGAACCTTGAGAACAAGAAGATTACCCTGGATAATCTGGATGTGCCCAATCTAACCACTAGAGTCTGTAAAACAAGAGAATCTTTCCCAGCTATGTTCAGAGAGAGATATTGAGTACAGAAGAGTTGGAGAGATGTGACATTATTTTTTGAAGAATGTGGAACAGAGCCACAAGCCAAGGAATACAGGAAGCCTCTAAAAGCTGGAAAATATAAGGAAATGGATTTTCCCCCAGAGTCTCCAGAAAGTAACATAGCCTGGACAACACCTTTATGTTAGTTCACTGAGACCTATTTTGGACCTCTGACCGCCAGAACTATAGGGCAAGAAATTTTCAATGTTTAAGCCACTCAATGTGTAGTAATTTGTTATGGCAGCAATAGAAAATGAAAGATGTACTTTTTAAAAAGTAAATATAAACTTACTATACAACTCAGCAAAAATACTAAGATACAAATACTGGGCATTTATGTCTTAGAGAAAAGAAAGCTTATTCCAAACAAAATCTGTAAATGAAAGTTCATAGCAGATTTATTTGTAACAACTAAATATTGGTAACAACTCAAATGTTCTTTAGTGGGTGAACACTAACTCTTTTACATCCAAACCATGAAATACTACTCAGCAATAATAATAGGGACAAACTATTGATACATAAAATAACTTGGATGAATATCAAGGATAATATGCTGAATGAAAATGCCAATCTCAAAAGGTCACACACTGTAGAAATCTATTTATACAACATTCTTGAAATGAGAATAGTATAGAGATAAGGAATGGATTTGTGGTTATTGGCAATTAGGGACAAGATGTGGGAGAAGGGGATGTGAGTATGACTATAAAAGGGATAAAATGTATGGGATATTTGAGGTGACAGATCAATTCTGTGTTCTGAATGTTTTGGTGGTTAAATTTACACATGTGATAAAATTTCATAGAATCATAAACACACATATTGAGTGTATATAAACCTGATGATCTGAATATAGTGTGGATTGTACTAATGTTAATTTTATTATTTAGATATTGTATTATAATTATGTAAAATTTTGCCATTGGGGGAAATTGGATGAAGGCACATAGGACCTCTTTGAATTAATTTTGCAATTTTCTGTGGACCTATAATTGTTTTAAAATAAAAGTTGAAAATGTAATAGAAAAATATTTGGAATTCCTTTGTCATTTGGAACTGTGGACTTTACTATTACTCAAAATCTAGAGATCATAAGTAAAATGATAGATGAATGCAGTATCAAAAAAGAAATTTGCGTGGTTGCAAAAAAGAAAATCAAGTAAAAATAAGTTTGACAAATTGGAAAAATATTTGCCATTTTAATCACAAAGGCTCAATATTTCTAATATATAAAGGGCTTACAGAAATAGAGAAAAATGGGAACACCTCTAAAAAATGTACTAAGAACATGAACATAAAGTTCTTAGGAATGAAAATTTATAAAGCATGCAGCCATTTGAAAATATGCTCAAATATGCTCACAATAAGAGAGATGAAAGTTAAAATTGTAATAAGATACCATTTCTTACCTAGTAGATTGACAACCTAAGAAATGTTTAACAACATTCTCTGTTGTCAAAGCTGTGGGGAAAATTAGGCATTCTCACATATTCCTGATGGGAATGCAGGTTAATAAACCCCTGTGTAGACATAGATAGTAATTTCTAGGAAAATTAAATATTTATTTGACTAAGCAATTCCAATTCAGGAACTGATGCCAAAAATACACAGACAAAAATATGAAAAGTCACATATGTTCGGCATTCTTTGCAGGAGTATTTGAAATATCAATAGATAATCTCCAGATAAGAAAATAAATGAATAAATTCTAATGCTCCACAGTGGCATACAAAGCAATCATGAAAAGTACTGAGAAATATCTATCTTAATTTGAAAAATTCTCTAGAATATCTTATTGTCTGAAAATAAAGAGAAGAAAATAAGATATCAAATTTTGTGTGAGTGTGAACTTCACTACAGGTGGGGAATGAAATAGAAATATGATACGAGGGACAGAGTTAGAAATTACACATCTTTGAAAATACTTTGTTTTATAAAATTCATTTTAGAAACAGATCTATGAAAACTTGAAAAGTGATATGAAAAAAGTGAATCTAAATGTTTGTCTATTGGTGCTAATTATTCAGAGTGGAACTTACTCTAATCTACAATAATTTGACTGTACAGATCCTAAAGGAATATACTCTCTGAGAGAAAAATTGCAAGAAAAAAATCTTAAACTTTCTACAGTAAATGTTATTTATTTGTTTGTTTTTGAGTCTACTGAGTATGTGTATTTTGAAATTCATTGAATGAGTAAGTATATGATATTCTAATTCTATCATTCTTGTGTTTTAGAATATTGAGATTCAAACTATAATTCGATAGATAGGTGATAGATGATAGATAGATAGATAGATAGATAGATAGATAGATAGATAGATAGACAGACATGTATATACATATATAGATATGTACATATATGTGTATGTATTTTCTAGCTCTTTTTCCTAAAAAGGCCTTAAAAGCATAAAATAATAAACCAGTAGGAAGGAGTACCTATAGCTCATGGATTGTAGTCTTGAAATGCTATTTCTCACCCAAAGTGATGAAAGTTCCTTTCCTAATGACTGTTTCCAAGTCTGGGGCAGAAAATGTTCAAGATGATCTTGGAAAGCTTGTTACACTGGATAATAAGAACACAATCAAAGACTGGTAGGGTTATGTCTAAACAAATATAAAAGTCAACCTAAGTAAGTTTCATTGACCAATGTGGTATAATTTGAGCATCACTAACATTAATTTCTGCTATGAATTTAAACATATCAAATATATACATAAAACTATAGATTTGAAAATGATATTGAAAGAAAAAAAAAACCTGGGGAAGAATTCATCATTTTATCATATCTTCCCATATTACTAGCTCATTATGAAGTAGATGAGGTAAAGTTTCTCTTTATAGAAGTATTCTAGTTAATGAATAAAGAAGAAGTGAAAGAATTAGAACATCATCATTGTGTAACACATATTAAATTCACATATCCAAGCACTGGTCATTAACTATTGCTAATATAAAAAGTGGCTAGCAAACATTGCATATATCCTGAAGGAATATGCAAATCTATATGTAAACCAGTCTTTCTTCACCCAAATCAATTACAAATCTGATCAAGCCTCCAGATTCAACTTAGAAAAATATGGAAGACTGGACAATACATTGAACGACACAGTATATAATAAACAACAGATGTT
Source organism: Pteropus alecto (assembly GCF_000325575.1). NCBI lineage: Eukaryota > Metazoa > Chordata > Mammalia > Chiroptera > Pteropodidae > Pteropus > Pteropus alecto. The sequence continues at coordinate 1,816,192 of NW_006438113.1, forward strand.
AAATAACAACCATAGTGCTGTGATCAGCAAAATTCAGTTTGTGGGAAGCTCTGCAGGATAAAATGATTCAGTTTCTTTAATCAGTTTCTTTGTTCACATTGCAAAGTGGATGGAGATAGACGGAAAGGAACTTGAGTCTAAAAACAGTCTTAAGACACATAATGGCAAATTATAATATATAGAACTTATTTGAATACTAATTGAAAGAAACTTAAAAATGACGTTTATGAGAAAATTGAAAATTTGAACACTGCTTATTTTTGGCTTGTGGTGGTACTTACTAGACTCTATACGTTTGTCAGTATACATTTGTAGAACTATATACCAAATAGAATGAATTTTCCTATATGTAAATTTTAAAATGTTCTGAACAAACGTTCAGCAAACGGAATCTAGAAATACATAAGAAGGAAAATACATCATGTCCAACTTAAGTTTATACTATGAATGCAAGGATTTTTAAACATTAGAGAAATCAACAATTTAATGTAGACATTAATAAATTAATAGATAAAAATAATACATACCTCAATAATATTAAATTTAACATTCATGTTAAAAACCTTTACTAAAATATGAATAGGACTTCTTTAATCTGATAAGGATATCTATGAAATTCTTATGACACACATCACATTTAGTGGTGAAATGTTGAAAACCCTTTGAGATCTAGAGCAAGACAAGGATACCCAGATCGGGTCCCAGATCGGGTCTTCTTAAAAGCAAACACTGAGATAAAATTATAACCAAAAACATAAAATAGAATAAAATGAAAATAATAGGAATTTAGGTACTTAATGAGGTTAAACAATGTTTCATGAAACCTTTGTTTCAATTCAATATATGCCTACTATATTTCTCATCGTGGTTCACATTATAAAAGTATGAGGAACACAGCAGAATATAGGTTACAAACACCTTTGTAAGTTGCAGAAGGCTCTCTTTAACTCTCACGTTAACCCCAACCCCACAATCACCATTTCATACCTACTTTTTCGTTCTTTCTAGCATTATTTAATTACTTGCAGTTTTTAGAATGCACAGTATAATTTCAGGTCTTGTGTGTTTGCAAACAAGATCCTTCCCAACTCACCCACCTAGTGCATTTCTACAAGTGGTTTAATGCCCAGCTCTAGTGCATCCCCTGCAAAGTTGATTCACTTCTATCTCTCTGCCCTCACCTCCACTATAATACTTAGCTCAGTATGTTTCAACCATTAGCAACAAGCTTCTTTATCTCTCTGCACAGGATGACTTTTGAAGGCAGTTGTTCCTCAACTATCTTTTTAATTGGGATAATAGATATTCGAGGAAAGCAGGGAAGAAAGAAAGGGAGGGTAGAAGAAACTGAGCCCTGAGTAGCAGAAGATTTCCAGTAATGTCTTTATTTAGCCTTGAGCAGTGTGTGGGGCTGAAGAGAGCCTCTGAATGGGGAATAGTCCCAATACCTCCTCTCACTCACTGCCTGCCAAACCCAGCAGCAAGCATGTTGAGCCGTACTTCTCCACATGGACCCCTGTCACCCTGACACAGTAGCATGCCTCCTCAGAGCTACTTTCTACAATGAGAAATAGGCCACAGAAGTATTTTGGCAAACAGGCAGCACTGAACTGTCAAATTACCCTCTGCTCTGGGGTAGCAGGAGAAGCCTAGCTTCTGTTGTTATTTGCTTCTCATGACTCTGTTAACTTTATGATGCTGTGAAGATCCTGATGATGAAAACCTACAGATACTTGAGCTTGAACTCTAGCAATGTCTTCACCAAAGCTCTAAAAGTGGTTCACTAACAAATTGGAGAAAGAAACTCTTCTTAGGGGATTATAGAAACCACTCTTTCTCTAATAATTCTGAAAATATTTTCTGAGGAAATGTGAGCCCAGATCTGTGCATGTGAGGGTACACTGATAAATAAAACACACATTCTGTCTTCAAGGAGCTTAATGTTCTAGGGATTCATATAGACCAGTAAAGAGAAACATGCAATGGTGTAAGTATAGAAATAGAGCTCTGCTGTGCATCCATCACACAATCTGATGTGCACACAAATCATCTGGGATACTTGATAAAATGTGGAGTCTGAGTCAGTAGGTCTGCGCTGGGTCCTGATATTCTGCATTTGTAACAAGCGCTTGCGTGATGCTGATGTTGCTAGCCAAGGCAGCATTTATTTTTAATAACTGGGAGAAAGAAACATAAAGAAGTGGGCTTATCCCCTTCAATAGTAGAATAGTCTTCCCAAAAGATCAAGGGCTTGAACTAAATCTTGACAGCTAAGTTACTGTTTCCATGCTGATCTAGGGGTTACAGGTACTTAAAGCTGAGATACGAGCATGCCCACAGTTCATTATGTTTAGGTAATTACAGCAGAGTTATGTAGCTGAAGCAGACCCATGAATGAATTAATGGCAAATGACACCAGGGAAGGCAGAGACCAGATATTAAAGGGCATAGTAGAGGCATAAACTATATCTTGTAGACATCAAAAAATTGTAGAAAATTAAGATATATAAAAATATATATATCTTTTTTACTCTGTGGAAAATAAGTGCCTGTAAAGGAATTTTTGAAAGGATGAGGAAATATTATCAACTCACTGGGGAGCATGTACACACACACACACACACACACACACACACACACACACACACACACACACACACACACACACACACACACACACACACACACACACACACACACACACACACACACACACACACACACACACACACACACACACACATATCATATATGTATATATATACACACACATACATATATGTATATATATTTTCATATACAAGTTTTTATTGAATACCTGTTTTCAATTCTTTTGGATACATTTCTAGGATTAGAATGGCTAGGTCATATGGTAATTCTGTGTTTAACTTTTTGATGCATTATCAAACTTCTTTCATAGTAGATATATCATTTTACACCCGCACTAGCAGTGCATAAGAGTTCCAATTTCTCATTTTGTCAACACTTATTATTTTCCTTTTTAAAAAACATTATAACCATCCTAGTGGGTATAAAACGGTATCTTATTATAGTTTTGATTTATGTTGGCATGATAGCCAAAAATGTTGAATATCTGTTCATGTACTTGCAGGACATTTGTATATGTCCTTTGGAGAATGTCTATTCAAGTACTTTCTTATTTTATAATTGTTTTTATGTGTGTGTGTATTTTTGGTTGTTGAGTTCTGTTATATTTTTGTATTGGCTTCTTTTTTACTATTATTTTTTACACATTCTGGACCTTGTACCTTTATCAGATATACAATTTACAAATTTTTTTTTCTCATTTCGTAGATTGTCTTTTTACTTTCTTGATATCTTTTGAAGAATAAAAGTTTTAAGTTTTGAAGTCTAATTTATTTATTTTTTCTTTTTTGCACATGCTTTTGATGTCATATATAAAAATTGGGGAACTCACTTCATAAATTATATAAATGTCCAACCACTATGCTGTACACCTGAAACTAATATAAAATAATATTGAATGTTATTTGAAATGTTATTGAATCTAATTGAAAAAAGTCCATTTGCAAATCCGCAGACATGAAGATTTACCCTTACATTTTAGTCAAAGATTTTATCTTAGATTTTGCTCTTCTACTTAGGATTTTTATACATTTATGGTTAGTTTTGTATATCATGTAAGATAATTGTACAACTTCATTCTTTTGACAGTGGTTATCTAGTTGTCCTAGGATAATTTGTTCAATTTCAGAAACAAATTATTTGGATTACTGTACAATTGAAAGAAGTTGTGAAACTGAAAAGTATGAGTCTTCAAACTTGTTTTTCTTTTTTAAGTTCAGAACCAATTTTTCCACTTCTGCAAAAAAAAAAAAAAAAAAGCCATTGTGCTTTTTGCTTATAACATCATTTTCTACCCTTTCACTTTGTGTCTATATTTGTCTTTGGAGCTGAGATGTGTCTCCTGGAGGCAGCATAGGGTTGGGTTTTGTTTTCTGACCCATTCTGCAACTCTGTTACTTTTTATTGGTGAGCTCAGTCTATTTATACTTAGAGTGATTGTTGAAATATGAGGTCTTCTTATAGCCATTTTATCTTTTGTTTTCTGGTAGCTCAGTGTTTCCATTGGTTCCTTGTGTTTCTGTTTTCTTTATTTTGGTTGACTTTTGTGGGTTTACCCTCTAGTCCTTCTTGTTTTATGTTATATACTTCAGTTGTGAATCTTTGGTCTGTGGTTACCATTATGAATATGTAAAGGATAGTTATATATACAGTCATCCATTTTCTTCTGCGAATGCCTTATCTCCATTCCCCTTTGTGAATTTAGATATTTGAATCCTCCCCTTTTCAGTCATTGTTGTCTCAATTTGTCCCTGTGTATGCTGAATATTCATTACTATCTTGCTATAGCAATTCTCTTCATATTATTTAAGCTTATAATACCCTGTTCTTAGTAAAGGTTGCCCTCCTCTGCTTCTATTTGCCTGATAGTCACTTTACTCCTAATTATGTTTTTTTTGTTGTTGTTGTTGTCATTTTGTTTTCAGTGAGCTGACTCCTTTCAGTATTTCCTGTAGTGCAGACCTCATAGTGGAGAATTCCCTCAACTTTTGTATGTCTAGAAAGGTCTTAATTTCTCCATATCTAAAGAAGAAGTTAGTTGGATACATTATTCTAGGCTGGTAGCTCCTTTCACTTGATGGTTTGAATATTTGATTCCACTCTTTTCTGGCTTGTAAGGTTCGTGCTGAGAAGTCCAACAATAATCTAATGGATTTTCCTTTATAAGTTACTGTTTTCTTCTTTCTGGCCCTGAGAATTCTGTTTCGTCATTGATTTTTGATAATTTTAGTACAATGTGTCTTGATGAAGGCCTTTTTGTGTTGAGATAATTGGATGTTCTGTTGACTTCTTGAATTCCAAGCTCCAGTTTATTACTTAGATTTGGGAAATTCTTAACTATTTTTCCGAAAATGCTTTCTAGTCCCTGCCCCTTTCCTCGCCTTCAATAATGCCCATTATTCTTATGTTTCCTCTCCTGATGGTATCAGGTGGTTCTTGTATTTCTCTTTCATTATTTTTCATTCTTTGGTTTCTCTCTTCTTTCTTTTGATTTATTTCTAGATTTCTGTCTTTGATATCACTGATCCTTTCCTCCATTTGGTCAACTCTATTTCTCAAGCTTGCTATTTCATTTTTCAGCTCTTGCAGTTCTGTTTGTTTGTTTTTAACTCCAGAAGATCTATTCTGTTCTTTTTGAGGGTTTCAATCTCCTTGCTCTGCTCGTCTAGGTGTTTTTTCAATTCCTGAAATTGTTGATATGACTCATTTCAGATCTCACTGAGTTTTTTCAGAAGTACCATCCTGAATTCTCTGTCATTTAAGTTGTATATTTCTATGTCTGTAAGCTTATTTTCTGGAGATTTTTCTCTTTCTTTCTGAGATGCCTTATCATCTTGGTTGTTCATGGTGTTTAATGGACTATTTCTCTGCTTGGACATAAATGGAAATGTATTCTGCTTTTTTTTTCCAGAATGAAGATTTATTACATAAAGGTCTCTCTTTAGCCTACTGAAAAGAAGGCGTTTTTCTTTTGGTTTCCAGTAGGTAGTGTCTAAACCTCTTGGATCTCTGCTTTATATAAAACCTTAATAATACCTTTTTATTTTCTTGTAGATATTTAATCACTCTTGCTATCCTCAGTCTCAGTCCCTGTCAGTTTTTGCAAAAGTTTCGGTAGTGTTTGCTCAGATTCCCCTGGGGCTCCGTGGTGTTTGATCTCGGAGGGCATCGCGGGGGGACCCTCTGGGTTGGAGGTTAGGAGCTGTGGCTCAGCCTCCGTTTTGCAACCGGGATGGGTAAAAATCAACTGTTGTTTCTCTGCCATCCCGCTTCTCTGCTTTCTGCCCTGATGACTGGGCCCTGCTGCCGGCCATGTGGATCTCATAGCTCTCCCAAGCAGGGCTGTTCTTCCCTCCCTCTCCTCCTACAGGGAGCTCCAGCAGCTGTCAATGGCAGCTTCTTTATTTCTCCCAGTCCATCACCAGACACCCAGGATTCTGACCTGTGAGCTCGTATGCACAGATCCCCTGCGCAGATGTGCTAGTATGCAGTTTGGGTGTCTTTGGTTGAGTTTTAGATGTTCAGCTTATTGTTGTTTCAAGGGGAGAGACCTGGGGACATCTCTCACTCTGCCATGTTTCCAATTTAGTTCCATTGTGGTTTTTAATAGGAATTGCATTAAAACTGTAGATCGCTTTGGAAACTATTATTATCTTAACAGGATGATACACTGTATGATCTCAGTTTATATAAAGATACTCCGTATTATTTCAATATTTTAAAATTTATTAAAACTCGTTTTGTGGCCTAGTATATGACCTATCCTGAAGAATGTTCCATGTACACTGGAAACAATATGTATTCTGTTGTTGTCATGTTGATTGTTCCAGATATATCAATTATGTTTAATTGATTCATACTGTTGTTAAAGTTCTTGACATTCTAATTAATTTTCAGTCTAGATGTTCTATCCATTGAGTGGGGTATAGAAGTAAACAATTATTATTGTAGAACTTTCTAATTCTTTCTTCAATTCTGTCACTTTTGTTTCATATATTTTTGGATTTTGTTCTTAGAGGCATATATATATACTGTTACATCATCTCGACGGATTGGCACTTCCTTTTATCAATATATAATGTCCCTATTTGTCTCCTGAATCATTTTTGAAGTCTATTTGATCTGATATCAGTATAGTCATTACAGCTCTCTTTCGTTTACTATTGGCATACATTATCTTTTCCATCCTTTCACTTTTCCTAAAAAGTTAGTCTCCTCTAGACAGCATAGAGTTAGATATTATTTTAGAAATCCATTCTGCTGATTTGTGACTTTTAATTGGAGAGTTTCAGCCATTTACATATGACGTAATTACTATGACATAAGGACTTATTTTGTCATTTTGATATTTTTTATCATACATTATGTCTTTTTCATGCCTAAATTCCTCCATTACCACCTTTCCCAATACTTCATTGATTTTTTCTAGTATATTATTTAAATTCTTTTCTCTTTGTGTAATTTTTCAGTTTTTTTCTTAGTAGTTACCATAAGATTTCAATTAACATTTAACTTTATAAAAGTAAAGTTTGAATTTATAGCCCAAATTGGAAGTGTACAAAACCTTTTCCTTTACAGCTTTATCCCTCCTTCTTTTATGTTATCACCCCAATTACATCTCTATACATCGTATGTCCACACATGAATGAATAATTATTTTTATGCCTTTGTCTTTAAATCATATAGAAGAGAAAAAAAGAAATCAAACCAAAAATGCAAAAATACTGGCTTTGATATTTACCTTTGTTGTTACTAGCTACTTTTGCCAAAGGTTTTGTTTGTTCACATGGCTCTTTTTAACATTTCTGTCCAATGAACTCTTTTTAACATTTCTTATTGGACAGTTCTATTAGTAATAAACTTCATTTTTTGTTTGTTTTAATCAAGGAATGTTTTATCTCTTCTTCCTTTTTTAAATAGTTTTTCTGACTATAGAATTCTTCATTAGTAGCTTTTTATAAGTACTTTAAATAGATCATCCCATTGCTGCTTGTACTGTATAGTTTCTGAAGAAAAATTAATTGTTAATCTTATTGAAGATCCCTTATACACAAGCTGTTTACTGCTGCTTTCAAGAATCTACCTTTGGCTTTTGACAACTTGACTATAATTTCTATCATTGTGGAGATCTTTGAGTTTATCTTGTTTGTAGTTCCTTGAACTTCTTGAATATGTACATTCATGTCTTTCATCACATTTTTGGCCAATATTTCATGAGTCTCTTTGCTCTTTTTCTCTCTCCACTCTCCTGTGGGAATATCATTATGCATATGTTTACATGCTTGATGTTGTCCTATGATCATATTAGAGCAGTGGTCCCAAACCTTTTTGACACCAGGGACCGGCGTTCCTATGAGAATTTAATGCATGATGATCTGAGGCAGAACTGAGGTGGTGATGAGGAGGAGTGGCTGCAAATACAGATGAAGCTTCACTCATTTGCCCTGCTGCTCACGTCCTCCTGTGCGGTCCAGTTCCTAACAGGCCATGTACCAGTTCATGACTTGAAGGTTGAGGACCCTGTATTAGAGTACTTTCATTTTCTCTCATTCTTTCTTTTGTATGGATAATCTAATTTGAACTGTCTTTAAGTTTGCTGATTCTATGTTCTTCACAGTAAAATTTGAAATAAACCATTTTAGTGAATTTTTAGTGCCAGAATATTATTTAATTCCTTTTTACAATTTCTACTCATTTGTTAATATTTAAGTATTAAATATTATATATTGGTGAGACATCACTGACTTGATTTCCTTTAATTCTTTATCTATGATTTTCCTTAGTTCTTTAAACAGATTTAATACAGTTTTTGTCTACTAAGTTCAATGTCTGTGGTTTCTCAGGGACAGATTTTATTAATTTATTTTTCCTCTGCAATGAGGACAGTTTCTTATTTCTTTGAATGCTTTATTGTTTTTGTGCAAAGTTAGACTTTTTAAGTATTTTATCGTAGCAATTGTTTAAATCATATTCTCTCTTCTGAGTTTGTGTTCCTGTTAGACGAATGTTGTTGTTTGTTTGTTAATGACTCTTCTAAACTATTCTTCTGTTAGCTTAGTAGTCAAATGGTGTCTTGATGGGTTTCCTTAAATACATGAAGCCAAAAGAAAAAGAAAAAGAAAAATAATCTGCTAGCTTTTGTTGAATGATTCTGTGTTTGGAGAATTCTTCAATGCTCTATTTACAACTCTGCCTTAGCCTTCATTTACTGTTGTATGGAGTCTGAAGGTCAAGCCAGAGGTGAAAACTTAAAGTTAGGCCTTTACTGAGAATACATTTATCCATAGTAATATGGGTTTGGCTGCATTGATTCTCCAGTGTACATAGGAGCTTTTTAAAGCTGTTAATCTTTCAACATATTTTATTCCCTAGCCTCTTCTTTCCCAGGAATTTTGGTCTGCCTATTGCTTGTTCTGACTGTTTTCTTTCATCCTACGCTGCTGAAGTTAATACTATTGCCTTTAAATATTTTCACTAAAGCTTCCTGGGAAGCCATCCAAATCTGGGAATGCTCTTAGTCAGGCAAAACTAAGGCCAGCCCTTGTGCCAGGCTTTGAGGGAGCTGCCAGCCAAGTCGAAACAGAAAATCACAATTTTTTTTATAATAAAGTCTTTATTGCTCCTTATGGTACTTGAAACTTGTACCAGGTGTTCAGGCTGCCATTTTCATGGCTTCTGACATTCTGGGGAGTGAGAGATGATAGACAAGTTATTTAAAATCCATGACAATCTCTTACCATAATGCAGCCACTTGCTTCTTTATTAAACTTTGCCCTAGTTATTGTAAGTTTTTTTCACTGGATTAAAGAGTTCTGTAAATGTTAATTCTAATAATCTTTGTCAGCTTATTTATTATTCTAGATGGACAAAGTCCTAGAGTTTTCTATTCTACCATAGTCATTGAATTCACCATGATATTGTTTTGCAGCCCATGCTGTAATTCATGTTTCTACCCAATTTGAGCAGAGGTGGAAGCAATGTTAAGTAGAGTTAATAATTAATGAATATGTTACATCTAGAGTAATCATTTTACTTCTGGATCAAAAGAAATTTCTGATCTTCCTCTAATTTGATTACATCTCACTGTGCTGGCTTCATAAAAACTCAATAGCTCTAATCTCAGGAGAAAGAACTCAACTGTTGATTGAGATAAAAGTTACTCTTATATTAATCTTGGCTGCATATATCTCTATTGCCTCATCTTTGCCTCTTCTTGTTTCATACAAGGTTTATTGAAATAAGGTGACTTTTGACTTCTAGAGGTCTCTGAGAGACTATTTTGGAGGTAGGTCTGAGGCATGCACATCATGCTTCATATTTAATCATTCATTCAATGTTTAGAATGACTTCATACATAAGGTATGCCAGGACAAAGCCAGAAACTGGAGAAACAGGGAGGAATAATGTGTGGCTCTATCCTTACATAGCTCATTGACAGCAGACACTGGGTTCCAGATCAAAATATTCTATGATTATGCAATTATAGGAGAAGAATTCACACTACGAAGAAGTGATGGACTATAAACCTATAGCTATGACTTCTGTTAACAAGATAATTTTAGAAATTTCAGCAACATATATTTCTATCTTCCCTCAATAAATTCATGAAACAATTTTCTAATTTGTGCCCTTATTTTCTGAATAAAAGCAGGCAACTCTGAAATGCAAATGAATATCTAAAAAATCAGAGTAGATCTGTCACTGTGTTTGATCAGACCTCTTCATCCAATGTTCACATGAAAACTAATCACAGTATGTTCCTTCCTTTGGAAAATGATTATGAACTGTAATGATTCAAGTTCTAGCGACCTTATTTGTAGTTAGAAAATCTTATTTGTCATTTAGAAATAGAAGAAAATAATTAACAATTAGTTCTGTCAGTAAAATTGTCCATGACATTTATTTGGGGAGGTGAAACTAATATGAAAAAGAGTTTATATAACCAAGATTGAGTAAATATCAGATTTACTCTTCTGTAAAGAGGCAGAAAATTGGGCAAAACATATGAAAAAACTGTTCTGTATGACCAGAACAGGACTGTAACCTCTGGTAAAGAGAAACAAATGAGATGAGCCCTACAATCATCATCCTAGATTTCTGAGCCACTTTCAAGAGAATGGCTTTCTAGTGAGAGGAAAAGAGAGCACAAGCATAGAACTGTGGTTTCACTGAATTGAGGAAAGAGATCAGAATTTATAGAAAAGGCTGAGGCAGCTAGAATTTCAAGGACAGATACCAGAGAGGAAAAAGCCACAGAAACTTTTATAGGTTTCCCTTTAAATCTTTCTCTGTCTGTGCATATATAGGGTGATCCCCCACAAGGCCAGGCAAAGAATAACCAAGGGCCTATAAAATGAGCAATTGTCATAACTCACGCAAGGATAAGAAATTTTCTAGTTCCAAGCAGCCAGAGTGGAGAGGACTCATTGGACATTGGGTACTTCAGTGAATAATTTAGTAGAGAATCTCACTAGTAGGTTTAAATTATTTAAGAACAAACATGGAAGAAGAATATTCAACATTTTTAAACAACTTTATGGAGATATAATTCACATACCATATATTTCACTCACTTTGATTGTGCAATTTGGCTGTTCCTTAAAGTGCTAAATATAGGGTTACCAGATTCCAATTCTACTCCTAGGTCTATACCTAAAAGAAAACACAAATCTACACAAAAATTTCGACACAAATGTTCACAGCAAATTATTCATAAATAATTAAAAAGTGAAAACAATACAAATAAACATAAGCTGACCAATGAATAAATAAAATGTTATAGCCATACACGAAATACTATATGCAATAAAAAGAAATAAAGTACTGACACATGCTCCAATACAGGACCCCTCTAAAAACATGCTAAGTGAAAGAAGTCAATCACAGAAGACCACAAATTATGCGATTTTATTTATATGACGTCTAAAATGAGCTAATGTATAGGGATAGAAATTAGCCTAGGGCTGTGGAGGAGCAGGTGGGGAATAGGGAGTGACTGCTAATTTGGGAGGTTATGAAATGTTCTAAAATTAGATTATTGTGTAATTTGCACAGTTCTATAAATATAATAAAGAACCCTAAACTGTTCACTCAAAATAAAGAAATTATATATTATGTAAATTAAATCTCAATAAAACTGGAGTTATTCTCATGAGTTTTAACAGGCACAAAACCTGAATACAATACCTAGTCCTGTACTGGATATTCATGAACAAATAAATGAATTATTAAATATGGTTAAAGAAATTTGAGTATGAAATGGACATTAACAAGCCACAGTATCAAATATTGATATGGTAACACAGAAAGGTACAAATTGCTCTTCAAAAATAATAAAATAAACACAGTAAAAACAATAGAAAAACACAGATTTAAAAAATATATATACTTTTATCTAATTTGGGTTAAATAAAAAAACACAAATTGTGTGTGTATTTACACATATATAAAGATTTGGAAAGACATACAATACAAGAATATCAAGGTAGTAAGAAATGATATATATATATCATTAAAATATATGTATATATTTTAATGAGGAACAGAAACATACTAATTTTATTTTATATCACAAGTTAATCAGGTCAGTAAAAATGTTAAATATGCTGGTAATAACATAATAATTTAAAATTAATAGTTTTCATTGATTTTTTCTTTTTTTTCTTTTATATTTTTATTATTTCTCCCTTCCTCTCTCACCTCCCCTCTGGTAACCACTAGTCAATTGTCCATGTCCATGAGTCGCTGTTTGTCCTGTTCATTTGTTGCTTTTAGGTTTACATCCCACATATAAGTGATATCATGTGATTTTCAACTTTTCTGTCTGGCTTATTTCACTTAGTATGATTATTTCAAGGTCCATCCACGTTGTTGCAAATGGTAATATTTCATCTCTTCTTATGGTTGAATAATATCCCTTATATATATGTACCACAGCTTCTTTAGCCAATCATCTATCATAGGACATTTTGGTTACTTCCATGTCCTGGTCACTGTGAATAATGCTGTTATGAACATTGGTGTGCAAATATCTTTTTGAATATGGGGTTTCAAGTCTTTGGGATAAATACCCAGTAGAGGGATTGCTTAATCACATGGTAGATCAATAATTAGTATTTTAAAGAACATCCATACTATTTTCCGTAGTGGCTGTACCATTTTGTAGTCCCACTAGCAGTGCATGAGAGATCTTATTTCTCCACATACACTTCAACATTTGTTATTACTTGTCCTGTTGATTATAGCCATTTTAATAGGTGTAAGATGGTATCTCATTATGGTTTTGATTTGCATTTCTCTAATAGTTAGCAATGTTGAGCATCTTTTCATATGTTTGTTAGCCATTTGTATGTCCTCTAGAGAGAAGTGTCTGTTCAGGTCCTCTGACGATTTTTTGATTGGATTGTTTGTTTGTTTTGTTGTTATTGAGTCGTATGAGTTCTTGTATATTTTGGATATTAGGCCCTTATTGGACACATTGCTTGAAAATATATTTTCCCATTCTAATGGTTGTCTCTTTATCTCGTTGATGGTTTCTTTTGCTGAGCAGAAACTTTTTAGTTTGATGTAGTCTCATTCATTTATTTTTGCTTTTACTTCCCTTGCCTTTGAGGTCAAATTCATAAAATCCTCTTTAAGTCCAAGGTCCTTGAATTTCATTCCTATGTTTTCTTCTATGAATTTTATTGTTTCAGGTCTTATATTCAGGTCCCTGTTAATTTTGGTGTGTTGTGATAGACAACAGTCTAGTTTCATTGTTTTGCATGTGGCTTTCCAGTTTTCCCTTCCCAGCACATTAAAGAGGCTTTCCTTTCTTCGCTGTATGTTTTTGGCTTTTTTGTAAAAAATTATTTGCCCATATAAATATGAGTTTACTTCTGGACTGGACTCTCTGTTCCACTGGTCCATGTGTCTGTTTTTCTGCTAATACCATCCCATTTTGATTACTGACGCTTTGCAGTGTAATTTCAAGTTAAACAGAGTGATGCCTCGTTCTTTATTCTCAGAATGGCTTTGGCAGTTGGGGTCTTTTGTGCTTCCATACAAATCTGATGAGTTTTTGTTTGATTTCTTTAAAAAATGCTGATGGGATTTTAGTGGGGGTTGCATTAAATCTGTATAATGCTTTAGGTAATAAGGTCATTTTAACTATATTGATTCTTCCAAGAACACAGAATACCTTTCCATTTCTTTTAATAAGGTCTTATAGCTTTCATCATATAGGTCCTTCACATGTTTCGTTAGATTTATTCGTAGATATTTTATTCTTTTTGTTGCAATTGCAAAAGGATTTTTTTTTTCTACTTCTTTTTCTGACACTTCATTATTAGAGTATCG
>NW_006438113.1:1831949-1835498 GCF_000325575.1 Pteropus alecto
CATTTTATTTTTTGCTTTCCAGTAGCTCAGCGTTTCCATTGCTTCCTTGTCCTTGTGTTTCTGTTTTCTTTATTTTGGTTGTCTTTTGTGGGTTTACCCTCTGGTCCTTCTTGTTTTATGTTATGTAGTTTGGTTCTGAATCTTCGGTGTGCAGTTAGCATTACAAATATGAAAAGGATAGTTATATATATATACAGTTTTTTTCTGCGCAAGCCTTATCTCCATTCACCTTTGGGAATTTGGATCTTTGAATCCTCCCCTTTTCAGTCATTGTTATCTAAATTTGTCCATATGTACATTGGTTGTTCATTAGTATCTTGCTATCGCAATTCTCTTCTTAATGTTTAAGCTCATAATGCTCTGTTCTCAGGAAAGGTTTCACTCTTCTTCTATTTGCCTGATAGTCACCTTATTCATAATTATATATATATATTTTTTCATTTTATTTTCAGTGAGCTGATCCCTTTTAGTATTTCCTGTAGTGCAGGCTTCATAGTGGAGAATTCCCTTAATTTTTTTTATTTTTTTATTTATTTTTTTTTATGTCTAGAAAGATCTTAATTTCTCCTTCATATCTAAAGGAGAACTTAGCTGGATTCATTATTCTAGGCTGGTAGTTCCTTTCACTTAATAGTTTGAATATTTGATTCCACTCCTTTCCAGCTTGTAAGGTTTGTGCTGAGAAGTCCAATGATAATGTAATGAGTCTTTCTTTATAGGTTACTGTCTTCTTTTCCTTGGCTGCTCTGAGAATTCTGTCTTTGTTGTTGATTTTTGATAATTTTAATACAATGTGTCTTGGTGAAGGCCTTTTTGGATTGAAATAATTGAGTGTTTTGTTGACTTCTTGAATTCCAAGCTCCAGCTCATTCCTTAGATTTGGGAAATTCTCATCAATCATTTGTCTGAAAATGCTTCCTAATCCCTGCTTCTCTTCCTCCCCTCAAGTATTCCCATTATTCTTATGTTTCTTCTCCTGATGGTATCAGCTAGTTCTTGCCCATTTTGATTACTGACGCTTTGCAGTGTAATTTCAAGTTAAACAGAGTGATGCCTCGTTCTTTATTCTCAGAATGGCTTTGGCAGTTGGGGTCTTTTGTGCTTCCATACAAATCTGATTATTTCTAGATTTCTGTCCTCGATATCACCTATTCTTTCCTCTATTTGGTCGACTCTATTTCCCAAGCTTGTTATTTCAGTTTTCAACTCTTGCAGTGTCTTCTTTATCTCTAGAAGGTCTATTCAGTGCTTTTTGAGGGTTTCAATCTCCTTGCTAAAGAACTCATTATGCTCATCTAGTTGTTTTTTTCAGTTTCTGAAATTGTTGATGATTCATTTCTGAGCTCATTGAGTTTTTTCAGAAGTACCATCCTGAATTCTCTGTCATTTAAGTTGTATATTTCTATGTCTGTAAGCTTATGTCCTGGAGATTTTTCTCTTTCTTTCTGAGATGTCTTGTCACCTTGGTTATTCATGGTGTTTAATGGAATATTTCTCTGCCTGGACATTAATGGAAGTGTTTTCTGCATTTTTTTTTTTCCAAAAAGAATATTTATTATATAATTGTCCCTAGCCCATTGCAAATAAGGTGTTTTTCTTTTGGTTTCCAGTAGGTGGCATCTAAGCCTCTTGGATCTCTGCTTCATATAAAGTCTTAATAATGTCTTTTTTTCCTTTATAGATGTTTAATCATGCTTGCTACCCTCAGTCTCAGTTCTTGTCTGTTTTAGGAACATTTTTGGTAGTGTTTGCTCAGATTCCCCTGGGGCTTCGTGGTTTTCCGTCTTGGAGGATATGGGGGAGGAGCCCTCTCTGTGGGCGATTAGGGAGTTGGAGGCTGTGGCTCAGCCTCTGTTTTGCAACTGGGGCTGGTAAAAATCAACTATTGTTTCTCTGCCATGCCACTTCTCTGCTTTCTGCCCTGATGACTGGACCTTGCTGCCGGCCATGTGGAACTCATACCTCTCCCAGGCAGGGCTGTTCAGGGAACTCGTCCCACCTTCTTCCCTCCCCCTCCTCCTACAGGGAGCTCCAGCAGCTGAGACAGCAGCTTCTTTGTTTCTGCCAGTCCACTGCCCAACACCCAGTATTCTGACCTATGGTAGCTCTTATGCGCAAATCCCACTCTCAGACATGCTGGTGTGCAGTTTGATTGTTTTTTGTTGAGTTTCGATGATTGTTTAAATTTCCATACTGCTGATTAGTCTGTTTAGATTTTTCAGTTCTTGATTCAGTCTAGGAAGGTTGTATTTTTCTAAGTACTGGTCCATTTCTTCTAGGTTATTAAATTTGGTGTTATACACTTTTTCATAGTATTCTTGTATGATCCTTTGTATTTCTGCAGTGTCTGTAGTAATTTCCCCTCTTTCATCCCTGATTTTGTTTATTTGTGTCCTTTCTCTTTTTTCTTTAGTGAGTCTAGCCAGGGGATTGTCAATTTTATTGACCTTCTCAAAGAACCAGCACTTTGTTGCATTATTTTTTTCTATTTTTTTTTTCAACTTCATTTATTTCTGCTCTAATTTTGATTATTTCTTCACTTCTGTGAACTTTAGGTTTCATTTGTTCTTCCTTTTCTAGTTTTAATTGAATCCCAGGAAATGATATTTTTAATTTTTCTTTTTTTCTTCGATTCTTACACTGTACACCTGATATTTTTAGATTTTAATCCTTTAAAATTACTATTGGAAATCAATATTATATTAGTTTCAGTTGTACAGCATAATTGTTAGACATTTATGCAACTTACGAAGTGATCCCCTTGACCAGTCCAGCACCCATACGTGGCCCTCATAATATTATTGACCATATTTTATATATTGCATACTCCATCACCTTGAATAATCTGTAACTGCCAATTTGTACTTCTCAATCTCTTTACTCTCTTCACCCAGGCCCCCAAATCCCTCTCATCCAACAACCATTAGTTTGATCTCTGTATCCATAAGTCTGTCTCTGTCTTGTTTGTTTGCTTATTTTGTTTTTTAGATTCTACATATAAGTGAATTTTTTTTTTAAGATGAAGTTTAGGTTGTTTTTTTGGGCTTGCATTATTTATGGAAGTAGGCCTGTAATGATACGAACTTTCCTCTTATGACTGCTTTTGCTGTCTCCCAAAAGTTTTGATATGTTGTACTATTATTATCATTTATTTCTATGTATCTCTTGATCTCTCTTTTTATTTCTTCTATGACCCAGTTATTCTTCACTACCATGTTGTTTAACCTCCATGTATTTGTGGTTCTTCCTCATTTCTTTCTGCAGTTGATCTCTAGTTTCAAAGCATTATGATCAGTGAACATGGTTGGTATGATTTTAGCACTCTTATATTTGTTGAGGCTATCTCTGTATCCCAGTATGTGGTCGATTCTTGAAAATGTCCCATGTGCACTAGAGAAGAATGTATAAGCAGCTGTTTTGGGATGGAAGGCTCTGTAAATGTCAATTATGTCCAGTTAGTCTAATGTGTCATTTAAGGATGTTATTTCCTTATTGATTTTCTGTTTGGATTATCTGTGCATATCCGCCAGTGGGGTATTTAGGTCACCT
>NW_006438113.1:1838759-1840279 GCF_000325575.1 Pteropus alecto
AATTCATTCCCACCTTCTTCCCTCCCCCTCCTCCTACAGGGAGCTCCAGCAGCTGAGACAGCAGCTTCTTTGTTTCTGCCAGTCCACTGCCCAACACCCAGTATTCTGACCTATGGTAGCTCTTATGCGCAAATCCCACTCTCAGACATGCTGGTGTGCAGTTTGATTGTTTTTTGTTGAGTTTTAGATGTTCAGCTTATTATTGTTTCAAGGGGAGAGATCTGGGGACATCTCTAACTCTGCCATGTTTAATTGAATCCCAGGAAATGATATTTTTAATTTTTCTTTTTTTCTTCGATTCTTACACTGTACACCTGATATTTTTAGATTTTAATCCTTTAAAATTACTATTGGAAATCAATATTATATTAGTTTCAGTTGTACAGCATAATTGTTAGACATTTATGCAACTTACGAAGTGATCCCCTTGACCAGTCCAGCACCCATACGTGGCCCTCATAATATTATTGACCATATTTTATATATTGCATACTCCATCACCTTGAATAATCTGTAACTGCCAATTTGTACTTCTCAATCTCTTTACTCTCTTCCACCCAGGCCCCAAATCCCTCTCATCCAACAACCATTAGTTTGATCTCTGTATCCATAAGTCTGTCTCTGTCTTGTTTGTTTGCTTATTTTGTTTTTTAGATTCTACATATAAGTGAAATCACTTGGTATTTGTCTTTGTGGCATATTGTTTGACACACATCACTCAACACAATACTTTCTAGATCTATCTATATTGTCAGAAATGGCAAGATTTCATTCTTCTTTGTGGTCAAACAATATGCCATTGTATGTATGCACCACATCCTCTCCATTTAGTTGTCCATTGATGAACATTTAGGTTGCTTCCATATCTTGGCTATTGTAAATAATGGTGCAATGAACATAGGGTTGCATATATCTTTTCAAATTAGTGTTCTAGGTTTCTTTAGATAAATACTCACAAGTGGAATACTGGGTCCTACTTTGTCTCTTGTTATAGCCTTTGTTTTAAAGTCTGTTCTGTCTGGTATAAGTATTGCTACCCCACCTTTTTTGTTTGTTTATTTCCATTTTCATGAAATATCTTTTTCCATTAGATTTTCTGTTTGGATTATCTGTGCATAACTGACAGGGGTGTATTTTGGTCCCCTACTATGATAGTGTTTTGGATTGTTTCTCCTTTTAGTTCTATTAGTAATTGCTTTAATGTAATTCTATTTTTAATTTTTGGAAGAACTTCCATGCTGGTTTCTATAGTGGCTGCACCAATTAGCAGTTTCACCAATAGTATATGAGGGTTTCCCCACCCACATCCATACCAATGCTTGCTGTTAGTTGACTTATCGATGATAGCCATTCTTACAGGTTTGATGTGATACCTCATTTTGGTTCCAATTTGCATTTTTTCATATGTCTATTGGCCACCTGTGTTTCTTCCTTGGGGAAATACCCATTCAAGTCTTCTGCCTATTTTTTAAATTGGATTGTTTGTGACTTTCTTTCTTTCTTTCTTTCTTTCTTTCTTT
>NW_006438113.1:1840333-1846178 GCF_000325575.1 Pteropus alecto
TTTCTTTCTTTTCTCTCTCTCTCTCTCTCTCTCTCTCTCTCTCTCTCTCTCTCTCTCTTTCCTTTTTTTGGTGTTAAGTGTATAAGTTATTTATAAATCTTGGATATTAACCCTTTACTGGATGTTTCATTGGCAAATTTATTATTATTATTTTTTTGCTGTGTAAAACCACTTTTAGTTTGATGCAGTCTCATTTATTTATTTTTCTTTTGTTTCCCTTGCCCAAAGAGATATGTCAGAAAAAATTATTACTAAGAACAATATCAGAATGTCAGACATTTACTGCTTATGTTTCTTTTAAGAGTTTTATAGTTTGGGGTCTTTACATTTAATGTGATGATTGAAATATGAGGCCTTCTTATAGCCATTTTATTTTTTGCTTTCCAGTAGCTCAGCGTTTCCATTGCTTCCTTGTCCTTGTGAGAAAAAATTATTACTAAGAACAATATCAGAATGTCAGACATTTACTGCTTATGTTTCTTTTAAGAGTTTTATAGTTTGGGGTCTTACATTTAAGTCTTTGAGTTAATTCGAAGTTAATTTTTGTTCAGGCGGTGTGCAGTTAGCATTACAAATATGAAAAGGATAGTTATATATATATACAGTTTTTTTCTGCGCAAGCCTTATCTCCATTCACCTTTGGGAATTTGGATCTTTGAATCCTCCCCTTTTATATTTCTTGTATATGGTATAAGAAGATGGTTTAGTTTCATTTTTTTTGTATGTATTTCTCCAGTTTTCTCAATACCATTTATTGAATAGAATGTCTTTACCTCATTGTATATCCTGGCCTACTTTGTCAGGGATAAAATGGCCATATAAGTGTGAATTTAGTTCTGGACTCTCTATTCTATTACATTGATCTATGTGTCTGTTTTTTATGCCCCTACCATGACATTTTCATTACTATAGCCTTGTAGTATAGTTTGACATCTGACATGAAACCTCCAGTTTTATTCTTCTTTCTCAGGATTGTTGTGGCTATTTGGGTCCTTTGTAGTCCCCTATAAATTTTAGGATTATGTGTTCTAGTTCTGTGAAAAAATATGTACATTGGTTGTTCATTAGTATCTTGCTATCGCAATTCTCTTCTTAATGTTTAAGCTCATAATGCTCTGTTCTCAGGAAAGGTTTCACTCTTCTTCTATTTGCCTGATAGTCACCTTATTCATAATTATATATATATATTTTTTCATTTTATTTTCAGTGAGCTGATCCCTTTTAGTATTTCCTGTAGTGCAGTAGGAATTACATTGAATCTATTGATTGCTTTGGGTAGGATGGACATTTTAATGATGTTAATTTTCCCATCCATGAGCATGATATATGCTTCTATTTATTTGCATTTTCATTAATTTCTTCCCTTAACGTCCTATGATTTTCCAAGTACAGGTCTTTTACTTCCTTGGTTAAATTTATTCCTAGATGTTTTCTTTTGATAAAATTGTAAAATGGAGTTTATTTTAAATTTCTTTTTATGATAGTTATTGTTGGTGTATAAAAATGCAACTAATTTATGAATATTAATTTTGTATACTCCTACTTCACTGAATTTATTTATTAGTTCAAATATTTTTTTCTTTGGGTTGAATATTTGTAGTTCTCTATATGTAGTATCATGTCATCTGCAAATAAAAACAGTTTTGATTCTTCCTTTCCAATTTTAAATGCTTTTTTTTTTAAATCTAATTATTGTGGCTAGGATTTCCAATACTGTGTTGAATAAAATTAGTAAAAGTGGGCATCCTTATCTTGTTCCTGATTTTAAGGCAGACATTTTTAGCTCTTCCTTGTTGAGTATGATGTTAGCTATGATTTGTCAAATGTGGCCTTTATTATGTTGAGGTACGTTCCTTCTATTCCCACTTTGCTGAGAGTTTTTATCAAAAATGAATGTTGAATTTTGTCAAATACTTTTTCTGTATTTATTGATATGATCATATGATTTTTACCTTTCATTTTGTTTATATGGAGTATCACATTGATTCATGGATATTGAATCAACCTTACAACCCAAGAATACATCCCACTTGATCATGGTGCATGATCTTTATAATGTGTAGCTATTCAGTTTGCTAATATTGTGTTGATGTTTTTTGCATCTGTGTTCATCAAGAATATTAGCTTATAATTTTTTAAATTTATTTATTGTTGTAATGTCTTATTCTTATTTTGAAATCAGAATAATGGTGGCCTCATAAAATTATCTTCGGAGCCTTCTCTTCTCTTGAAGTATTTGGAATAGTTTAAAAGGATAGCTGTTAATTATTCTTTGAAGCCATCCACTCCAGGACTTTTGTTTGTTGGAAGTTTTTTGATTACTAATTTGAAATTGTTAATCATAATTTATCTGTTTAGATTTTCTGTTTCTTCTTGATTAAATTTTGAAAGATTGTATATTTCTAGGTTTAACTATTTCTTCCAGATCGTCCAACTTATTGCTTTTCTATTTTTTGGTGTTATTTGTCCTTTCAACTCTTTATTTCTTATTTTATTTATTTGGGTCTGCTCTTTTATTCTTGATGAATTTGTTAAAAGTTTATCAATTTTATTTATCTTATCAAAAAACAGCTCTTGGTTCCATTGCTCTTTTATATTATTTTTTTAAGACTGTATTTTTAAAATTTCTGCTCCGATCTTTACTATTTCCATCCTCCTACTCACTTTAGGCCATGTTTGTTGTTCTTTCTCTAATTCCTTTAGGTGTAAGAATGATTGTTTATATGAGCTTCTTTGAGGTAGGCTATGGATTTTCCTTTTAGGACTGTTTTTGTTGTGTCCCATAGATTTGGGGTCATTATGTTTATATTTTCATTTGTTTTGAGGTGTCTTTTGATTTCTTCCTTGGTTTCATTGTTAATTCATTCATTGTTTAGTAGCATGCTATTTAACCTCCATGTATTTGTGTGATTTTCAGTTTTCTTCTTGTAATTGATTTCTAGTTTTATACTCTTGTGGTTGGAGTAAATCTTAAAATTAATTTAAATCTTCTTAAATTAAGATTTTTCTTGTGGTTTAACATTGTGGTGTATCCTGGAAAATGTTCCATGTGCACTTGAAAAGAATGTATATTCTGCTCCTTTGAGGTAAAATGCTCTACATATCAATCAAATCCATCTGGACTAATGTGTCATTTAAGGCTATTGATTCTTTATTGATTTTCTCTCTGAAAGATTCATCTCTTGATGTCAATAAAGGTGTTAAAGTCCCCCACTATGACTGTATTACTGTCATTCTCTCCCTTTATGTCCATCAACATTTGCTTTATATTTGTAGTTGCTCCCATATGGGGTGCATAAACATTTACAAAGGTTGCATCCTCTTGTTTAATTGACCCCTTTATCATTATGAAATGTCCCTTTTTCTCTATTACAGACTTTGTTTTAAATATTTTGTCTAATATAAAAATTGCTACTCCAGCATTTTTACATTTCAATTTGGATAAAATATCTTTTCCTATTCCTTTACTTTCAGTCTCTGTGTGTCCTTTGATCTGAATTGGATCTTTTGTAGACAGCATATATATAGTTCTTGTTTCCTTATTCTTTCAGCTATCTTATGCTATTTTATTGGGGCATTAAATACATTTACATTTAAAGTAATTATCGACAGATACATAGTTGTTTCATTTTATTATTTATATTTATATTGTTTTTCTTTTTGTCTTAAAGAAGTCATTTTAACACTTTTTGTAATAATGGTTGGTGGTGATGAACTTCTTTGCTTTTTCTTGTCTGAGAAGCTCTTTATCTCTTCTTCAATTTTAAATGATAGCCTTGCTGGGTAGACTAGTCTTGTTTCTAGTTTCTTGTTTTTCATTACTTTGAATACTTCATGTCAATCCTTTCTGGCCTGCAAAGTTTCTGTTGAAAAATTAGCTGACAGTCTTGTGGATTTTCTTTGTAAGTAACTAACTGCCTTTCTATTGCTGCTTTTAAGATTCTCTCTTTGTCTTTAACGTTTGGCATTTTAATTATGATGTGTCTCAGTGTGGGCTTCTTTGGGTTCATCTTGTTTGGAATTCTCTTTCTGGAATTGTAAGTCTATTTCCTTCCCCAAGTTAGAGAAGTTTTCAGTCATTATTTCTTTAAATAGGTTTTCAATCCCTCGCTATTTCTTTTCTCCTTCTGGTAACCCTCTGATGAGAATGTTGTTATGCTTGATGTTGTCTCAGAGGTCCTTTAAACTATTCTCATTTCTTAATTTTTTTTCCTTTTCTTGTCCAATTGGGTGTTTTCTGTTACCTTTTCTTCCAAATCACTGTATCAATGCTTTGCTTTGTCTAACCTGCTGTTGATTCCTTCTGATATATACTTTATTTCAGTTATTGTATTTTTCATTTCAGACTGGCTCTTTTTTATATTTTCTATGTCATTTTTTTATAGCTTGCTATCTCTTTGTTGGAGTCTGAGTTCATCTATTCTTTCTTTAAGTTCATTGAGCTTCCTTATAGCCAGTGTTTTGAACTCTTCATCTGAGAGATTGCTTGTTTCCAATTTGCTTAGTTCTTTTACTGGAGTTTTCTCTTACTATTTCATTTGAGATACGTTTCTTTGTATCCTTATTTTGGCTGCCTATCTGTGTACGTTTCTATGTATTAGGTAGATCTGCTGTGTCTTCCAATCTTGACAGAGTAGCTTTATGTAGTAGATGTCCTGTGGGGCCCAGAAGTGTAGTATCTCTGATCACCTGAGTTGGATGCTCAAGTTTTCTGTTACCTTTGTGTGGGTTGTGTATTCTCTCCTGTTATAGTTGAGCCTTGATTGCTGTTGGCATGTCAGTGGATGGGATTAACCCTCAGGGTGACTGGCTGTGAGGATTGGCCAGGACTATAGTACATGAGCTGCTGTGTGGCTGCTGGCCCCACAGAATGAGATTTGCCCCAATGAGGCACTGGTGTCTGCTGAGATTATCCTTTGGGTTGCTACTTCTGGAACTAATCACTTCGTGCTCTATTGTGGTCTGAAAATTTCCTTTGGTGTGTTGGTTCTGGGCCTCTTGGGAAGGGCTCTACTTATGACCAGTCCAAAGCCAACTGGTAGGTGCTACAAAACAATCTATGGTTGGTAGCTTTCTATGTTGGGCCTGGAGGCATGTGGGAGAGGGTACACTATGACCTGAGTCTGGCTGTCACCAATATTGGGCCTGGAACTACTCAGCAAATGTCACAGAGCACCTGAGGCCAGCCTCCACCTGCCAGCTGCTTGTAAGGCACAGCTGCTGGAAGAGTTTCAGGAGGTACCTGAGTTGGGTGAGATGGTGTCTTAGGCAGTCAGTAAGGTGTGGTGAGTGGTATTCACCAGGTCGATGTAGATTAAAATTTGGCACCAGTGCTGAGCGTAGGGCCACTTAGCAAGAGGCACAGGGCACACTGAGTCAAGCTGCCACCTGACTGAGGCTTGAAGACTTTTGAAAGTTTTTAAGAGACTGCAGTGTGGGCAGAGGTGGGCTGCCTGCCACTGCAAGCACCTCTGGCAGTGCTGTGGTTTGGTGGGGTGGGATCTTAGGGAGTCATCAGAATGGAGTGGGTAGTATTCACCTGGTTAATGCAGATTCAGATTTGGCACCCCCCCCCTTACCTGCAGTCCCTATGGGGAGAAGACTCAACACAAGAAAGATGGTGCCCACTCGTCAGCTCTGTACAAGAAGGCTGAACACAAGAACAACGGCAGTTGTCCCTCCAGCTCTCACCCTGAAGCCACATAATTCAATTTCTCTCTGTATATCTCTGATGCCTTTTCAGCTCTGTCCCTTTGCCAGAGCTTAAGGTGAGTACCTTTGAGACAGTGAGTCTATGCATGAGCACTTTAAGAGGATGACAGCAGCCCTCTGTCTTACCTGGAAT
>NW_006438113.1:1846211-1853480 GCF_000325575.1 Pteropus alecto
TTTCCAGCACTGGTGTTCCAAGCTGGGAAGCCCAGTGTGGAACTGGGACCCTTACTACTCAGGGGGGACCCCTGCAGCTAAGATATCTCTTGAAATTAACCACCACGCAGCATGTTTCACAACTCCATCCCTCCTATTAATCTCCATGTGGCTTCTTATTTATATTCTTCATTATAGGACTTCTCATCAAATCTTCTGATTATTCTCCAGGATGATTTTCTATAATTTGGTTGTAATTTTGATGTGGTCATGGGAGGAGGTGAGCACAGTGTTTGCATACTCTATCTTGACTGGAATTCAATCTATGCAATTTCTTACTTTATAATAAATTTTGTTTTTACTTTTGCACATTTTGTATATGTTAAACATATGCAAAGTATAGAGGATAGAGTGAGAAATATCCATGTACCCAAACTGTTGCTTCAATAATTATCAGTGCAGCCTATTCCATTTCTTCTAAATCTTACTAACTGTCTCCTCCTATACACTCTTTGTATTATTTTGAAGAAAATTCAAATGTTATTTTCAATTAAAAGATTATTATCAACTTGATACTTAATTAGCCTTATATATATGAATAAAAAAAAGGTCTACTAGGATACATAACAAACTATGTTGAGAGTGGAATAGGAGTATGGAGGAGTTGGTGGACCTTTTATGATGAAAAAATAATTACGTAGATTTTTTAAAATCATAAAATATAGAAAGATGAGCGAAAAAAGTGAAAAAAGAAACATCCTTTCATATACACTAGTGGCATAAGGTTTTCCCCAAATTAGGAAAGCTCCATGTGATTGAAGGAGAACTGAACTACAAATCAAGAAATGAGAATTTTACTTCTATTTCTGTCATCATAACCATAATATTTCTGAGTCATTGCTTGTAAGGATCAAGCATATTATTCACTAATTCCAATAATATCTTTGAGCATCTACTACTATATGCCCTGCATTATCCTCATTGCTGGAGACACAGAATTAGTTCACTTTCACATTAGTCATAATACTTTTGTTATAAGTAATCATAACTCCAACTCAGATGAGCTAAACCAAAGAGAAGATGCAATGGCTTACAGAACCACAGAATGCAGGAATGGACTTGACTTCATGTGTACCCGAATTATGAGGTTAATAGAGTTTCATTAGGACCTAGTCTTTTTATCTCTCCATCAAGCTCTTCACCTCTGCTTTCCTCTATGTGGCCTTCTCTTTCATGAAAGCTCTCTCATGTAGGCACTCCTGACAGTTTGCTGATTATTTCCTTATTGCATGAAGACCAAATGCTCTTGGTAACACTGTTTCTACTCTAGGTATAGTGTGAGCCCATTTCAATGTTTTATTGCATAAAATCCAATATACACCAAACACAATGTCTGGCACATTAGTTGCTACGTAAATATTATCTCCTCCCACCTTCTAACTACAAGCTTGCATTTCTTATGCTTGCCAATCAATTTTTTTTCCCTTGTTTTACATTTTATTTTTAAAAATTATTTACCTTTTATATTTTTATTTTTATCTATTATCTATTTTCTGAGGTCACAGTTTGGAAAATATCCATGGCTCATTTACTTATAAAGATATTTTGGGCTGATTTCTAATTAATCATCATAGGACGCTTCCCCACTGAATCATAGACAACCTACATGAGGTTACTTTGCCAGTACAACCTACATTATTCACACTTTCCACTGATGAGAGAATCTGTGCTCTGTTTTCACAGTTATTTGAGAAAAAAAATGCACGATTTCTAACTCTCTTTTCCAAAATTACTTGTTTCCCTGTTATCCAATGTAAAGTCGCAACAATAGCACGATTCCCTTTTTTTAGGGTCAGTGTAAACATCTTTCCTCTCTACTTTCTCTCTCCTTAAAGTCAATGAGGTATTCTAGAAAGAGCAGAACTTAAGAGTCAGATAGTGTGAAATCTTTATTGTCGTCTACTACTTGAGGATTCTTGGAAACTCATTTGATCCTTCTCAGCCTCAGTTCTCACAACTATAAAATTGGGTTAGCAATAGACCTACCCCACAATGTAGTTGGGAGGATTATGGGAAGTAAGAGTTGTAAGATTCCTGAGATAGAGTAGTCACTCAGTAAATACAAGTTACCCTTCCTCCTCTAATGACGTGGGATTTTCATATTTCTTTCTCTAGGTCTCACTTTACTTCTGTACAATCATTCTTTTTCTTATCTCTTTTATTCATTCATAAATACCTTGAGATTGTGAATCATACTTTGTTTCCTTTTATTGCTTATGGAGCTGACAGAATGTCTTTTTATGGAGAGGAGCCCCAACAAATGATTCATAGCTGTATAAAACATAATAACTTTGATTCACACTTATTCCAAAACTATAGGTAAAAATATGTGGATTTTACAAGTATCTAGTACTGTGGGTCAGACTGTTATATGATTTCAATTTATTTTCTCATTTAATCTAACTTTGTGAACATAAGTGTGACTCCTTTCTCCTTTTATAAATGAGGTCACTGAGATTTGTAGATGCTAAGAACTTGCTGTGAAGTCATTCAGCTAGTGTGTGGTGGGACTTGTCTTTAAGCATAGGTCTGATCATTATGAACACTCAGCCCCTCTGACCCTATTGCACTGCTGCACATCACCCATCTTCCAGGTAGTCCAGTGCCTAGAAGTTGGCATCTCTCCATCTGGTGCAGTCATGGCATAATAAAAACAAAAACAAAAACAAAAACAAAAACAAAAAACAAAAAAAAACCAGGCTAAGTAATGAAGAGACTTTAAGAACTCATACTTTATGATACAGGTGAATACTACTTGGGATTGGAGACATGAATACTCACAAAGGCAATCTGAGGAGAAACCCAGCCTGCAAGAATTCCTCTCCAACCTATTATGCGTAAATAATTTCTTGTCCCAAGGCTCAGGCATGGTTCTCATTCTCTGTTCTATTTGCTCTTTCAAGAATTCTTTGTATTTTATGGTCCCAGGCCTAGCTTGGATTCTCTTTGGATACTTTGTTTTGGGTCTCAAGTCTATTTTCCACAAGGATACCTCCTCCTCTGTCCTCCAACTACGTTCTGATGTCTCTGTACTCTTCTCAGCTCCCACCCTACCAGGTGTACCAGTCAAATTCTAAGTTGTGGGAACCTGGTTTCCCACCTCTCTTCAGCAAAGTAGCATTAGGCTTCATTCTTGAGATCTAAAATTTATCATCATACATATTCATACTGCAGGAAAACATTTTATCTTCCCTTCCACTGTTTTTTTGCTACTTTGAACCTTCAGGCTTTCTCTTCTCAATATCAAACTGAGTCATCATAAGTTTGGCCCAGTTGCAGGTGAGCAGAGTTTGATCTAGGGTTGCAGAACAAGAGTACACCCCAAAGTGCTGGGTGTAGATAGTAGAACTACCATGCATTTATTCATTTGATTTAGATTCAGAAGGAGGCAGGAAAAGTGTACCTGGGTCCAGCCATCTGGAAATAGGCATGGAAGGAAATGAATCAGGAACTTAAATCCAGATCACGGGACTGGAGAATCAGGTAAGAGCACCATGACTCTGGGAGGCAATGATGGAGAAACCCTACAAATGTAGGCAAAAGGGGTTAGATCAGAAAATATCTACCATTAAATACTAATGAAAATATTTGCTATCACCTTACAAATGCTACTTCTTTTTCTCTTCCAAACAGGTTTTTGGTATATATTATTTTACCCATTTTAAACATGGGAAATTTGTGATTCAGAAAGGTTAGACAATTTATTCAATGTTCTAGAGCTAATGAGTGACCAAGATTTGAATGCAGATTTGTCTGATTAAGAACTTATGTTGATATTACAGAGTTATTTAGGGAACTATATTTCAATATTATCCCTAGAAACAAAGATGACCTCCAAACCTAATAAACTGATGGGGCCAGAGCTTACTGATGTACTGCTCAGTGACTCTTTGTAACAGTATTACTCAGGTGACTGAGGACTCATATGGCCAGAGGAGCCCACAAACATGGATAAAATGGTAGCACTAGAGGTCTTGACCTGGGCCGATATGTTCTACTCAATACTTCTTGCACCTGGCACATAGCTTCACCTTCTTCATCCCCTACTCTTTGGCATTTCACTCCCCTTGCGGCTTTCTCTCTTGTGCCCCATAACATTTCTGCAGTGATTTAAGAAAGTTCATGTGCTTTCCCATATCCCTCTAAGCTTATAATTCCACAGAGAAGATTCTAAAAATAAAATAAAGCTATTCTGAAGTAGAAATGTTCATTCGCTTAGAGCTAAGCTTCTGGGAAGCTCCAGGCAGTCACTGACACATTTGCAGAGACTTGCCCCATCTCTTATCAGCACTGAGATCTACTTCCCTAACCTGGAAACATTGCAGCCTGGTTTTGTAGCCCTGTATGACTGGCGTAGGTTCTCTCAGTTTCCATTTTGTTAAAGGTAAAATATAGATTTAGTGGAAATCAAAACAGATAATACTCTAAGCATACCTAGAGCAATGGTGGTAACTTGAGAGTCACCAGTAAATAATTGAGGGTGGGGATTGTAGGATAAATGGACCAGTAGAGTCAGAAGCTGTGGGCAGAAGTTACAGAGAAGTAGATTGTGATTTTATGAGGGCATTCTCGTAGCAGAACTG
Source organism: Pteropus alecto (assembly GCF_000325575.1). Classification (NCBI taxonomy): domain Eukaryota; kingdom Metazoa; phylum Chordata; class Mammalia; order Chiroptera; family Pteropodidae; genus Pteropus; species Pteropus alecto. The sequence goes on from NW_006438113.1 coordinate 1,850,834, forward strand.
TTGGAAGATAAAATGGACCACTTTGGAATATAGTAAATTTTCTCATCACTTAAAGTGAGGTGGGAGCAGCCGTTAAGACTGTTGGAGAAAGGCTCACCCCTAAAAACCTGGCCCTCAGGCAGGCTAAGATTTTCATGCAAGGCTTCAGTGTCAAGGGAGTAGCCAGACCCAATGGCAACAAGACTCTGGGAAATAACTTGTTCTGGTGTCTGACTATGAAGAAAACTAACCATTAGCTCAACCCCATTATCTCCAGGAGACCATTTCAATCTGGACTGGTGTGGAAGGAGGGTGGTAGTTCTCAGTATCAGAAATCTGGGTAGTGATATTAATTCTGTTTATCAGGCAGCAGATAAATGAATGAAGCAAAGCAGGACATTTGTTAGAATCTAAAGGAGTAGGGCCAGCTTGGCATTCTGAAAGGAGTACTAGGTCAAGTCATAGACCCAGCTAAGGGGGTGCTATGGTCCAAGTAGGAATTTGGAACACTGGGAAACCAGTATGATGTTCCTTGGACACACATGGTGTGGAGAAGAGTGGGAAGAAGTGTTCAGGAAGAGGGAAGGGGCAAAGAGGACTCCTTTACTCAGTTCTGCTACCAGTGGGCATAATGATCTCACAGAAGGAAGGCCAACATGACATTGGATGGGGAAGGGCCTGTCCATGAGCATAAGCTGACTTCCAGTAGGGTCCGAGTGATTGCATCTTATACTACCTTCAACTGTGAGACGATATGACCTGAGAGAATCTGGGATTTGGCCAGAATTGTGTTAAATTCGCTTAGTGGTGGCGTCAGTCCTTGGTTAAAAGCAGTGATTCTCAAAGTATAGTTTGTGTCAGAATCACCTGGAATTTTAAACCCCAGATGGCTGGCTCCACTACCTAGAGTTTTAAATCAGTGGATCAGTACGAGACCTAAGAATGTTCATTTTTAACAAGTTCTTAAGGATGATCCAGGGATCACCCTTTGAGTAGCGCTGGTCTAAAGTAATGCTAAGTCAAAGTAAGCTTGCTTTCCTCTATAACTTTTTCAACAAATATAGCATGTTTTTAATTTCCATACCAAGAACTAGACATATTTCAGTAAACAAGAGAGAATCCCTGATGTCAAGTGGCTTATAGTCTAAAGATACATGAATAGACAGTTACAAGACAGAGTAAGTATCAAGACAGAAATAATTACTGGGGATGGTGAGCTTGTAAGCATTTGTGTACTGAGAAAGTTTCTGAACCATGTGACCTTGAAACTAGAAGCTGATTTTAGGGTCAGAGATCTCTGAATCACCTTTCAGCTCTGCTGCTTGATAACTGGTTGAACTTAGGCAAGTTAATGAAATTCTCTGAGTCTCAAATTCTTCATCAAAGGGTTCTGAGTCGCTTAACACCATGGCCATGTTCTAGGCACAGGGCAACAGAATGAACAAGCCTGACATCCTGTCCTTGTTCCCTAGGAGCTCACATTCTGTTAGTGGCAGTAGGATTGGAGATAGGACATTACCATGAAGATGCATACATAAAATGAACTAAAACAAAATAAAAATAAGATGACAAGGACAGCAAGAGATGGAAGAGGGCAGATGATTTTAGTGAGGATTGTCCGAGAAGGCCTCCCTGAGGAGGTAGCATATGAATTGAGCTCTGGAAAATGAGAAGGAGGCAGCATTTTCCACGTAGGTTGTGTCATGGGGTGAACATTTGAGTAAATATGTGAGTTAAATAACCATGGTGGTCAACTATCAACAAAATGTATCTGTCATCACGACCATCCTTCTCATTATCTGTACTGTTATTAATACTATAATTATTACAATTACTATAATACCAGGAAGGCAAGAGCATAAGCAAAGCCCAGAGAGCATGGCTTCCTGAGCACATTTGGAAAGGTCATAGGTCAGTAACACTGAAGCACAGAGCATTCAAGTGTGTGTGAATGATAACACTTAAGAGCCTAGTAACAGATCTGTGGACCAGGCCTGACCCTGGACATTGTCCTCAGGAGCCACTGGAGAAATCTGGATATTAATATTCATATCTGTGTTTTAGAAAAAGCACCTGCCATCTAACTCTCCTGCTTACAATATGGGGAGTGGGTGGAGGTAAGCAAGACTGAAGGGACGGGGAGATGCTTGTAGTCTTCACCAGGAGAGAAAGGCAGGCAAGATGATGACAGAGATGTTTAGGAAGAGCCATGATCAGAAAAATGCAGCTGTCAATTAGGTTGGAAAGTAAAAAGGCTTGGGCAATGGAGGCATCCTGCTGTGAGGACAGGGCGTGCCTCCCTTTGAGCTACAACCCAAAGTTCTGACCATAGAGGCAGAACTTTGGAAGACCTATTGCAGAATTTTGGGTAGGTAATTTTGCCATATAGTGCTCTTTTCTGTCAAAAAAGATATTTTTCTGTTTCATGGAGAAAGGTGTTCTGCAGACAGAGTCAGATGACAAGTATGAAAAGCACTTGGGCAATTGTAAAACATTTTCAAATGTAAGGTGCTATTTTTATTACCCTCAGCTTCCTTGTATAGAATGTAACCCAATAACTGGATGATGGCTTCTGACTGCTCTAGGGGAATAACAAAGCAAGAGATGGTAGCCTGGAACCTCACCTGCCAGCTTCTCTGGACAAGGCCTGAGCTAGCTTCCCAGGTGC
>NW_006438113.1:1853678-1867130 GCF_000325575.1 Pteropus alecto
GGGCTAAGCTGTGGACATCATCAGAGAAAAGGCAGCAGCCTTGGATGATTCGGTGTCTGCCTTATTCAATGACTGTAATGGGTGTTAAGACAGTAATGACGAGTTACTATGCATCCTCCATTACTAAGCTGTGCAGGGCAGCAGGCTCCTGATGGAAGCTCTCCCAGCAGGAGTGTTTCCTGTGCAAAGCCTTAACAAGAATTTATATAAATTCCTCACTGAGTTTTGGAAAAGGAAACCTACAAGTCACGCCGCACCTTAGAAGTAATTTTACTTGTAACTGATTCTGGAACTCTTTTCTTTTCCTCTCTTTGTTACTCCCTGCCACTTCTATTTCCTTTTCTTCTACTATTGCTCAGTTTTTTCCATCTTCTACTGTGACATCACAAATGAATTCCTGATGTATTTGGAGCTCAGCCATTTACCAAGAAGAGAGTCCATGGGGATGCCGAGCTCTGCCCTCAAGGGTTCACCATGTGGGTGATTAAGTGAGAACTGTGGAAAGCCTGTGGTCACACTCAACTCATTTCTGTCCCTTAGAATGTGATTGCATAGGTCAACATGTGACTCCTCCTTGTATGTGTGTTTGTGTACACATGTGTGTACTATGGCCCAGCATGGTCTCCTATCCTTTCACTCCAGCCAGGTGTCTTGAGGACTTACTAAGAGTACAGTACTACTTGCACTGTTGTGGGTCCAAGGAGGTTCCAAAGGAATCTGCAAACACTGGCAAACTCATTTGTTATGAAGGATTTTATATCAAACTCCTATATGAACCATAGCAAAATATCTCAATACTATATTGCATAAGTAGTTGTGGGCCTGTTTGGTGCTTTCTCCTTTTCTCCCCCAAGATGAGCAGCCTTGTCGGTCCCAGTCCAGCTCCTCAGAGCTCTGAGACTGAAACCTTCGATCCTCCAGGAAGTCATAGATCTCTGTGGGAATGGAACCTGGGCTGGCTGCCTCTTTATTGGAGCTGTTTTGCCCTTCTCCAAGTGCACTGGTTGTTGGTTATCACCTCCTCCCCTAGATCTCACCCTCTTTCTAGGCTAAGACATCATCCATTTAAGGCTGCACTGTTTTCTGCAATAGAGACCACTGTCTTTGTTTGAGCCTCAGTGCACAGCTGGCATTTGAATTAGTTCAATAAATGTTTAGTGATTGTTGATTACTGGGGATACAAATGAAAATAAGACAGTTTCTGCCTGTAAGAAATCTACAATCTAGAAGAGAGTGGGGGGAGGGAGAAATAGAGGGAGATGTAAACAAGTACAGTAGATTATTTTAAGTATTCTTTATAATTTGGAGATGTTTGCATTTACTGATATTTGTTCATCTCTGGAGAAGTCAGGGTAAAATAGAGCAACTGACTCTTAATTCCTGGGGATCTCATGGTATTACTGAGATTAGCAGTACTATTACAAGCCTGACTATGATCTTATAGCACATGTAAGCACTAGCTCTATTATAGGCTGAGGGAACTGAGGCAAAATGCAGTTAAATGATTTTCCCAAGACCAGATATTGAGAAAGTGGTAGAGCTATAAACTAAACCTTTGCCTATTTGACTTCAAGTCTAAATCTTTATCCTGCCCTAGCCTGCCTCCCTTTGACATCCTCTTTTTTGGATAAGAGCCTACCACCAGCCTGAAAAATGGTAGATTGACCTTTTTTGGGTCATCATCAAGCAAGACGGTTTTAACTTCTGAAACCAGGCCACAGCATCAGACATGTGACAAAACGAGGGAATATTTCCCCATTCGGAGGATCATTAAAGGAAATGAAAGCTGGTAGATCATTGTTATGCATGAGAAAATAACATAAATGGAAAAATCTATGAACATCACATCCAAAAGTCTCTGGGAAATCTGCAGTAGAAACAAATGGGTCAAAATGTGAATGAATAATGCCTCACCAAAGAGAACTTGGGAACCATGGGGCTAAGCTCATAGCAAAACGGTCCATTCTGTTTAGCATGTGATGAATTCTCTGGTAAAACAGAGGAAAGGCAGTTTAAGCACCTGCTCCTTGACTGTAAAAATTTATGGATCTGGGTTTTAACTTCTAGAATATGAAGGAATGCTTAAACATATTTCTTTGAGCATATAAGCAGATGCTTGGTGGATTTTTCTGCAGGTGAATGAAGCCCTTGGGCCATGTTCCTACAAACTTGACAATATTTGCAAATCAGTTTGTTCCTCAGGTTACTTCTAAAGATGGGAATAGGAAACTAAGGCCACCTCAGGAAGCTGGACATGGCATTGAACACAATGCGTCTTAGAGCAAGGACTTTCTGACAAATGGACAGCTCCTAGTTAATCGGGGGGATGTTTGAACATCAGGCCAAAGTTTCCATTCTGTCTCTACTTGGGCTTATTCCGACTTTCCCAAAAATTCCTGTCTACTTTAGTTTCATTCTACTCCTCCTCAGAAAGTTGTCTTCCTTATGAAGAATTGATTAATTCATTAGTGGCAAACCAACAGTCCCTTCTCCTCATGGTCTTTATGCATACACTGGGAAATCTAAAACATATGCAAAACATATTGGAATCTGTTTTTCCCTGCCCAGAAACCATCCTCACTTTATATATGGCACCAAGATTTTCCAAGAGGAATCTTCTGGAAAAAATTTGTTCTTTTCTTAGGATTCAGTAAATTTACAGAAGAGAGGCTCTGAGCAGCTTCCATGAAATACTATGGTTCCATCTCTTCTTAAAAATAAAAATAATAATGATGATGATATAAACTTTATTGAATATTTAAGTGTCCATACAGTAGTAAGCACTTTTCATATATTATCTCATTTAATACCTGCACATACATCTATGAAGAAAACATTATTTATAGATACAGAAGCTGAGAGTCCAGAGGCCAATAGTGTAGAACCAGGTATTTGCATCCAGGTGTCTTGTCTGTGACTTCAAAGTCAATATCCTTGGCCACTATGCTCTGTGCTGCCTAATAATTCTATTTTTTTTTCAGATTTATAGACCACATTAGGATTGAATGCTCTGAGATACTCAGTAAAGAACATTCAATGTTACTTAACATTAATCAACATGAGGAGCTTTGTTAAGCACTACAGGTACCATTGCCACAGTCAGCAGGTATATCCTCAGAAAAGGGCAATTGCATAGAAGCTGGAGAAGTAGTATTGGTGGTGGTGGTGATAATGATGATGATGGAATTTACTGAGAGAGTATTATGTTCTAGGTGCTTTCCATATATTGTCTCATCTAATCCTTATAATTTTGCTAAAGAGGGACTATTGTTATTATCTCTATTCATAGTAGATGAGAACATTGGAATACTGAGAGCTATCTTGCCAAAATCCACACCACTAGGAAATGGTAGGACAGAGATTTGAACCCAGACCTGCTTGAATTCTCAGCCCCATGGATCATACCTGCTTTTTTCCTAAGCATTTACAAGCTGCCTTCCTTCACTACCCACCCTAGTAGCTTAAATTCTAAAAGATCTTGATGGTTTTCTTTCAAGGTCTTAAGCACCCCAGATAGAGCATGTTCCCTTGTCTAACTGTCCCTCTGCCTTCTAGATTGCAAAACCTTGGAGCCCGTGGAGGCTCTGCTAACAGCTCAAGAGCTCTCCTGGAGGAGCCTGGCAAGGGTACGGCAGTCCCACAGGCCTCATGGACATAACATTATATAGAACCCTATAGACTAGGAGTATATTAAGGCTCTAAGATCTGCAAATTTTAAAATTGAAGCAATAAAGCACGTTTTTTTCCCTCAGCTTGCAATTGCCCCTTAATTGGACCATGAATAGCAATTACACTATAAAGCCTAACAGGAATTTGTGGATAATTAGAGTATATCTTGGGCATTGGGTTTTAATGGAAGAACCTGGCTAATCATTGAGTGACTTTCACTATCTACCAAGTGATAAAGATCATTATGAAATGCCTATCAATCATTCAGAAATTGCAAGTGTGATTTTAATTCCTGCTAGAGTAGGACCAAGAAGGCTGGAAATTCATCCTGTCTTGAAGGCTCTGAATGTGTCCTTGAAGAAATGGAAGAAACAGAAGAAAAGGTGCTCTCATAATCAGGGAATTGAGTGTCCTATCTGTAGCTACTTTGAACACATTGCTTGGTTTAATCTTCAGCACGGCTTTGTGCAGAGCATATCTTTAGGCCCATTGCATGGATAAAGGTATTGACACTCAGTAACTTACCAAATTCATATAGCTGGTAAGTGAAATACTCAAAGTTTAATGCAGGTGTTTGATATAGGTCAAGCTCTAAGTTCATGAACTTTCAACTCCATAACTGCTCAACAGTCATTGAGTATCTACTATGGGCACCTACTATGAGCCTTCCATACATCATGAGATTTAGTACTTTCAACAGCTATGCAAGGTAGGTATTTTTATCACATTTATAAATGAAAAAGTAGAAATCTAACAGAAGTGGTAGTTCTTATCTTGGATTATCACCTTCTCCTACTTTTCTCACCACATACCCCACTTTTTCATTTTTCAGTGTCTCCATCTCTGAAGCCACATTTTTTTGGAGTTCCTTAAAAATTAGGCCATGAGACAATAATATAAAAGATAACTTAAGAAGTACCACTAGGGGAATGGAGAAATGGCACAAGAAAGGGACTGCAGCCAAAGAAAGATAAGTTAGCAAAAACAATTACCAATTTCAGAGACTGAGCCTGGACTCAAAAGGGAACTAGAAAACCATATATATAATATACATCAGCATTACCTCACTGAAGAGCAACAGAGTGGATATTCATCTACCAGCTTCATTAGTTATAGTTGGGGAATCCTGGAGGTGAGAAAGGTAATTCTTCCATGCTTCCACTATATAGTGAGGATAGCAAAATGTGTTCTAGAGCAAGAGAAAGCCCTCAGCAAAAGAATTCAGGTAGTTATAGGTGGTAGGATAGGAGCAGGGCACCAGTCCAATAACAATGGAACAACCTGGTCTTCAATGAACCCAAAAAACAAAGGAGAGGCAACAGAAAACATGACTTGGGAACCAGATAGACCCAGTTAAATAAGTTTACTGTGTCACCCCCTGGAATGATTGATTTGGGCTAATATGCTTGCTATTTTTTATTCAGTCCAGATTAACTCACTTGTGAACCAGAGGGACTGATGTTCACATCACAGAATGGATTAGAAGACTCCAGGGTATAAGACCTGTCAGACCGCGACTCTGCACTTACTTGGAATACAGTTGCTGCTCAAGGTATTAATTCACCTGTACCTTGAAAACTTCCTTAAAACCAAACAATAAGAGGCAGTTTCTATTGTAAACAAAATATCAAATCATTCTTCATATATATCTCCTAATGCAGTAAAGTTTAATTTGTAACTTTTTTTCATGGATTCCTTTCAAACTATGGAAATTTCCCAGTTCCTATCCCAGAAATACACACAGAAGATACAAAGGTGAGGCTTGCAGAAAGCAGAAGAGATACTTCCACAGTTATCTGGGGAAACAATATGTAAACATAAGTCCATTTAGTGAATTTGCAGGGGTGAATTTTGTGAATTTAGTAAATTTTGCATGCTATGAGCATTCCCAAGTCCTAATCCTGGTGGTGATGTAAGCCAGTGTGGACTCTTGCAATAAAAGCATTCTGAATGGTGCCTGTGAGTGACTGAGGACCACATAAGACCCTTATTCTATATCCTGGTTGTCAAAAGCATCAAGACCACATGCTTCAGCAGGGACAAAAGCATTTTGTGATTCATTTGCTTTGTTCAGCTTTGGCCCATTGGTTTCTCTTCATGTCAGTGTCTTTCTAGAAAATGATTTAGGTTGAACTCAAGGATAAATGCTGACTAGTTTATTCCAAGCTTTCGAATATAAGAAACAGAGTAATAGAAAACAGAAGCCAAGTTTGGAGTATTTAACCTGGCTAAAGGACCTCGGTCTTTCATAAAAAAGATACCAATTTGCTAACATCTTGGATCTAAGTCTTGGCTTGTTTCTTTTGGGAAAGGAAATCTCGACATGGGGTGATATAGTTCATTACCTTTTTATAATTAAATTTCTAAATTTTGCTTCCCAAATCTCCTCTTCCCTACCAAGCAGCATAGGTCAGAACTACATAGCACCAGGGCCCATAACTTACTTGACATTGTGCCGCGTCCTCATTTTCTTCTTTCTTTATTCTCTCTTACAGAGGGACCTGTTCTGAAGCTTCAGAACAGGTGTCCTATTATTTCTACTTTGTACAAAGGGCTCTTCTATGTAAAAATAGATTCTCTTCCACTCAAATTTTGAGTGACTAAAGAAGGACCACTTAACTACAAGTTTATTGCAGAGCAATTCCCATACTGGGCTTTCTTTCCATGGAAGAGGATCTGCTACCGTCTTTATGTGACAAGACCAAGTGGCTAGGGGACTGTTTGAGTCACTGGGTAAGGATTAATACCTCTTTCTAGATTGAAAAAGAGGCACATTTTATGTCTTTTTCTCATCTTTCCTCTTTCTCTTACCTTTACTTGCCCTCGATAAAGTATGTAATTATCAACAGCCCTCTCAAATGTCATGCAACAAAGGAATACTCTGGAGTCACAAGAGTAACAGAAAAACTGCAAGACCTGTATTCCCTCCTCACACACCTCAAGCTCCTGACACACCTCACTAGAGATCAGCATGTTGTGGAGGTATGGGCATATGGGCTTGGGAACCAGGTAGTCCTAGTCAGAGAGCTGAGCCTCATCCTACCTGCTGTGTTATCTTGGGCAAGTCCTTTTTTTGAGTGTTCATTTTCACACAGCAAAGTGGTGACACATCTGTTGGGGTTGTGAAGAGGATCACATGAAGTAACAAATGTGAAATATTTAACATGCTGTAAGTGCCCAGTAGATGTGAGGGATAGTCTCTCTGGGTTTCCAAAAGTCTGCATCACCTTTTTGCCACATATTGAAGCATAATCACATCATTACAGATCTCGCAAAAGTAGAACGAGAGACACAATTTTTAGAAGGATGTATATCACAGAAAATATATGTGGCTCCCTATATCTTACTGAAATTTATGATAGGGTTGTCAGGTAAAATACAGAGCATCCAGTTAAATATGTTTTTAGTTTAAGTATGTCCAAACATTACATAGGATATGCTCGTACTAAAAAATTATTTATTATTTTTCTGAACTTCAACTTTAACTGAATATTTTGTGTTATTATTCACTAATTCTGACAAACTACTGTACGTGTATGTATCTCAAAATTCTGAGTTGCCTTACCTGGTTGAGGAATGTAAGAGATCAAAGGCACTAGTTAAATTTTGTTGCCCTAATCTGGATCCCAAGTCATAATGATTATCCTGCATAATCTTAATCATGTGTTAGGCAACTTTGGAAATATATTAATAAGTAGATATAAATATCTTTTTTTAATGATATGTTGATTTGCTAAAAGCAATACAATAGCAAAATGAAAACAGAGCAGCTAGAACCAGTAAACCATGTTACCTCTTCATCCAAAGGCATCAATCTATAAAAGGAAATTTAAATTTTTTTGTCATAAGGGTGTGGAGATATACTTTAATATTATGTAAATTTGCCAGCAGCAATATAAAAACAAAATGAAAACAGAGTGGCTAAAGCCCATAGCATGCTTGTTACTTTTCTATCCAGAATCATCAATCTCCAAAGGAAATTTTAATATTTTTTGTTTGTTTTAAGAGGATTTCTTCATCTCTGCTAGCATAAAAAATTGGAGAGAAAAACTTCCCAAAGGACAGAAATGATTTGTGTAAATAGAAGATTCAATGTGTCCTTCCAAAAGCATGATTTGTGGCTGTCCTTCTTTTAGAGGAAAGTGATGTTTTGGAGAAGGGCAGAAGCAAAGTAGATTCTTAGAGAATGTACATGGAAAAACCTAAAATCATACCTGGAATTTTAATATAGATGTTTTTTGAGACATTTCCAAGTTTGCTGTTCTCTTGATGTTTCAGCTACCTATTGCTATGTAACAATATCCCCAAAGGCTTAAAAACAATAACCATTTATTATCTCTCATAATTCTATAGCTCAACTTGGGCTTAGTTGGGGGGCTTTTCTCTTCATTTCATTGGCTGGGACTGCAATCACCTGTCAGCTTGATTACACTGGAAAAAACAAGAAGACTCACTCAAATAGTTGATGTTTGGTAGCACTGTTGGCTTGGAGCTCAGCTGGGGCTGGCAACTAGAGAGATTGCTGGTCCTCTACTCGACCTCTTCACACTGCTTAAGCTTTTCACAGTGCAGCAACTGGGCTCCAAGAGAAAGCGCTCCTACCTCACAAAAGCTCTTAAGGTCCAGACTTGCAAATTATGTAAGGTCATATACACCATGTTCTGTTGGAGGTCCAAAGGCCAAATCAGATTCGAGGGGAAAGTAATAGGTCTCACCGCTAGATAAGGGGAGTGACAAAAAAAAAAAATCCCCAAACCCCACCATCTTTAATTATTCACAGTTCATCCTGTAGACACTCCCACACACACATCCCAGAAATCACAAAAGTCTTATTTAATTATGAATATTACTTAGGCTTGAAGTTCAAGATCTTGGCATTTAATCATGTCCAAGTATGTATGAGAAACTTACTCTGATGTGACATTTCTTAGAGTAAGTTCTTTAGTATGATTATTCTTGATTTCATGATTTATGAATTAAAGACAAACAACCCAACATGCAATAATGTGGAACAAGCATAGTCCAACTATTATAGAAACTCATGTTTACAAAGGGAGGAAATATGAGACATATAAATAACACTGTTCCATAGCAATTTTGAAGTTCAGCTGGGCATGTGTCACAACTTCCCCTGCAGTGGAGACAAGGAATGTATATAAATTAGGAGCCAGTTTTGTTCCTCCAGATCTTAGGTTTTTTTTTTTTAGATTTTGGCTTTGTTAGATCTGGTTTTCTTCGGATCTTAGCTTGTTGTCTCGGTTCTTGATTCCACCTTCTGAGTCATCTATCCTATATCAATTATATATTTTTTATTTTCTATATTCTTGATGCTCTAACATTTGGGACCTTAATCCTGAAGAGACTGTCTCGTCTTCTAGTATGCCTTTGATATCAACCATTCCAGAGCCCACACCTCCAACCATCTCCTTTATCAAACTCTCACACACTAAGCCAATATTCCTCCTGTCCTGAATCAACCCAGGACCAGATATTGGATAACTAGGGACCACTCATATAGCCCAGAGACCATCAATAGTTATTCAAACTATCTAAACTCAGACTTACTCATCATAGCTATCTTGCCTACATTTCCTTCCTATGAAAACTCCAGTAAAGTCTTTGAGTCATTCTCTCCTTTCTCACCCTCTCCCTGCCTCCTGACCATTTCTGATGCTTCCAGATAGGGCCCTGCATGCTGTGGCATGCATCCTGCTCCTAAGAATCTGTGAATATAAATTTCTTCCTTCATGACAGTCATTTCTGTGTTTGCTCTCTTACTATACATAATTAAAACAAAATTTGGATACATTTTAATACATCTTCTTTTACATAAGAAATAATTCATGTTTATAGTGGAGTAGCTTTCTCAGGCTTCTTCCTGTTTAAAGAAGATTGGAATTATAAAGGCTTCCTCATTTCCTGTTAGTAGTCAGTCATGAAGTAGATCCACTACCTTCCACAGTTGTGGGAGGGAGTAGGTAAGTCAAGGCCTAGAAGGGAAAGGTGGATGATCATAGTAAAGTCACAAACTGGGAGTCTTGAAGAAATGGAGCAGATAGACAAGTTGAAAATTGCTGAGAAAGCAAGTTAACCTGGTAACTTACTTGGTTAACCAAAGTAAACCAAGAAGATGATCTAGAAGAGCCATCTATGGAAATTTTTTTTAATGTGTGGCTGTTGCCTTTGGGGGGATTGCAAATAAGCATCTGATGATAACCTGAGACCTGGGAGTACTGGTTTGCAGAACTAACATCTGGAAGAAGATCTGGATGTGGAGTAAATAAATACAAGGATCAATTTGAAGTCATCAAGCACTTCTGCATTTGACCTTCACTTACCTTTACTTCAGATATTCAGTTTTTTTTTCTCTTTTGCTAAGGATAAGGATTCTCACAACCTGTGACTGAAAGCTATATTTCTCCTTTCCCTGATTCCTTGTGAACAGAGTTGATTCATAGTATCTGAATAACTCTCATTCTTTCAGCATTATCCACTCCCACTTTTGCTCTGTGGTCCAAAATTAAAAAATCTAATTGATGGGATTGTCATACAGTTTAAATTCTCACCTCCCTTGAGCTCATTCCATCCTCTATTCTTCCTTTCTATCTTCCTTTATTCTTGTCTTTCTGCCTCCTTTCCTTTCCTTATGCAAGTCCTATGCTTTGAGTTTATGATGTACCTATGCTGTGCTAAATGCTGGGACAGCTCACAGTATGAGTAACTGAGTAAAGATGTGGCTTTATTTATTTGTGCCTGGCTACCTTAGTTTTTCATCTAATAGTTGTAATTGAGTTAGTATTTGCAGGACTTTGTGCTTGGATAAGGGAGGCACCTAGCTCATTCTGTAGCAGAGGACAGAAAACGCAGACACTTACTAACAGGCAAAGTAGATATAAGAAAGGCCACAGCGGGGTTAAGACAAATAGCTGGAAGACATTGAAGTTGAAAAAATACATTAAAGTAAGATTATGGGAGCCTTTTAATGCTTGTCTAAGGACTTGGGCCTTTTTTTATGCTAATGAAAAGTGATAAAAGACTTTTAAACTGGAGAAGACTATGTTAAGAATCAAACTTTAGGGACATTTAATAGGCTATGCTGTGGAAAGATTAGGAGTCAGGGATGACTAGAGTTAGGCTTATCAATTGGGGGCTGAGGAAAGGAGAGCCATCACTGAATCATGTATTAAATTAATTTTCTTGGAGCTAGGGCCTCCTTGGTGGCGTGCATAGTCTTGGGATGACTACAGATATTTCTGAGCTTTCACAGCTGTGGGCGCTGGGAGGTAATGGAGAATGGTTGTGCCACCCTGTCATTGGCAGTGGGATATCAAGATTGTAGAACCAGGACTTAAGGCCTACTGAAAGGCAAGGTATATGCAAGATTCAGGAGACCATGTCACTCAAGACAAATTCACTTGGTCACACAAGGACAGTAAACTTCTTTTGGCCATATCCTCTCTGACAAATGAAACTTCTCTTGTGACCAGATCAATAGTCACTGAGCTAAAGAATAGTTGGAGATAATTTTTAACTCAATGGAGCCTACTTCCTATAAATCATATTTATTTTTACATCCACTTATTCACAAATATTGGCTACACATGTGCTATGGCATTATGATATGTACTACACTGATTGTGGTGGAGGTGGGGGTGTGCCTGTGCTTTTTCTTATGAAATGATGGTGATGGTAGATGGTGATATTTTCTTTTCTTTCTTTTCTTTTCTTTTTTTTTTAAATAATATTCTTAATTGTCAAAATAAAACATTGGCAACCTTATGTTAATAGCCCACCTCCTTCCCTGATCCATGACTCGCAGGGTAGAAATTGTTTTGTGAAAGAGTCTGCACATAATTTTTATTTTGTTTATTGTGGACTTATAAAGACAATGATGATATTCCTATCAAGTTTCTCCATGACAGGAATAGAAAGGGTCCTAACATGTAGGTATCTAATATACTGGATCATTGTCCAAAACCTTCAGAATGAAATTATAAGTGCCATCATGACATAGATTATGGAAGTAGTGGCAACACAGAGGGAGGTTGTGGTTAAAGTATAGTCAGCACGGTTCAGACTTCCACTAGATATTGGGTCTAGTGCTGGTTACTCAAAGAACAATGCTGACAGACAGTCTACAAGAGTGCCCAGGATGTGGAGGCCATCATTTTAGAATAAAAAGCTATTGAAAGACTGTTGTTTCATAAAAGGAGAGATGACTTGAGGCAAAAGGGATAATAGCCTAGGAAGACTCATTAAGAAAAATGTTATACTGTTGTATTATAGACTTCTGAACTTTTCATGGGTCTCACCAGGAGGCAGAACTGGGAATAGTGGATAAAAATGCGTTATCAGAAAAAAAATTCTCCTATATTGGCATTCGTTCCACATGGGATATATTGTTACCTTATCTACTTCCTCATTCACTATATAGCACCTCTATGACCAGACCTCATCCTGGAGCTCCCAGTAGATCCCCAAACTGGCAGACAGTACAGTTCCTGGCTCCTAGTGGGAGACAAGTAAGTGTGTGTTGAATAAAATTAAATGGATTCACTACTTCAGTATTGCTTTGTGTTCAGTATGGAAGTTTTCATATAATTATTTTTGGGCCTACTCAATATAGTTAATCCACAAGTAAGGATTGTCAAGCACACTAAAATCTTAATTTGTATTACCTTTGGTACATGACTTTTTGATGTTAAATCAGCCTCCTGCCTCAGTTTCTCCATAGACACAAAAGATATCCCCAGGAGTTCATAAATCTTAACAATACTTACTTGGAATTATATAAAGATAGGATGTTTTGTGACACTATCCATTCTGCCATTGTTTGACAATGATTGAGGCTCAACAGAGCTGGGCAGAAACATCAGGAAGCAAGACTCTAAGGCTGCTTTTGAAGGTCAGGAAAGATTTCACAGAGAAGGTCATATCTGTGCTAAATTTTCCAGGTTGCAAAGAGCTGGAGGGTTGAGGCAGGAGGTGAGTGTGGAAAGCATGTGTAGAGACAACCTGGAAGCGTTAGAGACAAGATGGTTTGGGGAAGGTAAAGACATAACTCAATATGATATAAGCACTGATTTTGAGAGACAAGGGTTGAAGTGAGAAAAGACAAGGCTACACAAATAGATGAGGAGTCATGATGGGCTTACAGGACAGCCTAAGGGATTGTTGGCATTTTGCGGTTAACTGGGCTTCTTCTCAGGGTGGTCTACTCTATGGACCATAGAGCTATCTAATGATATTACTTTCTTATCTTAAACCCACATCTACTTAGATAATCTTCAAAGTATAATGTATCTAAAGAGACTGCCATAAAATGACTCAGATTTCTGGTGTATTGTCTGCCATCATTGAGATGGAACATTGGTTATTATGTTAAAAAAAAAAGATCTTTATTTTCCCCTTTGAAATAAACATTTTCTCTCCTCTCTTCTCCTCTATTTGTTTCTCTTATTTTGTTGGCAATAAGAATCATGGGTTTGACAAATGAGCAGATGAGTTGCTTTCTATCTAACAGCAAAAGCAATTTAAAAAAATTATTATTTTATATTTTAAAAAGAACTTGGCTTTTGCAAGTCTTCCTGTTTTTCAAACCTTTGAAATTCAGGTGGGCTTTTATTGTGAAGAGTAAACACTCCAAATTGCCCCCTTCTCCTTGCAGGCCTCTTAAAGCTGAGACTATTTGTATGCGAGAATCATGTTTTGATAAATATATTTTCTAAAGCAGTTTCCCTTACTTCACACGTGTCAGCAGGTATTAAAACTTCACTGAAAATT
>NW_006438113.1:1867162-1870559 GCF_000325575.1 Pteropus alecto
TGACATCGGTCACAAGGAAAATTGTCCTGAGGCCACCAATATAAAAGGCTTAAGGAATCCAAATGGTTTTAATAAGATAATTAGAAGCCATAGCCTGAGTTGAGGATTAGACCTCTCTCTTTTGTCTTTTTCAGTAGAAAGCACAATAGAAATAATGATTCTTAAAGCCATCAGAGCAGAAAAGAATTTTCCAGAAGGGATGGAAGTGTATGTGTGATGGAGGGGTCCTGGGGCGGGGGGCGAGAGGGGGGTCAGTAGGGAAGGGATGCCGAACAGAAAATTTATGATCCATTTACGTGATAAACAAATCCAGGCAGTCTGTCCCACCGCACATGCTGGAGTGGAAGGCTGGCTGGTCACACGGGAGATGGTTTGGCATTTTGATAAAGAGGAAATGAAGATGGAGTCACTCAGCCTAATGGGCACCAGGCTTATAACATTTTTCATAGGAAAATGACCTTGCTCATAAGGTTCCTCTCTCTCTCCTCTAATTCACCACTGTCTCAGTTCTGGGTGCTCATCACTTCACCACTGGGGCCCTATCACCTTCTAGGAAGATTATCCTGGTTGCCAGCAGCCTCTTGAGCTAATGCGGTTGCATACATGGTAATGGAGTCCCACCAGAATTCTTAAACATCATCTACCAGCTTTCCTGTCCTATCTCCTGTTCCTTTTCTTCCCCTTCCTTTCCATATCTTTCTTCTATGGGTGACTCTAAACAATTCCAAATAAATATGATCCTGGGAGAAAATTGCTGTTGTAAATGAAATGACTGTGGTTACAGGTACTAGTTATTCAACAACCAGTACTACTGCTAGGACTTATCCAGCACACAATAAACATGGTACTAAATGTTACAAAGCAGTGTCTCTTTTATTCTCACAAGAAACTTGGAAGGAAGCAAGTTCTGATGTCCATTATAGTCATGGCTGAGGAAACAGAAAAGCTATGTAACATGTGTGAGGTCACATGGCTAGTGAGAGCCAGATTTTGGAGTACCACACACATTGTCACTCTTGAATACTGACAGTGAATGGATTACAATCCACCCTCCTCATTGATCACTAATCCGCGTGAGCATAAAAACCAGGGTGCCTCTTTGGTGTCCTCTTACCTCAGTAATTCTCGCAAGTCTGATTTTCTGAATTTAATTTCTGTGACTCCCGATGAAAGGCCCCAGAGAGGTGCTTCCAGACCTTATGTGAGCCGGTGAGGTTTGTCAGAACTCAAGTATCAGTAAATAAGGAATTTGGAAAAATACCTTAGGGGCTGCACCTGCCTCCCAGAAAACCTGTTCATGGGCTGGGTATGCATTCTGAGCTTCCTCATAGAAATGATATCTTCCTCATGGATCTATGGTGAAGGCTAAGTTAAATCTTATAGATAAAAGATTGAGTACAAAACCTTTCACAAAGGATGTGCTTGGAAAATATGTCCCTGCCCTCATTTTCTTTCTTTAGTAATCTGCAGGCTCCTGCCAGGTGGAGTGTGGATGGCAGCAGCCCCACAACACTGCTTTGTGTGGAGTGTTTCCCAGTGACATGGCCAGAGAAAGGGACAGGTTGAATATTCCCTTCCTAGAACCTACACTGTAGGCTGCAGGGTGAACCAGATGATTATGAAGTTGGGATGTGAAACTTAGGCTAGGGGGTAACCTGAGTTAAGTCACTTAACCCTTTTCAGTTTTTTCACATAATAACCTTCAAGATCCTGTCTCTGTGGGTGTTTGGAGAGTGATATACTATAATACATAAGGAGTATTTGTAGTGATGCCTGATGGAGAGGCAATGGTTAATGTGTCTAGGTTCTCTTCTCTTTTTTATTTCCTTTCATGTTCAGATTCGGGTCTCTGCAAGGGGTTGAGTTCTGGCTTGAAGGATTTGGAAGATTAACAAAATGAGCTCTGATTATAGCTGCATCAGGGACTTTGTACAGTGAAAGATGTGTGTTGCCCTGAGGTGAGTGTAGCCCTCCTTGTGGAGGAAGAGGTGTAAAGGATGAGCCTTCTCCCTTTCCAGCACCCAGTCAAGGAGGCAAGAAATCATACTCACCTGGATCTGGTCTTCATTTTCTGCAATGAAATAATGAAATTTGAGAGTATCATCTTCAAATCATTGTCATTTCTAGGAGGAGAAGGAGCCACTTTGTGTTTACTGATTTCCCACAAAAACAAAACCTTGATGAGGACAATCCTTGGTGTCCCATATCTTCTTCCCCATTGACACCTGCCCATCACCACCTCCCATCTGCAGAAAATACATGGCCCATAGACTTGGGTGAGACAACCCCATTTCCACCTTGTTTCTTAGGGGACGTGCACTTCTTACATCCTCTCTCACCAGATGAAGCTCCTTGAGGTTTTTCATTTCTGCCTGCTGCCATGCATTAGATATTTCTGGGGGTTCTATAACCTCCTCAAATGCCAGTCACCACTGTTGGTCTTACACTTGAGCCATGACACTCTTGCAGATGTTCCCACCTCTCTCATTTCCTTTTTGCCTCACTTTTAGGACTTGAGGAATTATAAACATGTATTCTCACCCATAAACCCAATATTGCAGTTGTCATCTCCTGCACTTCATTATCTATTTTCTTATTCATCTTTGTTGCTTTATTTTCTTCACAGTACATGTCATTTTCTAACATACTACATATACTATAGATTTTACTTATTTTTTGGTCATTTCCATCCAGTAAATTTTAAGCTCCATGAGATTAAAATTTTTATCCTTATCCCAGAACCTAGAACACTTCCTGGCACATACTGCATCCTCAATAAATGCATGTTGAATAAATTAAATCTAATAACTGTAGCTCAAACGGGGACCTGGTCATCTCTCCATCCATCCCTTCACAGTTGTAATTATATTCCTCACTACAATGCACATGGCCTTTGGCTGGCCCTATAGGTTTTCCATAGAAGGAAAATGATAAAAGCATAGCCCCTTTCTTTAGGAAATAAATCTATTCAGACTTTTCTCTAGTATTACTTATGTCTAATTAGGTTTTTCATTACCATATGTCACTGACTTTAAGGGACTCCTCAGAGTGTGAATGACCTTGTATACCTTGTTCTCCATTCAAGGGCCAGCATGAAGATGAAAGATATTCCTGTTATCCTTACAAGTGTCAAGAAACTTCATTGGCTTGATCATCCCAACAATCTTTATTCAGAAGGAAGAGACAAATAAGTCATATCAGTTATTTGACAAGATGGCATAGACATAATCAGTTATTTGACTGAAATAAAATATTCTATCAATTAGGTTGATTTTGTTTAGAAACATCCCTTCCCTCTAAGAGACTCTAGATAGTATACAGATTCCCAGTTATTTAATCCTTAAAGAATAAACCCAAACTTGCCTTATTAATTTGTCTTAAAACTAGAAACTATTAT
>NW_006438113.1:1870640-1915754 GCF_000325575.1 Pteropus alecto
TATAGAGTGGCCACTCTGGCTGAGCACTTCACATGCATACTGCTACTTATTTCTCAAAATAGCCCTATGAGAGGTTTTAACATCACATTTTACTGATTAGATAACTGAGATGCAGAGAGATTCAGTAATTCCCCAAAGTCATTTGATATGTGGTATCAGAGCTGAGATTTGAACCAAGTACTATCTGACTCCAAGCCCAGTTGTCTTTAGTGTTTCAATCAGTATTCTTAGTCACATTCATTCTCTCATAGGCTACTTGGATAAGAACTGTGTTTAAAATAGCCAATGATTCAGAAGGAAAAACAAATTAAATATCCAATCTTTTCCCCTTGCATGATCTTTGGAATGTAACTGCTCTCTGACTATGTACATAAGCATCGAAGCGTCAGCCATTCTTAAGTTACCATCCAAGGTCAATTGTTACATGTTTAATTCTATATTGAGATTCATCCAATTGCTAGAGGAGAAATACACCTTAAACTATCTTAAAAAATAAATAAAGTGTATCTTAAGAAATAAATAAAATGCCCCATGAGCAGCTCCTACTTCAGCAATGGTGGAATGCAGGTGCTAAAGCTATGGCATCAGGAATATGTCTCTCTTTATTACATGTCTTTATTTTATTTTATGTCAGCATTTTGTTACCAAGCTCTCCCCTTGAGGTGGTAAGTTGGGCACAATTAGCTACACTTAGCTTACCTGAGCAGTCACAAGAAAGAGGTATTTTTTTCCCTAACATTTCCATGTAAATCCAGGAGCTGAGTCTCACTGGCCTGGCTAGGGTCATGTACCCATCCTGAACTCACAAAATGGCCAAGATAATGGAACAATTTGTTTAGTCAGACATAGGTCATGGAATGGGGTCAGCCTCAAACAACAGGCCAATCAGGGTATTATGGTCAGAATAATGGCAGATGGATGCTAGACAGGCAAAACTAATAAATAGCCACCAAACCAACTGTGTTATATAAGACAACTTGCATACCCTTTATGTGCATCAGTTTCCTCATCTGTAAAACAAACATTGTGTATTTCACAGCATTTGTTAAGAATACAATGATATAGTGTTTGAAATTACTTAGCATAACGCTTGATGCTTTGTAAGTTCTCTAAGTAATATATTATTATTTTATATTGTATCACCCCAGGGCTGATAATTATCCTCTTACACCTTTATTCATGCAACTGGATTGCCTTCTTCTTTTTTTCTTTTCTTTCTTTCTTTTTTCTTTTTCTTTTTCTTTCTTTCTTTTTCTTTCTTTCTTTCTTTCTTTTACAGAATCTCCTCTGGCAATCTGCAAGGAAAGTTCTCTATTCACCCTTGGCTGGGCACCATTCCCCTTCCTTCCTTCCTTCCTTCCTTCCTTTCTTTCTTTCTTTTTCTTTTTGTTTTTATGCTTTTGGCTTCCTAACTAAATGGCCCAGAATTTCTCAGACAATCTCTGCATTTTTGATGTCTGGAGGGTCTATGGGAAACTGGAACTTTCAGAAAAGCTACTACAAAAGCTTTTGTTGACAGCCATAATAATTCAACAGGGTTTGTGCGTGTTTGATTTGTATAGACACAGTGTGAGGCAGAGGTACACATCTCATTATCCTATTAATCCTCTAACACGTTGCCATTTGGTCACAATCCCTTTTCCCAAAAGACAAGGAGGGAGAAGGAGACAACAACAGTAACACGCATAACAGATTGTGCTTTGATACACGTGAAAGATCTGGGGAGGAAAATAGCTTCATCTGTAGAAAATACTTATTCCATAGAATTTGGCCTCAGTAGCAATGAACTGGTTGGGGAATATCTTTTGGAGTAAGTCATATTAAATAAGCTGTGGCGTTAAGCTTCTGGGGACAACTTTTCCTTTCTTTTCTCTTTCTTCAAGTCTGTTCTGTAAATATTTCAGGATAGGTGCTAAAAGCTGACTGCCTCCCTGGTGGCAGGTATCATTGTTTTAGAAAACACAGTTTTTAAGCAAGGTTTTTTGGAATCCTTTAAAAACAGCTAAATTTCCACTGCTGGAACCTGACAATGGCATAGAAAACAAAGGAATGCAAAAAAAAATCTTGTTTTTGATATGTTCTTTATCTGAACATAAACTTTTTTTTCCCCATTTCAGAAGGAAAAGGTAAGTCACAACCAACAATCACTCACTAAACCAGCATTTGGTCTAGATTTTAAAGATGTACCCATGTGCAAAACAGACATTGCTGCACTAAAGATCTTATACTCTACTTAGGAAAACAGAAAATCAACAAATAATTAAGCAAGAAAAATATCAGGGAATAAAAGTAAGCCAAAGAGTTGAACTAGGTTTATGCAACAGGGCATAGATGGCAACGTTGAGTCAGGTGGTCACAACAAATGAGTTGATGCCCTGCTAGATCCTATTTATGAGCCAGTACACATACCTTCCAGCTGTTGGAGAATAATTCTGAGGCCATTGGCTTACACCTGCAATCTTCTCAGGTGAATTGACCTTGACCTTGGCTGATAGAAGTTATCTGTGAGGCAGCCAATGACTGATTGATACAGTGGCTCAGAAGCCTGGCTTCTTACTTCAAGGCAGAATCCCTTGATTTGTGTTCCAAATCCCTCACCATCGCAACCCATAGATCAGTCCAAGGTTAGACATTTCCTAAAACCACATCTAAGACCACATCCTTGTTCTCTTTCTCTCTCTGGGACCCTCAAACCTTTACAGGTTTTCTGAAGCATATACTTTAAATAAATCATGTGCTCTTAAACCCTAGGCTCTATTTCCAGGAAATCCAATCAAGACAGTAGTCAAGGAAGGCTTCTTTTAAGTTATTCGATTTGAGCCAAGAAATGAGTGATGAGAAGGAGCCAGAAATGCAAACATAAGTGGAACAAGCTTGACATGCTTAAAAAACCAAGAGAAAGTCTTAGGTGGAGGGCATCAAAAGGGGGGAAATGGGAGAAGAGAGAAGAGGAGGTCAGAGGATGCTAACTTTTGAGAAAAGATCTTATGAAGTAAGGATCCTGGATTTTCATCCAAGTGTAATGAGAAGATATCCTAGAGTTTCGAACCATAGTATTTATGTTTTAAAAAGAATTCCACTGGAAAACAGATAATGGGGGGTGGGATCAGTACTCAATAGGAGAGTATAAAAACTGACCTTGGTTTAGACAAGCAACTATTGTGTGCCTGTTAAGGGCTAGACAGTTCACCTATGTATTCTAAGTTCTACTAACAACCCTATGACGTAGGTATTATTTAGCCACTTTAGAGATAAAGAAACTGAGGCATATATTGCTTAAATAGCTTATGTGAAGCCACGTAGCTATTAAATGGTATATTTGTAATTAAAACCAGACTATCTGGCTCCCAAACCTACATTTTTATTCTTTTACTACCCTCTTCATCCAATTTCTTTGTGCATAATTTTTTCTGAGAATAGCTTAATTGCTTTGGTTTGCCATGTTTAGGTTATCAGAGCTGTTGAAGCATCTCTCTCCCATTGGGGATATGAGTCCCTTCTGAAGCATCAATCTTTTGGGTTCCTGAAAGACTGGTTGCCATTATTTAAGTACATCTGTTTGTAATTATGAGGTGCCCTTACACTTTCCCTTTTTGTCAACATAATTACTCTCAATTATATGAACACTCTGCCCTGACCAATCCAGAGATCCACTCCCCTGCCAACTACAATGGTTGATTTCCAAAGCCCCTGCTACTCCAGTCCAAACATATGGACTCTTTTCTCAGCTCCAAGAACAAGAGGGTTCGGATCCAAAAACAGTGTGAACATAAGCTACATCTTGCTTTGTCTATATCACTATGACAATGCAATTGTTAAATTACCTAGGGACCTGTTTGGAATTATAACAAAATCAATGACTTTGTCAACTAGAGGGAAATTTTTAATGTGTATTTAATTTGAAAGTGGTTCTCATACCTTGAAAAGTCATGACAATCTAAAAACTCTTACTCTCAACATGATGCAGATCAAAAAAGAGAAGCCACATTCACTTCCACTAATCAGTTTAGAATTAGGGAAGAGACCTTCCAAAGTTCAAGCAGCATATAAATTTGAAGAACAGCAAATTAGGAATAGCAGTAGCTTGAGCTTTTTACATGGTCGAAGAGGTTCTAAATTAAAATCTAAACTTTGAGAAAGAACAAGTTGAAATGTTCTCTGTAGTTAATGTAAAACTGTGAAGTAAGTATAAGATGAGTCCAATGTGCAGTAGAATATGAAAGGGAAAAAAGAGACTTATCATTCACTTAGCCTCCCTCTTGCTAGGCATGTTTTAATGTGTTTTACCTCTATGTTGACATTTAATTGTATACCAGTCCTATGGGGACAATTATTGTTATTCTGGTTCTCTAGTGGAGGAAATGGACACAGAGAGTTTAACACCTTGCCAGAGGCTATACAGCTAATAAATGGCTCAGGTGGCATCTGAGCTCTGGTCTCTGTGGCTTCAGAGGCTACAATAACTTTCCAGTTCACTTTAGTGAAAATGGAAAAGTGAGTGAACAAGGCGGAAGTAAAGAAGAAAAAAAAACATGAATAGAAAAGATGGATTTTCTTTAGAGATATCTGACCAAGAGTATCAAGCAGCTCTTTAATTTGCTGTTGAGAGAATGATTAGATATATACAGAATCTCAAAGTATATTAATTGCAGCTTGATGCTTGTGTGCACCAAAAATAATTGCATATAATTTACCTATTATTTCTTCCTTAATGTATGGCTCAGTTGCTTTCAAATAATCTTCTTTGACCCTATTTAATACTAAAGAACCATTGAAGTTTTTACAATATGTGAACTATGCAGCTTGCAGAGCAGGTTGCCACTCCCCTAATGTGGGACGGAGTCTAAACAAGTACCATGTCCACTAGGGTGAGGCAGAGAGTAAACCTGGACTGCTCAAAGGAGGGTTGTTAACTGTCCCAGTTCCATTCCCAGACCTGAGAGATCACCTGAAGTTAAATCTATGTGGAAGATAAAACTGTTGACAGGAGTCTTTCCAAAAAATTTCTAATGACCTACTTGGCTTCTCCTTGCTCTATCTTATATTTTTAGTCAAAGATTTTTAAAGCAATTCCTCATGTTCTGGTGGATGTATAGGCAAGAAGTTTATTTGTAGACTGACTCTGCAGACCCTCCGCCAGAGGAAAAGCAGTTACTCTTGGGCTCCCTAAATGGAGCTCCAGCCTCCTCTTTGTGATGTCCAATTTAGAGAAACCTCTTGGGAGAACTTAACTTTAACATGGACTCTTCTCTAATTCTCCCCATTAAGGTGATCCTGCTCCAATTCAAGAACTCAGATATTGTTTGTCTCTTGTGGCAAAAAGTATATGTTCCTTCTTCTCTTCATTTCTTCTTTTCTTTTCACTGTCTTTGTTCATATACTTGTCTTATCCTTTGCAATTTTTCCCATTGTCCACCTAGAACGCAAACTGGTCTCCTATGAACTCTTTTGTAAGTAATACACAGCCAACTACAAGGATAGTATTTTCCTTTACCCTCTGGGATATCCTTTGAGAACTGATCATTGTAACTGCCAATCTTAGCAGAGTTCAAAGAGAAGTCTATTCAGAAAATATAAACAGAAATGTGATCAAGAGAACATTTTCAAGTCTCAGTAAAACGCATTTTGCTGAATTGGCAAGGCTGAAAAGCCAACTAACAAAAGGCAGTCCTCTAGCTAAAACAGCATGGAGTTGTTCTCCTAGCTTTGTAGGACCTATTTCTTATCTAGAGAGGCAGCCACCTAGCTGGTTCAACTATATGTGGTTATAATAGAATATTTGAGATATGGCAAACTCTGGGCCAGTTTTCATAATTCTTTTCACATGAGTGTCTAATTGGGTTCCTTTGATAAAGATAAATATAACAATAATCATCAATTTTTAACTATCACATATTTGGATCTGTTCTAAGTACTATTCTGTGTATTATCAATGGCAACTCTACAAGGTAGGTATTACTAAAATCCCCACTTTACAGATGAGAAAAATGAGTCTTAAGAGAGGTAAAGTGTTGCCATGGCCACACTAAAGTGGATTTGACATCAGATTCAGTATCCTTAGCACTTTGTATCTTTCTCAAAGCTAATTGCAGTTTAGAGCCTTAGGCAGGGTAGGGAGGTCTCATCACTCTTTGGTATTGAGGAGAAGAGAACAGGAGAATTTTGAGGAAGGGGGTGCTGCCAAATATCAGAAGACATGTGACGCCCTTTATAGACTCTTTATGCTTTAATTCTCACCTCAATTACTCTGGCAGGTCACTTTCATTATCCTCATTCTGTACATATGGGAATATAGACTCAGGGATGTTAGTGTGTTTAGTGTGTTCCCCAAGGACATTCACTTATTCACGCATTCAGAAACTATTCACTGGACATTTACGAAGTATTGTGTCCTGTGCTGGATGCTGGATTGAATGAAATAAGTGAAGTTACAGCTCAGAGAAGGAATTGGACACTAATCAAATAGCCGTACAAATGTGTGCATGTCACAAATGCAGGCCGCAGTGCTCTTGGAGGGAGCTTTTGCCTAATTAAGGGGTCAGAGAAGGCTTCCCTAAGGAAGTAGCTAATAAGCTGAAATCTAAAGGGTGCAAAGGACGTAGTGAAGAAGAGAGGGAGGGTCATTTCAGACAGATAGGAGAACAAGTACTAAGACTGCATGAGAAATAGGTGCATAAGGAATTAGAACCTTAAATGGCCACACTGTCCAGGGGATCGACATTATAACCTATCTGACCTATCCCTAGGGTTGAAACCTCATAAGCAAAGGCCATATAACACTTATTTGGGAATCTTATGTTTGCAAATCTGGCATCTTGTTCCTTCTCAGTTGTTCTAGTTTCAGGATACTATACTACACAGAACCCAGTCTCCACAAAACCTTGTCTCTGATATCCATCCAAACTTAATCAATACTCAAGTTTGGATAGCAGAGAATTTAGATAGTGAGGGATACATGTACTTGTTGATGGGATCCTACAATTCTATCTAAATGCCAGGCCACCCTTTGGTGCCATCTCTCTAGTCGCCTGTGCCTCTTCTAATCTCTGACCTCATCAGTGTTTCCTGGACCTCATGTAAACCATAGTCACCTGTTGCCAACTGTCTTTCCACCTGTATTTCTGGTAATCAGTAGATACCATCTGGTTGCCTACCTGTGTATACCCAAGACAATTGATGCCACTCATCTGCTTCTGTCTGCTCATCATCTGCTTGAATGGCCACTGGATACTGGATGCCATCTTAGACTCTTGCCAGGACCATTTGCCTGCCACTTGTTCTTCTCACCCTGGGACAGACAGCTTGCATTTGTGCTTACCTTTGAACACCTGTGTTGGGTTCTGACCTCAGCAATCATACCTTCTCTCAGTCCTTGAGGCTGGAACTTTCACATGCAAGGTATTCATGCCCTGAGTAAAGCTGGTTGAGATTCAGCAGGCCAGACCATTTGCAGATAACATTGGATTATTGTTATCAGTGGTAGATTGTAGGTTTTCACTAATCTCTACCACATGTTCTAAATGTATGTGTCCTTCTGTCTCATTTCTTGCTTTGCTTTCTGGATCACCACACTTTTCTGGGGGGCAACTTCTTGCCTAGTTATTACCAGATGTCTTTTCTTAGAGGAAGTTCTTGTCTTCTTAAATCCAGTCTCTGGCAGGGGTTTTCTGCCAAACAGAATGGACTGCTTTAAGCCACAAATCGCTTTAAACCTGACTATGAGTCATCCATTTCCCATGTCCATGTTCTTTTAGAACAGCTTCCATCTGGTCATGATATTTGGACTATGGTTCTTACCACTGGGGTCAGTCCCAGCATGATGTCTTGGAAAGGTTATTAATGTTTCTGAACTTCAGTTTTCTCATTTATCAGTGAGGTTAATAACTGTGTTTATAGTATAGATTTATTGTGAGGATTCAAAGGTTGACATGTATATTTGAAAGAGTTCCTGAGAGACAGCGCACTCTGGACCAAGCTTATCATCCCTGCTTGCTGTCTTTCTCCAGTAGTGTGCTGAGAGTGGGGGCCTAGTTAGCTAAGCTGATATTTTAGACCTACTCTCAGCCCTGGAGTGGTTGATCACATTAGCAAGATCACTTAGGATCCTTGCTTGATCTCCAAATCAGAATGTGCAAAGGGAATAAACTTGTATCCAACCATCCATTCATTGTTCCATTCATTCAAGAAATATTTATTAAGAATTTGCTCTATACAAGGCACTTATCTTAGTGCTTTGTATGCACTGTCTCCTGTACACAGTTCCTTGGGTTGAGCATTTCCCAGGAGCTGGAATTTCCATACATGGAAAACTGGATCAACATATCCTGCCCTGATAAATTCTGCTTTTTGAGCCAATGAACTCCTTGTCAGATAGTGTGGTCTGCATAGGCAGAGGAAGCTGAAATACTCCACCCATGCCACATGCTCCTCATCCCTGACAATGTCACCAGATCCAGAGTCGGGATGGGAGAGGAGTTTTAATTGAATCCCCCACAGAGCCACCCTTACCTGTGGTTTCCAATGTCCATGTGGCTTTGACTCATTTCTCACGCTTTCCTCCCCACAGAAGGCTCACTGACCCCTACTTTGCTCTCCTCTGGCCCTGCTTATCTGCAACTATGTCTGTGTCTCTCTGTGCTTTTAAGCCCTTCAAGACAGGGTCCCTATCTATCTGAATTATCCATGTCTTTGACCAGTCCAATGCTCTTGGCTGTCATTATGCCAAACAAGTACTCTGAGCAAATTGAAAGCAGACATTTTTTTCCTCCTGGAATAAAACATAAAGCCACAGCTCAATGTCTTGGGTACTCTGATCAGATTAGAAATATATCCATAATTAAAACTGCCAAATTGAAAGCTGGTTCTAAAAATTGATTTCATTAGTAATGGGGAAAACTATTTTAATTCATCAGATTAAACAGTTTTGTTGCTTTTCAAAAGAAATGAAATTTTTAAAAGAATAGAATAAGAGGCTAGAAAATAACTTATCCTAGGCAATGAGTAAGAAAATTCCTCTGAAAGTTCTCATGCCTGTTCTTCATTCTTTTTTTTTTTCTTTTTTAATTGCAAATTTTCCACAGTAATAAGGGTGCTAAAAGGAATGATCGGGAGACAAGCATGCCCTTTGAAAAATTTTGCCTTACTAATTTATAAATGTTGATTGACCAATTGATTGATGGAAGGATCGATGGTGCTTAGGAAGGGTGAAGAACTCTTCACAGTGGACTGTCGGCTGATCTGGGTTGGCGAACATCAATCTGGTGCTTAAGTGGATATTAATCTGGACCCATCTTAGTGCAGCTGAAAGACTCAAGGACATAGTGACTGTTGTGAGCAGCCCTGGGAAGAGAGAAGTGAGTTCTCTTTTAAATGTAGACTCAGCTTCAGAGTTACTGGGGACCATGGTCGAATTGCTTTACCTCACTTGGTTTTGTTAATTCAGATGGAAATCTGGGAGAGAAGCAGATCACACACATGGAGAATAGCTGTAGCTACCCAGGGCAGCTTTTACAGAGTAGTGTGGTCTCTGAAGAAGGAAGAATAGTTAAAGGGGATGGGTAGACAGGAATAAAGTGATGCAGGCTCCCTGGGAAACAGAGATCCTTATTACCATCAGGAACATCATGCTGGAAAATCTTTTCCATCTCCTACCACCATTGCCAAAAATCCTTGCCTCTTCTCAGACCCACAGTGAGAATTGCTGCCCAAACTTGGGTTGGACTTCTGTGGGATATAGGAAATGGATTGGCCATTTGAGGAATGGACAGTGCTCTTGGAATGATAGTTACTCGATATATGTCAGGCCAACAAAAACAAAGGCAACAGCCATACTTAATCTTCCCCTGTCTCACCAATCAGCTCCAGCTTAAAGCTTTGGTTCCCTGGCTCTTGCTGGAGTGGCTCTGGGCTTCTCAGGTTAAATTCTGCTCAACACTGATTCTGTCTCACAGATTGCAGAGCTTGACAAACAATTGTGTGCTCTAGCTGTAACTCAGCACCTTTTCCCACTCCTCCCACACTAATTTCTGCCCAAGTGTTCCGCCGACCCAAGTCTAAGAGTAATGACCATTAAAACTTCCTGTAAGAAGCAAATATACTGCCAGATAATTTCCTAAGGTGAATTTATCAAATCCCTTTCCATAATGATAGTGATGGAAGAGCCTAAGTTAGGTGTGCTCGCTCTCTGCACCTCCTGTCAAGCGTAGCCTTTGAAAAGAGAGATAAATTGGTGTCCTCCACTCACCACAGAAAATGATAATTTTCTGCTGGGTTCCCAGAGTCAGACAGAAAACCACTGATCATTCTGAACAAACATCCTCTTATAAATCTTTATCTCTTCTGAAGATAATTGGGAGGACAGTGACTTCTAAGTTTACCCTCTTTCTGCAATTGCTTTCCTTTCATTCTTCTGGGTATATTTGTTTTCAAAGCCAAAATGTACTATATGGCACCATTTATTAAGGCAAAGGAACCCCAAATGATTTCCTATTTAAGCTCCAATGTGTCAAGCTTGAAAATTCTCTTAATCCATTGGCTTTGTAAGGTGCTTGGCATTTTCCACTACAGGTAAGCCTGTCATATTACTACATTTCTCACACAGAATATATCCACACTACTAACTCCATTGCTCTGTTTGGATTCAGGACTTCCACTCTTTCTCTTCTTTTAATTCACTTATTAATTTATTCATTTCATATGGAACCCATGATATGCCTATCACTGTGCCAGGAACCACAGTTATTAAAGTAGACCTATGACAAATGTGCATGTGCCTGAGATCTATCCAAATGAAAGTTCTCTGGGTCTCAGCTTTCTTATCAGTGCTCCATGAGGTATGCAACAAAAGCAAAGAAAATCATTTGGTAGGTCACATTTAAAACCAAACCTATACCTTTTTAGTTCTAAAAATCATTTGAAACATTCGAAATCTTAAACTTGATATTTTTGGTTTTCTGAACTCTTAATTAGCTGTGTTGCTGCTACATCAATATATTAGGACCTATATTCATTTTTTAGAAAAATCTAGGTTATTATAATGTATAACTTTTAATAAAACTTTCCAACTATAGTAATGCAAATCACAGCATCCTGAAAAGGTCTGTGAATCAAAGCCACCACCTCATATCCAGCTGTGGTAGTTATTTGATATTTGCACAATAACCTTTAAATAGAAGAGTATGTTCGGAAGCATACTGGGCCTCTGCAAGGGTCCCACCCACATGATTAAGAGGCAAAGCCTCTGTTTTGTACTTTTATGTGCAAATACAATGGAAAAAAATTTTAATATGGCAGAAACAAATGTTGACTCTTACAAGAAGATTTCATGAGCCTCTATTTAGTTCAAAGGCCACCAATATAATGTAGATAATTCTTTATTTTGAGTTTATAAAATGCACTCCTATGAACAGAGGAAGATGTTAGATCTCACTATGAAGGTTATTTGAATAGATTTGAAAATAATAAATTAAGAATGATGAACCAAATTACCTTTACGGTGGGGAAATCCCAGTGTTTACCATGTGATCAATGCTGACCCTGCCAATAATAAAATAAATTGACGTCATATGCCTCCTGATGTGATGTGCTGAATGGGACAGAATATTACTTTTATAGTAGTTCTATCAAAAATATATAACATGAATTTAATCCTAAGACAAACACAAATTGAGGGACAATCTATAAAACAAACAAACAAAAACAAACAAATAAACAGAAAATAGTTCGATTCTTCCTCAAAAATGCCAAAGTTATAAAAGAGAATGAAAGGAGGTGAAATCATTTTTCATTAAAGAACACTGAATAAAAAGCATGGCACTGGATTAGAGTCAGGTCAAAAAAAGAAAAAAATATATAGATTAAGATCGATCGATCGATTGATCTATCTATCTATCTATCTATCTATCTATCATCTATCTATCATCTATCTATCATCATCTGTCTGTCTGTCTATCTATCTTATCTATCTATCTATCCATCTATTGATATCTATCTAGCTATAATTTTTCCTCTATCTCTGTTTGTGTGTGTATAGCTCCTAAAAAGGACATATGCTTACATAATTATCATATGGTTATCAATTTTATAAAATATTACACTAATTAAATAAAAAATATTACTAACCCTTCATCTATAATCAAATTTTGCAAATTGTTCCAATAATGTCCTTTAGAGCAGAGGTTTGCAAATATAGCCCATGAACCACCTGTTTTCATAAGTAAAGTTTTATTGGAACAAAACTTTGTTCATTTGTTTATATGTTGTCTATAGCGGCTTTCATTTTACAACCACAGAGTTGAGCAGTCGCAACAGGGAACATGTGGTCCATAAAACCTAAAATATCTATTATCCTACTCTTTACAAAACATTTGCCAACCTCCACTTTAGAGCTATTCTACTCCAGTCCCATCCAGTATTATGTGATCTACTCAATTGTCAGGTCCTTAATATCTTCTTTAATTTGATTAGCTCCTCATCCTTTCTTTGTGTTTCTTAACTTTGACATTTTTTAAGATTACAAGCCAGTTATTTTTAGAATTGCAGTCAACTTGAATTTTTCTGATGTTTCCTCATAATTAGGTTTGGGTTATTCATTTTTGGCAGAAATACCACTGAAGTTATGTTGCATCCTTTTCAGTTCATCATATCAAGAGACATGCGATTGTTTTTGTTGTTTTTAGTTTTTTCCAGTTTTATTGAGAAATAATTGACATATATCACTGTACAAGTTTAACTTGTGCAGCATGATGATTGGATTTACATGTACTCTAAATGATTACCATAATCAGTTCAGCTAACATTTTTCTTCTCATATAGATATAATAAAAAGAAAAGAAAGAAAAAAAGAAAAAAGGAAAATAATTTTTCTCCTTGTGATGAGAACTCTTAAGATAATTTTATTCCGATATTGATGATGCTAGCTTTAGTCAGTTGGCTAAGGGAGTATCCACCTTAGCTAACATATTTTAGTTGGTCTAATGAATATTACTGGGAAGATTAGT
This sequence comes from Pteropus alecto, assembly GCF_000325575.1. Classification (NCBI taxonomy): domain Eukaryota; kingdom Metazoa; phylum Chordata; class Mammalia; order Chiroptera; family Pteropodidae; genus Pteropus; species Pteropus alecto. Next base: position 1,883,639 of record NW_006438113.1, read on the forward strand.
AACATTCAAAATACAGGCAGTACATTAGGTAACATCAATCACCAATATTAAATTTCCATTATTTAGTAATTGTTCTGTGGTTATATAAAAAATAATGTCCTTGTTCTTAGAAAATTTGTACTAAATTATTTAATGATGTAGGTTCATTATAATTATTAAATATCAAATGAGCCAGCATACATACACAGACATACACACATAACGTAAATGTGAGAAATGTTACCATTTAGTCAATTTAGGTAAAGAGTATGTTCACTGTACCACAACTTTTGTGTATGTTTATTTTTTAAAATAAGAACTTAAAATAATAATGAATTTATATTACCTGGCACAAAAAGCAGTATAGAGTGGGTAGAAGGAAGGTGAAAGAAGTGAGGTTGAACATGAAGGACATTTTCCTCTTGGTACTGTGAGGAACATTTGTGGTGACTTTAGTGGATGATAAAGGAGCTCCTAGAGAAAGAATTCAGGCTATTGTCACAATTCCAGCCATAGCATTTGCCCACTGCCTGAATAAAATTGATTTTTATTTAATTGAGTAGAATGTTTTAGCACAGTTTTGATTTACCCATGAAAGCTACAACTTCCAAATAACTTAGAGAAAAAACCAAGATGGAAAAATAAGTGATAGAAGGAAATTATAAGAGAATTGAAGTAAACCAAAACATATCAGCTATAAAAATAACGCAAATTATAAAAGAGTAATATCTCAGTGTCAAAGCACAAAAACAAACTAGAATATAAACTATTAGCAAGCAGACAGGCCTGAAATAAAACCTGCAGAAGGAACAGAGAGTTGACAAGTGGTTGTCAGGGACTACGGGTGGGGCAAATAGGGAGAGGTTGGTAAAAAGGTACAAACTTTAGTTGCAAGATGATAAGTTCTGAGGATCTAATGTATAACATGGTGACTACACTTGATGACACTGTACTATATAATTAAAACTTCCTAAGTGGATAATACTTAAATGTTCTACCAAAAAAAAAAAAAGTAAATTTGTCAGGTGATGGATGCGTTAACTAACTTAATGGGGAGAATTCTTTCACAATGTATACATATATCAAATTATCATGTTGCATACTTTAAATATCTTATAATTTTATTTTGCAATTATAATAAATCTGGCAAAAATTATAGAAGGAAAGAGCAGCAATAGATTAGTCTAATGAAAATGCAGAATGCTGGTGTAGCAAAATTAATAACAGCCAAAAGAGAATGAAAAGGTAAAAGCATAAAAAGATATCAAGAATGTTATTGTATATTTTTAAATAAATAATCCACAATGAAAGATATAATATTCACAAAATGAATAATAAAATATCAAATAATATTAAAGAAAAACAGAAACATGAAGAGAAATTGACAATAACATAATTATAATGAGTTCAAAACACAAATTTCAGATTTTGAAACACTGAGAAGACAAAATTTTTTATATTGAGAAATTTATTAATTAATAGTTTATTATAGGTATATATAGGTATATATCATAGGTATATAAGTATATATATATAGATATATATATAGTTTTTATAGAAAATATACTTTTTCAATGCCAATGTAATACTTACACAGAGATCATACCCAGTGCTAAAAAAGAAAGAGAATCTCACTGATATCAAGAATAAAAATTCTACAGTCACAATTGACTAATTGTAATGTAAATAAACCAAATACTTAATACTAAATAACAACCTTTGACAAAACACTCACTTAATAATTATAATTACAAAGACAATAGATTTAAAACTAAATAATAAAGGATTAAGAAAAAAGCTCTAAACATTTATCTCTTAATTTTGATTGAAGCAGAGAGCAAAATTAACTTTAAAGATTTTTCAAAATTAATTAGTATTGAAGTATCATCACAGTTCAAAAATTATCTCACACAAAACTATACTCAATAAAATTCATATAATTATACAATTTATTATTAAAATGAAAATAAAAACTGATGAAATACATTTTAATCCAATTTTAAAAGCAATGAACAATGAACACTTCCTAGAAAGGGAATGAAAACATAATAAAAATAAAACCAAAATTGAATGAATTAGAAGACGACACAATAAAATTTAAAAAACAAAGATTTGATTCTTATAAAAGAGCAATAAGATATATCGCTGGCAGTATGAAAAAGGGCAAAAATAAAAACAAAAAAATGTATAACATTATGCACGCAAAGGAGAGTTTATATACAGACATGAGAATGAGTGAAATAATTACAATGGGATGCAATATGTCATTGTAAGCTTAATAATATGCAGTTCACTGATAAATGCATGACTTTTTAGAATAATGTAAATTACCAACATTTATTCAAGAAAAATTAGAAGAGGAAAATAGGCTATTAACTGTGGTAGAAAATGATAAAAGTTGTCAAAGAGCTTCTTCTAAAATAAATGTTCAAACCAAATCATTCTTTGAAAGAATTTTATTCAATGGTGTTTTAACTGTTAAAGTATAAGAAACTAATGGAAACTTCTCAATTAGCCATACAAAACTAGCATAAAAGTTATGTGAAATGTGAAAAGAGCATCAGAAAAAACTTGCAACTCAATCTCACTATTAATGTGTGTATATAAACATAAATAAAATATTTCAAAACTGCAAAAATGTGCTGTTATTCCTATAAAGAAGGCAGAGAAATTTTGAAATTTTGGGAATCCTTTAGTATTTCACTTTTTAATAGGAAAAAAAGCCCAATATGATTATCAGGAAGATAGGCAGGAAAGGCATTTGATGAAGATTTGCATCAAATATGTTATTTTAAGGTAAATCACTAGAAAGATAAGAATAAGTCCTCAGTTTGAAATCAATACTCATTATTATAGTTAAGTGTTATGCCAGTGACACTTCCACTGAAGCTCCAAATGGTGCATTGCTGTTATTTAATATAGCTATGACCAGTGCAAGAAGCCAGGAAAAATAAAAAGAAAAAGAAACACACATAGGGGTTCCAATTAAGATGGCAGAATAGTTAAACACTGTGCTGGCTGCCTCTAATGACAACATAAGAACTACATCTTTAAAAACTAGAAAAGTAAGAACAATTGAAGCCTAAAATCAGCAGAAGGAAAGAAATAATCAAAATTAGAGCAGAAATAAATAAAGTTGAAAACAAACAAACAAACAAAACGGTAGAAAAAATAAATGCAACAAAGAGCTGGTTCTTTGAAAAGGTTAATGAAATTGACAAACCCCTCACTAGACTTACTAAGGAAAAAAGAGAAAAGACACAAATAAACAAAATCAGGGATGAAAGAGGGGAAATTATACAAAGGATTATACAGGAATATTATTAAAAAGTATATAACACCAAATTTAATAACCTGGAAGAAATGGACATGTATTTAGAAAGATACAACCTTCCTAGACTGAATGAAGAAGAATTGGAAAATCTAAATAGACCAATCAGCAGTATGGAAATTGAAACAATCATCAAAAACCTACCAAAAAGTAAAAGTCCAGGACCAGATGGCTTCACCAGTGAATTCTAACAAACATTCAAAGATTTAATAATACCTATTCTCTTCAAACTCTTCCAAAAAATCGAAGAAGAGGCAATACTTCCCAATTCATTTTTTGAGACCATTATCCCCTTGATACCAAAACCTGGTAAAGATAACATACACATACAAAAAAAAAAAACTACAGACCAATATCTCCCATGGACACAGATGCAAAAATCCTAAATAAGATACTAGCGGATCGAATACAGCAACATATTAAAAAGATTATACACCACGATCAAGTGAGCTTCATCCCAGAGGCCCAGGGATGGTTCAACATACACAAATCGATTAATGTGATAAACCACCTAAACAATTTAAAAAATAAGAATCATATGATCATATTAATAGATGCAGAAAAAGCCATCGACAAGATACAGCACCCATTTATGATCAACACACTCAACAAAATTAGTATAGAGGGAAAGTATCTTAACATAAAAAAGGCCGTATACAACAATCTCTCAGTCAACATTATACTTAATGGTGAAAACTAAAAACCCTTCTCTCTAAGATCAGGGACAAGGTAAAGCTGTCCACTATCGCCACTCTTATTCAATATAACATTGGAGATCCTAGAGAGTGCAATGAGACAAGAGAAAGATATAAAAGGCATCCAAATAAGATCTGAAGAAGTCAAACTGTTACTATTTGCGGATGACATGATTCTCTATATAGAAAACCCTAAAGACTCCACAAGAACACTACTAGAAACAGTAAGCAAATACAGTAAAGTCTCCAGATACAAAATTAAGGTTAAAAAATCCATAGCGTTCCTATATTCTAATAATGAAGTTTCAGAAAAAGAAGTGGAAAAAATAATTCCTTTTGCAATTGCAAAGAAAATTGAAGAAAATACAAGGAAATGGAAAGATATTCTGTGTTCTTGGTTTGGAAGAATCAACATAGTTAAAATGACCTCATTACCTAAAGCATTATACAGATTTAATGCAATCCTTATAAGCCCATTGGCATTTTTTTTAAAGAAATAGAACTAAAAAAAATCATCAGATTTGTATGGAAGCACAAAAGACCTAGAATTGCCAAAGCCATCCTGAGAACAAAGAACGAGGCTGGAGGCATCACTCTGCCTGAATCAAATTATATTACAAAGTGACGGTAATCAAAATGGAATGGTATTGCCAGAAAAACAGACACACGGTATTGGCAGAAAACAGACACACGGACCAGTGGAACAGAATTGAGAGTCCAGAAGTAAACCCATATATATGGGGAAATGATTTTTGACAAAAAAGCCAAAAACATACCATGGAAAAAAGCAAGCCTCTTCAATAAATAGTGCTTGGAAAACTGGAAAGCCACCTGCAAAAGAATGAAACTAGACTGTTGTCTATTACCACACACCAAAGTTAACTCAAAATGAATTAAGGGCCCAAATATAAGACCTGAAACAATAAAATGCATAGAGAAAAGCATAAGTAGTAAACCCAAGGACCTTGGACTTAAAGAGGATTTTATGAATTTGACCTCAAAGGCAAGAGAAGTAAAAGGTAAAATAAATGAATGGGAGTACATCAAACTAAAAAGCTTCTGCTCATCAAAAGAAATTGTCAACAAGGTAAAGAGACAACCATCTGAATGGGAAAATATATTTGCAAGCAACACCTCCTATAAGGGCCTAATATCCAAAATATACAAAGAATTCATACGACTCAACAACAACAACAACAAAAATGATCCAATCAAAAAATGAGCAGAGGACCTGAACAGACACTTCTCCCGAGAAGACATACAAATGGCCAACAAATATATGAAAAGACGCTCAACATCACTAGCTATTAGGGAAATGCAAATCGAAATCACAGTGAGATACCATCTCAAAAACATATATATATCAGGGGTAACTGGTAACTGTCTGTGTCCTGTTAGGAACCTAGCCAGATACTTTGTTGAATGTCTTTAGGTTTCCATTTATTGTTTAGTATTGTCTTTTTCTATGTTGGTCACAACATTTTTATTACAGTCACGTACTTCTTTCTTAATGAGGATATGGTCTGAAAAATAAGTGATTAGGAAATTTATTTGTGTGTACATCATAGAGTGCACTTACACAAACCTACAAAAAAAATAAGTGATTAGGAAATTTATTTGTGTGTACATCATAGAGTGCACTTACACAAACCTAGATGGTATAGCCTATTACACACCAAGGCTATATGAGATCGCCTATTGCTTCTAGGCTACAAGCCTGTACAGCATGTTACTATACAAAACTATATGAGATCAAACTAAGTTCAGCTGCTGTCTGTGCCCTACCCAGGGCCTCTTGGTATGAGCTACAGAGTGATCTCCAGATGGGTGCTGGGATTAAAGGTGATTGGAAGAGACTAAGCTGTGAACTGAGGCCAAGTGCTGCTAGTGCAGGTTTGGGGCTGCCCAACAAGATATATGTGGAATTTAGAAGCGAGATGTTGCCAGTTTGGGGTTTTTAAACCTTTGTTTAGGGAAGTCTGTAGCATTAGTCATGACAAAATATTTGTATGGAAAAGTGGCTTGGGTAGGCCCACAAATCAAGTGGTGCAGGATTTCAGGGAATCATCAGGGTGGGATGAATGGTGTTAATTAAGTTGTCAGACTCAGAAATGGCACTTGCCTGTGTACCTAGGCTGGGTGAGGAAAGGGCCAAATAAAGGAACAATGGTTTCTGCCAACACTTCAGTCTGGTAGAAAGTTGCCCCTCCAGACCTCGCTGTGGAGCCAGAAAATTCAGTTCCTCTCTGTATATCTATGGCACCTTTTGAGCTGCTGCCTCGGCATGAGAGCTCAGATTGAGTGAGTCATACTAGTAAGTCCAGGCATGGGCCTTTTAGGACCAACACCTGGGACTCCAGCTGCCTTTCCTCTCGCTCAGCCACAATTTCCTCTGGTTTTCACAGCCAGTAGTTGGGGTACTTCTCAACACTGTTAGTCCATGCTGGGGAGCCTGGTAGGGGGCTGGGACAATACTCTCCTTAAGGAGGACCTCCATAGCTGAGATATTCCTCTTGACTTTTTACTGCCACATGTGGGTGTGGGACCAGCCTGTCTGCATCTTTGCGACTCCTACCAGTCTTGATGTATCTTCTTCTGTATATCCTTAGTTACAGGAATTCTGTTCAGCTATACTTTAGTCAATTCTTAATGATGGTTGTTCTGTAGTCTAGTTGTAATTTTGATGTGGTTGTGAGAGGAGGTGAGCACAGTGTTTACCTATTCTACCATCTTGATCAGAAGCTCAAGATTACTTATTTTTATAATTAAGTAATTGGTATACCACTAGAGAAAGTCATAGTTTAGATGCTCATTCCACAATATGCACCAAACATTTCCTAATCAGTTATGAGTTAAGTGATAAATAAAAGCACAAATACAATTAAATAATGGTCAATATATGTTAAATATTATTCTGGTGAAACTCTCTAAGAATAATATCAAAGACAGAATCCACAAAAAATAATCATTTAAAGATTTTACTAAATAAAAATGGTAAAGTTATAAAGGAACAAACTGTAAGTCATTTATAGGAGCAAGCAGAAAATTGAAAAAAAAAATCAAAGAATCTATGTCTTTAATCTTAAAAGAAAATAAAATAAATTCTTGCAAATAAATAAATAAAATACCAATAAAATATAATTCAGCTAACATATTTTTGGGTATATACATATATTAGGTAAAAATGAGAAATGTGTATGCTTAGAGGAAATATTGTTTATAAACTCCAAAATTGTGGGGAGGAGATTAAATATCTAAAAATAGATTATTTGTACTTTAAATTATGATACACTATTGTTATATGACACAAGGCCATCTTAAGAATATTATCACATATTATATATTATTTATAATATAAAAATAAGATGTGTGTACTAATAAAATTATATGATTACTAGTATATTGTCTTATGGTGTTATGTTCATAATCTAATTCTACATCTTTGAAAATTATAACACATCATATTTAGTATAATTTTATTTTTGTGAGAAAAACATCTTCATAAGAAAAATTTCATCAAAATTATATCAGCAATTTATTTGGAGACATAGGCAAACTTTCACCTTTTCATGTTTTTGTTATTTAGAATTACACATTAGTATGTCCCACAGTCTTCTATTCACCCTCTAGTCATGGCATGTTTACTAGGTGCTAGTCATTATGGAAGTTAAAGATAAAAATATTCCTTGTTCTGGTGTTGTTTCCATTTCAGTAGGGAGGTAACCAGTAAACAAAAGAACTAATGAATGAGTAGGGCAATAATTACAAATGCATACAAGAGCAATGAAAGTACAGGTAAGGAGTAATCCTGTATTCCTTCAGATAAAATAATCAGGGTAGTTGTGGTTCTATGAGGAGACAATAGTAAAAATAAATATTGAAAAACGAGATTAAACCAACCATGGAAGATATTGAGGGAAAAGTCTGGAAACCAAGAGAATTGTAGTTGCCAAGCCTTGGGAAGGCAGTGATTGGATGTGTTATAAGAAGGAAAGGAGACATTTGTGGCAGAGTGGTATGCAATGTGTTGGGAGACTTAGGCCAGGACGAAGAGTTTAGTTTTTGATCCAATTTGGTAGAACACCTTTGGGAGTAACATAGGATCTGGAGACTATGTGGAGAAGGGGCTGTGGTAAAGGGACAAGAACAGTCATGTTGGCTGGGAGAGTATGGCAGTGGTGTAGTGAGAGAAGGTCTTCCATCAACATTGTGCACAGTGTCAGGCAGCAATAAAAATAAGATGCAATCATAGTTAACATGATTCCTGATTGCAGGAAAAAAGAGTAAAGGTTCTAGAATGAGAGATGAGTCTTTCTAGAACTCTCTTTGACTTTACCTGGTAGCTTTTGTTCTCCCTAAAAACCAGTTTTAAAGGCAATATTGACAAACCAGAGCTATTTAGAGGGAAGTAGCTGAGATGGACAAAGGGCTGAAGAGGGTGACAGGACTGAAGATGCTAAGTCCTAGTCTGAAGGGAAACCACTCAGGGGACATAATCATTGACAGTGAACCATGACTATAACAACTTATTTTCCAGGACTTGAAATAGGACTGGTAGGTGAAAGCTTCAAGAACCTAGATTTGAGCTGTAGATAATGAATAACTTCCTCATAGGTAGAATAGCTCAAAAAGGTGGCAGTGCTAGGCAAAATCTGTAGATAAAAAAGTGATTTGACCATTCGGTATCATTGTGAGAAAGTATCTGATTTCCTCTCTCTTTCTAGTCCTTGAATATTCACTGTTTCTGTTATTGGAAATTCCATTATTATAATTGTTCAGGCCAAGAATTTTGGAACCATTCTTCTTTGTTCCCTATTTTCCTTCTCTGTACCACTCATCCAATCTACAAGCAAACCTAGTTAAACTTACCTTCAAAAAGTACCTAGAATCTAATTACCTTCATCCCATACTCTCCCAATTGCTCCGGTTTCCCATCCTTGCCCGCTTTCGGTCTACTTGATCTCCATGTAGCAGCCTACGCAGTCCTTTGAAAACCTAAATCAGATCATGTTACTTCTTTGTTTAAAATCTTCTAATGGTTTTTCATCTTATTAAGAACAAAATCCAAACTCTGCATTTGTCCACATGAATCCTCTTTGACTCTATCTTATCCTTCTCTCTCCATTGCTCCTCTTCTCCTGCCATACTGGTCCCTCACTATTTCCTGAACCCTGCAAGCATGGTTTAACCTCAGGGAACACACTAGCTCTTCGCTCTGCTGGGTGTGCTCTTTCAACAGATATCTATAAGACTCATTTTCTCACCTTTTATAGGTCTCTGCTTAACAAGGAGCCTTTCTAGATACTTAAGATATTGCCCTCCTTCATTGTCCAGATGAGCCCCATGAGGGCAGTGAGCTCTCTTGTTTTATGGCTGTATTTCTGGTGCCTAGAACATTACCTGACCTAAAACATTTCTCTATAAGCAGTGATAGAATAGATTAATCTATTCAAAATATTTACCAAGTAAATGTTAGTTATCAGAAACCACCAGATGTCAAGGAAGCTAATACACATTAAGTAAAAGTCATAGACTAGAGAAGGAGCTAAGCAAGTGGGAGAGAAGTGCTTGGGAGTAGCCATGTGTCAGTGGCCAGCTCAGTGGATGCTTGTCTCATGCTGACTGACATCTCATTAACCCTCACAGCTCCATGATATGAGGACATAGTCTCCATCCTGAAGAGAGAGATAGGGAACAATGACAGAGTTTCCATCAGGGGCTGACATGATCAATTTTGTATTTTAGAAAGATTGCTTTAAGTGCTTCATGATGCTGAGAGGGCAGTGGATGAGACAGGAGTCTGCTGTGATAGTCCCTAGAAGAAAAGAACCTTGCTTGAACTATAACAATACATCAGTGGGGATGGAGAGAAAGAAATGGCTTTTAGAGAAAAGTGGAGGTAGAACCCTAACATTCAGTAATACAAAATCATAAATCAAGCATATTCTTGGGAGGCAGATATTATTCCCAGAAGCCATCTCACTTTATCTGCTAGAGTTGTTTCTGTTTATCCCTTTCAATAAAAGCAATTAGAAATACTTTCAGAATGTCTTCATCAAAACAGAGGTTGTCATTCTGCACACTCTTGAGAAATAGATGTGACTATCACAACTCAACCCTATATTCAGTTGCTTGGTGAGAAAAAAAATACATACTTTTGAGAAAATATATGTTTGTGGCTGTGGTGTCAATTTTATTAAAGCTTTTATCCTGGCATTGCTAAAATTTAATCCTGTTTTTAGACTGAATAAAAATGCCTCTTGCACCTCCTGCAGCATCACCATCATCTTTTGACATTATAGACATGTATATGCCACCAGACCCCAGGTCCCCAGGGATCATGTTTAACTCCAAATCCAACACTGCCTTCCTGGGCTTCTCTGCCCAGAGAAAGTGTGTAAGTCCAAGGGACTATGGTTCTCATATAGAGGACTAAAGTATGAGTAAATCTGGTGCTGAAGCAAAAACTACAGAAAGGGGAAACATTGCAAAGTTTGAGAATATTTTTTTTTCAACCAAGGATTGGTAATAGATCCAGGGGAATTTGGTTAAAAACAACAATGACAAACAAACAACAACAAAAGCCTGTGTTGCGATGAACTCAATAGTGAAGAGAAAAACAAGCGAACATCAGAGAACAGAGGAACAAAATCCATGAAGAACCAGGGAAAATTGTGCTATATGCCCTGTAAGGGTAACTTATTTCCTCAGATTGAATAATACTAGGTTAACCTGTACAGGAGATCCACTGCCCCAATATCTCTATTATAGATTTCACTGGAAGAAGGTCAGGCCTCTGAAACTAGGTATTTAGATAGCTGGGAGACTGGCAGGGCAGAGCAAACATAAGACAAGAAATCTACCTCAGTAAGATGGGTTCTATATCATGGAACCCATAGCAGGTGGGCGCCTGACGGTAAGGTATCAGAAGTCAGCATGCAAAAATTGTCACCATTATGCATTTATTTCACAGAACAAAACACTTGTTTGCATTCCCTGTTGGGCAAGAAATGTGGGAAAGAATGTCATCCCTCTCCTGCTTCAGCTTACTGTCTATAAGAGAGTGTGACGCAGCTATACAAGCAGCACCTAAAGATGACATTATTCACACCAAAGACCCCAGAGAGCCCTTTATGGAGTCTTCCACAGCTCTCTCTTGAGAGGTGCTTTCTTCTTTGGTGTGAGAAACAGTTGGCCATGACCAGTGACAGGCAATAGAATACTGCTCTGATTTGATGATGGGAGCTTGAAACACTGCTTATCTATGCTTTATTTTCTTGCTTTCAAATTCATAGATCATAACAAAGCATTGCACGTCCACAGACCAGCAAGAAGAATTAATTAAGGGGAACCTTTTAATGTAGAAAGGAGCTTACTGAGATAATGCAAAAGGCTTTAGTAAGATTTGGCTTAATTGGAATTTCAAGCAATTCCTCGCTCATTGTACCAGGAATTTTTACTGTTATAGACAGGGTAAGCAAGCTGTTTAAAGAGCTTATGGGTAAAGCTGGACTCAGTGGTTTCAGTAGAGGTGGATTTGGCTCAAACAATCTGAGGGCTGCCTCAGAAAACGACAAGCAGGGAGTGTATACGTGTTCTCTTATCACTGTGTGGACATGTAAGGCTTGCAAGCCTCTATTCTCTGAGTTGACACAAAAACTAGGAGATGAACTGGTGGGTCAAGTCTCAGGGCACAAACTTACTGCCTGTTTCTAGGTGTAAATATTGGATGAGGCAAAGAGGGACGAAATGCAGAGCATGGGTTTTGTAGTTTAAAGTACATGTTTGTGTCCCAATTCTACCATGTATCCTCTGATAAATTCCAGATAACAATGCCTCTCCCCCCAGAGGAGCTGTGTGGAATTAACTGTTAATAGAAGATGCTAAATACATAGTGGTCTGGTGCAATGTGCAGTGTTCTCTAGGTAGAACACATTAGTGGACAAGACACAGACACTTCCTTAAAGAAGTTTGCAATGAAAGGTAGATGGCTGACAAATATATTGGCCGGGATGAAGCCTTTCATTTGAATAATTAACTAAGCACTATATTAACTGAGCAACTGGAAGAGAAAGCCAATTGAAGTGACTACCTTTCAAGGACATGACAGAGTTTCAAGAAAGAAAACAGTGGCTCTATTAATGGGGTGGCTAAGGCAGATAGGGGTACCAGAAGATGACTAAGAATTTAGCATGGCTTTTTAGTCTTTCTGCCCTATAGAACAGCTCTTTATCTTTTCCCCTGAATCTAAATGTTGCTCATCATAAACACCTATGCCTGCAATTCAGTGGGACCATCTGAAGGGCTGTTTGTCTGGAAATTAGCTTGATTCACATCTGCATTACCAATGATTACCAATGATTAGTTGATTATGTCTTGACATGAGCTCCAATTGCTATAAAGTGCTATATGTCACCCTAAAATATATTCTACTGAAGGTTGATTCTATCTGTTTCTTGTTGTCTTATTGAGGCTGAACTGAAATTTTCTTAGCACACCTAATGGACAACTTTGGGGAACAAATGTGTATTCTTCTCTTGTGATGTTTAGTCCATTTACTCCATCAGGGAGTGCAAAGAGTAATCCCTTGGTCCAAGGTAAAGATGGGAACTCTTTCGAGGGTGGCACTTTCCCCAGTGAAAACATTGTTTCTGCTCTCATCATAGCAAAAAAGATGAAAATGAATCCTGGGCACTGTCCTGAAGCTTTTCCAAGCAGTAGATATATATAAATTTGAAAATAAGCAGCCTTAAATAAGACACCAGAGGCAAGAAAGAATTTAGAAGAATATGCGTTTGCTGGAATAATAACCTTCTAAATATAGCAGCACAAAGCTCCCCCAATGCACAGAAAATTCCAGGATGAGCTTCTCAGAAGAGGCTAGATTATAGCAGCTTATATGAAGGGAAAATGGACCTGTATCTGTTTTTCTCCTCGATATGCATTGTACTACTTCCTAATATGAGTATTACTTTGAAGAGCTTTCAGGTTTGTCCTCTAATTTTGTCTTCACAGCAACTCTAATAGGTATATATTTTTATTCCCATTTACAGATTTACCTACCAAGGATGAGAAAATGCAAATAATTTTTCCAGATTCACACAACCATCAAGGGTGAATATTGAAATGTACAACATAAGCTTTTTTCTTCAAATACCAAGTTTCTACTCTGTGGTTTCAGGAATACTGTTTTGCTTCCACTCTGCAATTTACCAAAGCAATTTCCTAAAGATTCTACACTAAAACTCCTACCAGGACCCCTATCCCAGCAACAGGCAGCTCTCAAGACCCTCCCACCCTAGGCCAAGTGTTCTCAAATGTGATTACCCTACAGAGTCACCTGCAGGGATTTTTAAACACACACTGCTGGGCCATACTCAGGAATCTTCAGTTTGCTAGGTCTGGAGTGCAGCCAGAAGATTTGTATTCCTTTTACTTACTTACTTACTTACTTACTTACTTTTACTTTAGTCAAGCAACAACAAAAATCCAGTGTCAGGCAGGTTGTTCCCGGTAGTCACAAAAAGATGCTAAGGAGATTGGGTCTGCCAATTTTTTCCCCCCTCGTTACATTTATTTATTTATTTATTTATTTATTTATTTATTTATTAATTAATTTTAAGAGCTTCATTGAGATATACTTTATATACCATAAAATTTAATCATTTTAAGTGCACTATTCAACCTTCGCCACAACCTAGTTTTAGAACAGTTCCATCACTGCTGGAAAATCCTTTGTGTCTGTTTGCTATCACTCTTAGTTCCCACCCAGAGTATCTGGCAATTACTCATCTACTTTTTTGTCTCTACAATTTGCCTTTTGTGGAATCATACAGTATTTGGACCTTTGCATCTATTTTCTTTCACTTAGTGTAATGTTTTTGAGATCTATCCACGTTGTAGCATGTATCAGTACTTTATTCCTTTATTGATGAATAATATTTCATTCATTGGATTTGCTATATAATTTTTTATCTCTTCACTGAGCATTTGCACATCTAAAAGATCCCAGGTAATGCTGATGCTGCTATTTTGGTAACTACACTTTGATAATCACTGATTTAGATCAATGGTTCTCAGCCTGGGCTGCCCACTGGAATCTCTGGAGGACATTTTACCAAATACCATTCCCAGGCCTCATCCATATTCTGATTTAAATGGTCTGAGGGGGAGATCAGGAACTGGTGCTTTTATAGAATTTCCCAAGTGATTTGAATGCACAGCAGAGACCGAAAATTACTTCTCTAAATCCTTGCTACTCAGAGTGTGTTGTATGTTCCAGCGGCAGGAGTGCTTGACTGGAATCTGTTGAAATCTCAGGTCCCATCCTAGGACTTCTGGATCAGAATCAGCATTTTGGCAACATCTCTAGGACATTAGACATATGAGAGCTTGAGAAAGGCTGCTCCAGAGCAGGGCAAAATACCAAGGAGCAGAAGTCAGGAATTAAAGGAAAATTTCAAGTTCAGATTGAATTATAATGAGGTCCACACATAAGGCCATTGATGAGCAGGTGGTTCCTTTAGTCTGACTTGTCAAGATTAGCTATTGTATTGATTAAATTATGGGATAATTGCTGATCTTCCTTCCCAGTCCCTGTAGCTACAGATGAGCTTAGTAAAGGCAGCTAGATTAAATTGTATATTCTAAATAGATCTCATTCTCTTCCCAGGGGGTGTGGTCAGTATATGTTAATGCATTTCATCTGTGTTCATCCTAATGCTGCAACATATTTTTTATCTGGACTGCTGAAACCACGTTTAGATTCTACAGGACCTCAATCACTTGACCAGATTGAATATGACAATTTTTTTGTAAACCTATTTAATTCTGGACATAGATAGGTAGATATTAGAGTACAGAGATCTGACATAGTATCTTTCTGGAGATATTTGTATAGTAAGGGGCACAGAGGCTCAACAAGACACCCAATGCTCAGCATGGTGATGATAATTAAAGCTTTAGAAGGAAACACCTATAACCACATACTGAGGTGGATGCCTAGTCAGGAAAGGATTCCAGGAGGAGGTAATAATTGAGATAATGATGAATAATTAATTACAACCAGGTTGGGATGATGATCAGGGAAGAAAGCAAAAACCTGGAAACAGGAAAACACTTGAAATTTTACTATGAGTTTATAAAAATATATAGAATCTCAAATGAATATTTTTTTGTGGAAGGTCAGGAGAGGAATTTATGCAAAGTTTTGAGCATGAAGATAGAAGCGCTTTTAATACAGAGACAAAGACTCCAAACCCAAATATATTTCTAACAAGGCAGAGTGCTATAAAAAGAATATGACTGTATCACTTAAGGTGTGGGGGCTCTAGCACATGGATGTCTATGTAGGGTCACTTCCCATCACCTCACCCAGGGTGAGAAATCTGACTGCTCCTTGCTGGAGCCTCCTGACCTGGGGGACTCCAAGAACATGTTATGGGCTAGAGGAGTTGAGAACTAAACAAATGGAGAATCTGCTCACTCGGACAAGGGCAGTCCCAACAGAGGAAGAAAGACTAGGCAGGAAACTATTGGTCTTGATCACCAGGATTCTGAAATCAGAGTTCATGACATGGCTTCAAATCAGAGCATTGAAATTCACTACCTATGAGAAAAGAATATGAGTAAAACATCAGACATAGGGTCGAATTTGATACAGATGATCAGTCTATGCCAATTTCTCTCCCTGACATAAGATTTCCATGACAATATCCTGGGAATCAAACCCAGATTCCAACTGTCACTTGTCCTATTCACCTCCTTTATATTGCCCAGTATATTTATAACCTGACCTTTAGCCATATAGCCAGAGCCTCTTATGTTGGTGACTGTAGATTAATGTAGCAGTCAACAAAGAATTTGAAGTTTAAGTTTCTCTTAAACCTTCTCTCCCTCCCTCTCTTTCAAGTTAAATTTTCCTGCTGCAGCTGCCTGAATACTTAGGGCTTAAAAAACATTTGAAACAAGTGGAAGAGAATTAACATTCAAGGGATTATCTCATTTCAATCCTCAAAATAACTCCTTGAAGTAGATAAAATACATTTTCCCCTTTTTACTAGTTTAGAAATACTGGTGCACACAATCTTTTCTAAGACTACCCAGCTAGTAAGTGGTAGAAATGGTCAGTCCAAGTTTTTCCCCTGGATCAGGCTACTGCTCAACAGGGTTGTTTCTTGTGCCTGTGGCTCAGCAGACACTAGAGAGACATGTGTTCTCAGATTCCTCAGTTGCAGTGTTGATGCTCATTCCTCTCAGAAATAGACTGTGATGATCTTGAGGGCAGTCCTGGGCTTGTGAAATGTTGCTGTGAATATGAGTCGATATGAGAGTCCCCTTGATCAGCTAGGTCTGTGCCCCCAGGCCAGGCTGCCAAGGAGCTGGCCTGAAAGTTTGTTCACCTGACGTTTGCACTTGTTTTTTTTTTTTGGAATCTATATTGTGAGGTCAAAGCAGGACTCAGACCTAGGAAAGAGCACATGAATCACAGCTGCAGAACGATTCCATTTTGTTGGATAACAGCAGGAGAGTTAGCTGGAAAACAAATTGTGTGTACGAAAGAGTTGGATGAGTCCATTGTGGACAGACCTGCGGTGTAGCAGGTTATTTTTTGTCCTTAATTACACTGTCCTCTGGTGGGAACAGAAAATAAGGTTAATCCATTACATCTGTCCTCAGAGCAGACCCCCCCTTTAATTATTTCAACTTTTAAAATATTAATTTTATTTGAATAAACATGATTATTGTTTTAAATTTGTAAATTAATATAATTAACAAAGAAATCCTAACTGAAATGTGAGATTACATTTGGCATCTACTTCATTAATGTCTAGCTTCTAAAAAGCATTGTTACTCTTGTGCACACTGTTAATTATCTCAACATGTTTAATTGGTGTTTTCTTAAATAACTAGTAGGCCATATGTAAATGATCTTTCTAGCATTAACATTTCATTTTGTGAGAAAGTGAAACCCTGAACAGATTGCATGAGACATTAGACCAAACATGATCTTTGGGCCATTCATGCTGTATTAGGAAAACAGAAAACCTAGGAAATGATTCCCTCTTACCATACTGACCTAAAACCCCATGGCCCAGAGGGGCAAATACAACTACACTTGGAAATTACAGAATTGTCAAAAGAACAGTAAATCCGCAGTATAAACTGTAAAGCATATGTTAGAATTCTAATTTTTCCTGTGACTATAAGCTATGCAGTTTTTTTACAAGCAGGAAACAAAAATGATAATGTCTAACATTTAGGGATCACTTGCTATATTCTAAAAACTGTGCAAGGGCTTGGTGCATTTTCTTTTTTTTATTTCATTTTCATAATAGTTCTATGATGAAGATACTGTGTTTATCATCCTACTTTATAAACCCAGGCAAGGACAAGTTAAATAAATGTCTCAAGATCACAAACTAATGTGGGTTATCATTTGGGATGCTTTTCCAATAGTTCCTATTTTCCTCCTTGCACATGGGATTGCCCAGCAGCCTCCTGTGGCAGACATTCTTTAAAAATCCCAAAGACCACACTACTTCTTATTGAGGGTCTGAGCTCAGCATCAAATATGAGCTGCAAGATTCACTCTCTAGAAAACCTAGTGAACTTCTATAAACCTGCTGCCCATCCAATATGTTGGGACAGATATATTAGTATGTTCAAGAGAAAAATTTGTGAGATAACAATGCTTTTTATTGTTTTACTCCACAGGCAGGGAGACATTATGGTGAATATAGAGGAAAGAGGAAGGCTGTGTATGTATGTGTGTCTGTATGTATTTTGTGTAAAGAAAAAGACGAGAGAAGCACAGAGGGCATGAGAAGAAGGTTGTATTAATATATGAGTGAATATGGATGAGGGATGCTTTTCTTCTTCCTGAGGAAGATTTTGTGAAGAGTCTAGACATTGCTCAATGCAACAAATGTTGGGAATTATAGCAGCAACATTCAAGCAAATATTTGGCTTCCTTAAAAGATGACTTCATCAAGTGGTTATCAGTGGGCCTGTCATTATAAGTGGGGCAGAAACTTTGAACCATTTCTACACTAATCCAGAGAGATGAGCAGAGTAGAGATTGATCTCAATGAACAGCTTCCAACAGAATGTGAGAAACCTCTCCACATTGCAAGAAGGATCCAGGGTTATGGTAACCTTAATGAGTCTGAGTTAGATAGTGTAGTGTGCTTAGTGACAAAAATTTTACCAGAGATATACAATGATGCCATTGCAAGAGATAAAGACTATGGGCTTGAGTTAACCATGAATCAAGAATATAACAGTTATATAAACATCAATCTACTAAATATGCTCAGTCAAAATCCTATACAAATTTAGAACTTTGTTAAATTTAAAAGAGCTGACAGACTTATAAAGTGAGTAAGGAAACGTAAAGTCAAAACATAGCGCAAGTGGGTGTGATTAATTAGGGCCTATGTAAATGGCAGTGGGGGTGAGAGAATGATGTGACCATGAGCCTAAGCCCCTGACAAAGATGTGGTTCAGAGCACGAGTTCCCTAATGCGTCACCAATGACAGTAATTGTATATTTTTAAAGGAAATAGCCTACCCTAATTTTGAGTCCTTGGTGTTTTCTATGTTTTTCTGCTTTCCCTTATTTTGGGCTCATTTAGCCACATTTCTATTATTTTTGAGTTACATACAAATCAGTGGCTGTTCATAAGTTCAAGTGTATATAACTACTTAGAGGAAAAAAAAACAAGGATAGAGAAGTCACTTGAGTTAGAGGACTTCATTCTCTCTCTAAAGATTACACTCACAAGGCCAATGTAAACCAGCAGTCACAAACATAGGCTTCATGAAACTAAGAAGGGCCTTACCAGGCTCTGTTAAAAATAGTTCAGTGTTTTTCACAAACTTCCAGTCATAATATGGATTTGTTGCCACTGGATGACTACTTCACAGGGCTGTTGGGTCATTGAATGTAGTCCTGCCTTGGGTTTGACTATTTTAATGATACAGTGTGTCACAACTCTATGATTATATATGTGCTGTTCACTTTGTTTTGGAGTGAAGTTATCTCCATAGGCCTACCACCACCATCACCCTACTCCAGTATACCTGGAAGGCTCCTAATCATTCCATAAGTTATATATTCTGTGAAGCCTTTCCTAATTGCCTCAAATTGTGTTACCTTATTTTTTTTTTATCTAATGTTTCTCGAACAATAAACTTGTTTACATTACCTACTATATCTTATTTATGTGACCCTAGGACATAACATGAGATCAGTAAAATTTCTTTAATGCATAGATGAAGGGCAGTTAGGAAACAAAAAATTAAAGCAAAGGAGAGAGGAAAAAAGCAGAAAATGGAGAGAAAAATAGAGAAAAGAAGGAAAGAAACGTAAGCTTAAGTTCCAGCCATACTCATGCTGTTCCATAATCTAGAACATGGAGCTAGAGCCCAAACAGTCCCAAGAGGTTATCATCAGTGTCTTGGGATGCTCTCTCTATGACCATCACTATTGCCCTGGGGCTGGGAGTATCTGGGGAGAAGATATTTTTCACAAGATTGCTCAGACAAAGAGCGTTGCAGCCTCTGGGATTCTTGTTGACAACAAGAATGGCTTGTAGCAATTATTATTTTCTACATCAAAACTCAGAGCAGTCATGAAACTCTGACTCTTTGTAGTTAGGGCATCTTGCACTCTCCAAGATCTGTTTAACTTAAAAACTGATAGTAATCTCTTCTTGAATATCAGCATAAGGAATATCTCATGGTGCTCTTCAGCCTACTGTGGAACTCCTGGCTTGTGTTCTAGAAGGCAAGGATGTAAGCCTCCCCAGAGCATTCAAATCTTTATTTACAAGTCCTGAATTCCCTCTGTCAAGACAAAGGAGGCCTCCTCTAACTGATTACTGGGGCTAAACTATAAATAAATGAGGGCTAGACAGAAGTCTTTCTGTGAAAGAAGCTTCAGTAAGGAGAAACCTTGCAAATGTAAGACAGGCTCTGTCCCTGGGACCAAAGGCTTGGATTTGAGGACATGCCCAAATAGCCAGTGCTGAAAGAAATTGCAGACAAATAGAATGGAGCTCCTTATTTATAGAAAATTACATAATCTGGACCTTTCCCATCTTTACTCCATTGACAATATTACAGAGGATGTTACTGTGCTGTGTTTTATACAATTATTCGTTCATCTTCGTAATAGCAATAAATTAGTTTTTAAATTTATTGTATTTGCTTTACAGATGAGGAAATTGAGGCATAGGGCTATGGCACTGTTTAGGTTCTCTGGGAAGCAGATGAAAAGATGAAGTTAGGCATAGAAAATGTTTATTGTGAAGTAATTCCTGTGAAAGAACAAGGAATCAAGCAGGATTGATCAAGAGAAGCCATCAGGGCACTATGTAGACTTGACAAAGACTGGTCCAATGAGGAAGAGAGCAAAGACTGCCCATTAGAGAAGGCCCACTTTTGAAGAAAATGCCTAGGCCTTTGTATCACCACCATGCTTACTTACTGGCAGGGGCTGCATCAACAGTAGTGTGACCTCGACTTGAAAGCCAAGGTGGACCCTGATAACGGCTGAAGGCTGTCAGCTACCCAAACTCCTCTACTAGAGCCTCAAGTCTATTCTTGAAGGGGAAGCTGAGTGGCATATTTCCCTGTCTTGCACAGGCAATGGACATTTTCAACCAAATAAATCGTGGTTAGTGGCAGGGCCAGCAGGTGATATGACTCCAGCCCCAGCACTCTTACCATGACTTTACTATAGTTGTGTCTAGTGTAAACTTACCAGAAGAGAACCTGCAGTACTTCTACCTCTTTTCTCTATCAAGCTCCTCTCAGCCCACTAACCCCCTGGAAAGGACTCATGAGTCTCTCTGATTGCTAGGACAGCTCTGCTGGTGGCCACCAGTGTAAAGCCCTGATCCAGTCTTCTCACTACTTACCTTTGTAGCAGCACAGGCTGTGCCCTGGGCTTCCTTCAAAGATTGCCTATTTTGTTGGCAGCTCTCCTTTCTTCCCTTCTTGGTTCTCATCATCCTACTTTTTAGCCAAGATTTTTCCAAGCAACAGAACAAAAAAAGCTTTATTCTTGTTTTCATTGGCGTCCCAACACACGATCTCTCTCTCTTCATTTTTGCTCTATAATAATAGCAATTCTTTGTGTGTTTCTAGTCCACATTTTTATCCTAATTTCTCTCTCAAAAAAAAAAACAAAAAACAAAAAACAAAAAACAAAAAAACAAAAACAAAACTCAAGGCATATTCTCTGTAGGATCGGTCTGAAGAAAATTCTTATTCCTACGGTGTCATATCCAAAGTCAACCCTTCCATCTGCTCTGAGTCTCAGCATCTTCCCACTCCTGCTAAAATTTGGACATTTACATCAGAGTTTTACTGACCATGCATTTAATTCCAAAGTGCCCAGTGGCTGTCCTCTCTTCCAAAATGTCTATAGAACCCTTCCACAAATAGAACTCTCAGTGGCCAGCCCTGGTACAGTGCAGCAATGTCAGTGTCCCTTCTCAGATGGATTTGCCAGAAGGAAATAACCCTACAATACTTGATACGTTATCAGCGAGCTGACCAAGGGGGCATTAGAGAAAGAGGGATGAAGAAGGATTTAGGAGAGACTGGCTTCTGTTCCTCACCCTGATTGGGTATTAAATCATTTCCAATGAGGATGATTTTCTACTCACTTGTTTTCCTATGGAGTCAGCTGTCAGTGTATTAATGTGATCCCTGTGCAGCCCCTAGTGAATAATGATAACCTGACACAGATGCAATTATGCATTGAAAATTTTAGGGCTGCCTCTGCCAGTCCCTTCCACTCCAGCAACTTGCAGATTTCAAACCTCAGTCCTATGTGGATTCTAAATCATTCATGTCCTAGGTAGGGGACAGCCAGCCCACAGGGTTGTGACCTTCTATAAAGTCATTATGAGTATGATGGGGTAGCACCTTAAATATCCTATCACTTTCCCCAAATGGCAGCAAAGTATCATTGAATCTATTTATAATATGATACTATTTTCCCAACTGCGTTAACATTGAGGTTAGGTCTGCAACAACAACCCAATGGAAAATATAACTAAAGAGATGATAATGTGCCACCTGGGAAATGAAGCAGCATCAAAAATCTAATTTCCATGAACAAATTTTCAGGGCACTTACTGATGGGACAATCATATTCACCTAAATCTTTAACTGAGCACTTACAAACTATAATTCCATTAGATTTTAAAGCAGATTATACTTGCAAATGTATTTTTACATAAAAACTAATTAAAATAACCTGATTTTGTATCTAATGTGAGAATTAAAAAAAAATACTATAAGCTATAGAACGAGAATAGGCTATAGCTCTATTTTTTTTTTTTCTGATGAATATCATGAACCAAAGAGTTATGAAAGCCTTGTTGGAGATTAGAAGAAAACCTTAACAAAAAATTTGATTTGTGTGCCAATTTCATTTTATCTTTTTAACTAAATTTATTGAGGTGACATTGGTTAATGAAATTATATAGGTTTCAAATATACAATTCAATAACATGTCATATGTATATTGCATTGTGTGTTCACCACCCAAAATCAAATCTCCTTCTATCTCCATATATTTGGCTCTTGTTTCCCTCTGGTAACCACTAAACTGTTGTCTGTGTCTACGAATTTTTGTTTGTTTGTCTTATTTGTTGCTTTCAGTTTTATACCTCACATTTAAGTGAAATCATGCTAGTTTTAATCTTCTAGTTATATTTAATTATACCGCTTCTTTTATGAAGGGGCATTGTCTTCATGACTTCTGTGAAGGGCACACTTTTGGTCCAGTGCCTCCTCAAAGACCTTTTGTTTTGATCTCTGAACTGGACCTTCCCAGGGCCCAGCAGGGAAATCAATCACTTGGGCATCTCCCGGGACATCAGGTCAAGAGGCAAAAGTTCATTCTCCAGGATTTGTGGTCCTCAGGACCTTTGTAGCATCAATTGTCAATTTGACAAAGCCAGCTAAGTTTTTGTGTGCAATTCACAGACAGTGTAAGGCAGAGCAATTCATGAGAGGCCGGCACTAAACCTTCAGTCTTTCTAAAGAGGAAGAATGATGGGACATCATTCTGCAGTAGGAAAAACAAATTGCATATATTTAGCACCAGTTAATAACTGGATAAACACGGACCATTTGAATTAGATCTTTGGGCCTCTGTTTGTCATCTGTAAATGGTGTGTTTATCTCATCTTGCAAGGAGTGAGCTGCCTCTGTAGAGCTCTAGTCCAGTATCTTGTGGCCCTGCCACATTCTCCTCTGGAAGCATTCAGAGGGGCCAGCCATTGTTAGTCTCTCTTCCTCACCTTCTCAATCATTCAGCAACATAGACAAAGGACACATCAAATCTTTATGTGACCATGATGAAATCTGATGGTAGATCAATAAGATATTAGAAGTCTATGAATAACATCCTTAACTGATCATCGCTCCGGGAAGAAAAGTATCTATTGTCAAAAATCAAACATATGTCCTGTTAAATGATAAATTCAGGAAGGTCACAGTGAAGCACAATCACTTGGCAAAAGTTCTTAAATTATCATAGCCCTATCAGGCCACCCTGGAAAAGATTCACTGAGTTATCCCCAATGAGAGTTCATAATATCTTGACACCCAACAGAGACTGGCTAGCTTGAGGCAAAGGAAGTGCAATATCCCAGCTTAAGGATCTACACCTAAACCTCATTCATACAGGAAGGGAGAAGGCTGGGAAATTGGGATCAGCAGATGAGGACAGCTGGGATGCTGGGATTTACATAAATATTTTTGTAGATATTAACAGGAGTTAGGTGAGAGACAGAGAAGGAAGAGGGAGGGGGAGAGACAGGGAGAGCCGGGGAGAGAGAGAGAGAGAGAGAGAGAGAGAGAGGGAGAGAGAGAAAACATTCCAGTGAAACAGAAATTTGAGACATGCTGGATTAAGAAAAATGCTAGATTTTTGTTATATAATATATCTTCTGTTCCTCATCCCAGCATTTCAAATTCCAAGTTGATAACATCTGTCATTCTCTAAACTGGGAGATGAATGACTTGTCCAAGGTTATATAGTTAGTTATGTCTGAACTTGAATTTTACCTCAGATCTCCCTCACTCCTATGCTGGTAGTTTTATATAATACTGTATTCCTTACAGAAGAGAAAAGCAAAGAGTCTTTTGAAGGGTATTTCAAGAAGCAAAAAATAAAGCTGCCAATAAAGGCCATGGAAATCCTAATAAGGCCTGCATGTGTGTGTGCATGTGTATTTGATAATGTTCCTATACCTTCAAGCCTGGGCAAAACTAAATTTCAAGGACTGGTATAAACCACATTCTCTGTTCTTGCTTAGGACTGAACCAGAGCAAGTGATATGAATACTCTCTGTTGAGCGCAGAGGTGTCATCCCGCTAAAAAGCATCATTGGAAATTCTTTGCCTTGCCAGTGGCCAATCTCAGTACAAGCTCATTCCTAGCTGGGCACTATGATTAGTCAGGTCACCACAGGCAGAATTACTTCTTTGCAAATCAGGCGCAACCAAGCCCTTCAGGCCTCAGGGGCTTGCATGGAAAGGTTGCAGAGCTCTTCTCATTTTGAGAGGAAGCCCAGGCTTCTCTGTCCCTCTGGTTCTTTGAAATCTGGGGAAAGTCGTGTCATGTCATTTTCCTTTCCTGGGGAATCTGCCTGCCTTTCCAGCCAAGCTCCTGATTTTCATCATCCAGACTGCATCTCTAATGAGCATTCCTGAATACAACTTTGCTCTGCATGTTTGGTGTGTTGAGCTCACACCCTTCTCCCTTAAAATTATACTCCTCACACTACTCCTATGGAAAATGATGGCTCGGCTTTTTCATAACCATTAGTCTTCTTTTGTTGTGATTTTGGTCTCCCTGGACTCATCTCTCCTTGTTAGTCCGTGCCCCTTTTTTTCGATGGTTTGTGCAGGTGGTGTTGCTGCATGTAGTTGCTTCTGGGGATTCTGAAGCCATGGATAGTTAATACCTTTCCCCGGACATGGAACCTCAGAACTTATGTGATTGAAGGCTCTCAAATGAATTGTAATATTTAGGATTTTTCTGAAAAGAGTGTATTTGAACCATATTCCTGTAAATGTATTTCTATGAGCAACCCATTGTGCCCTGAAGCCTCCAGAGGACAGTATCCCTGTCACTCAGGAAAGGTACCAGTCATGAGCAAGATGCTTGAAAATGCTCTTCATCTGAGAGTATCCAAATGCTCACAAGGCCTGGAGCTCTCAGAAGTGAGAGCAGGAGGGAGCCAGGGCTTCTAGGCAGTATTGTGCCTAAGGGATGACCTGGCTCTGTCTTGGAGGCCCCAGATTCCTGTCTATAAGTAGCTAGACGAAACAGATCTCTGTCTCTGCCTCCATGTGGTAGGATGTAAATGGCACTAGCATTAGATGGCAGGGGAAAAAAACCATTGTCCACCTGCTCATTATTTGGAAATAAAGTGCTATTTTCTAATATGGAGAAATTACAGGTTGATAATGTGATCTCAATGGAAAGAAAATATAGTGGCTGATTCTTTCTGTCACTCAAATCCCAGTGTCAGCAGGGAAGTCCCTTGCCGAAAGTTAAAATATGATGCTTTGAAAATGGAGACTTTGAAACATAAACATCAGGTGCTTGTGTTTTACTTTTGGAAATTCTTGACCATTCAGCTGTTTGGTAATTGCTAAGCATAGCCGAGTAAATACACAGTGAGCTCCAAATCACTCAAGACTAAAAAATGGAACTCCCTCTATAAAACTTTACCTTAGAACAATTTTCTTTGACATGAAGGTTTGCCATTCTTTCTAGCTCTGACTGGAGGTCATAGAATGTTGTAAAATGTCAGCACTGCCAAATATACTTATTAATTTCCAATTCAGAAACATTGCCTAAAGTGATGGAAAATTTCTCTGAGCACTAGTTTTATTTTTCCCATTCTCCAGCTCTTTCCTTTCCTAGTAGGTTAACATCTTATTTCCTTTCTATCTCCCCTCTGGCAATCTCCAGGGCGGGGCTATGGCGAGGCAGGACCTATTGGAGAAAGATTGACTCAGGACACAGAGAACCAGCTGCCATGCCAGTTTTGTGTCTCAGGATGGGATAGGCCTTCTGACTGGGAAATCGCCCCCATCCACGGCCCTTTCTCCTGGCCAAATTCCCCCTCATCTTTCAAATGTCATGTTAAATGCCACTTCTCCTGATAGACTTTATATGATCCATAAAGAACAGGTGATATCCCCTGTGATTGGTTCTCCTTGTATCCTAGACTTCTCTTTACAACTTATCATGAAGAGCAACCAAGAGATTCTCAGTGGCCACTTGGAGCCAGAGAGCCAGAACATAGGAGTTTTAGAAGGCCAAGGAAGCCCTTGTCATCCAATTACTATGCATACAATAGTTTAGTCTCCTCTAGAGCCACAGGATCAAAGCAAGCCTTATAGAGAGCACTTTTCAATTAAAGATAGCTGGGATCTGCCTTTGGGCAAACTTATTTCGGTCTTCTCCTACTGTGGATGGTCTCAAACTCCAAGCATTCCATCACTGCCCCAGACCCATTTTTTTATACTTGAGTTGTATTTTGACCAACTTCTGCTGGACTAAAAAAATATGTTTTGCTGCCTTTAAGATAATTCTCTGGCATAGATGATTTTCTGGCATAGATATTTTTCTGACTCTTCTTCCTTACTTCTGTTCTGAGAACCTATGTCCTCTTACAAGCTAACTCAGCTCCTCTCCTCCTGGCCTCTTTCCTTGATAGTTCTGAGCACAGTTATCTTACTTTTAGCTGAGGTCTGGCCTGACACCAGCCATTCTCACTTAGACCTTTAAAAGAAGAGGTAATGCTTTAGTTTGTGTTCTGGAGTTTAGGGAGAGAATTAAAATTCCCCATGAAAAGTAAGAAATGGTCTCAATCTTTGAGAAGACTAAACTTCAGAATAAATAGTTATATTTCTTTGCTGTGAGGCTGATGTTTAACTCTTGAATTTAATAACCAGAGATCCAAACCACCTGGAGCAAGAAAATGTTCATGATGAATTCAGAGAGTGGGGCAGGAATTTGTGTTTCCCTTTTGCCTGAGTTTAGAATTAATCCTGAGGATGAAGAGTGGGCCAGGGTCTGGTGCTTACAGTCCAATGTTTTCATCAGTTGGTAGATGCAGGTTGTATATTCTTTTAATTCCCCCGTCCTTCTATCTTGCCAGGTTTGCTCTCATTTCTTGATGTTTAAGTCATTCCTAGGAATCCCTGACAACTTCAAAAGATTACAAAGAGTAATACTATATTGTGACTGGAGGTTATAGAATGTTGTGAACTGTCAAAACTGCCAAATATGCTTTTTAATTTCTAATTCAGAAATATTGGCTAAAGTGATGGGAAAGCCAGTGTCATTTCCAAAACAACATTTGCTTTCCTAGAGAAGTTATGGCAGTTGATATCAGTGACTTTTTTGCTACATTCCATGACTGATCCTGCATATGGAAATGTGCTTACCTTACCTTATAAGGATTACTACTCAACTGCTCCTTTGGGCTTTCACAGCTCATTATCACCTCATTAGAGAGAATTGCAGGTCAAACTCTGGCACCAAAAGTCTACTGTAGATAGGTCCTTAGTGACATGATTATTTGTGTTCTCTTCTTCAGGATTCAATTTGCATGCTAATTACCTTTTGTGCACTTAAGCACATTTAACACATGTACCTGTATGTAGTAGTGATTCTCTTCTTCCTCCTTGAACTTCAATTTTGTTAAATTTCCATCTCACTGAGAAGCAATCACGCTCATTGGATTTTTATAGCCTAGAATTGGAGGCACTCCTATTTCAAAACTCAAGAAGCCATGTTCCTTAATTTAGCTGCAAGAAATGAGGAGCAAGGACTGCCTGCCTTCCTCAAAACAAGAGAGGGCTTTTTTCTTGCCTGAATTATTTCACATGGCAATATGGAAATTGGTTGTCTAACATTCAATACTAGAAATCAAGTGATTTCTCTCTATCTAAATGTGGCTCCAAAGTCTTCAAATAGCTACTAAGGGAGCCTTTTTGCCCTCTGTGGTGTGTTTATATGCAAGTGTTCTAAAGCACAAAATGCCAAACCGTGTGTATTAACTGAAATTTGCTCTTTTGCAGATTTACTCTACAGTTTTAATTCAAATGTAACTGACCATGACTATGCTAAAGATGCTAAAACTCTTCCTTTATTGGAATTAACTATAAAACATTTCACCCATTGGTGAGATGTGCTGCACAGGAAGGCCTTATGCAAGCACCCAGTTGAAAATTCATAGATAGGAAAATTTCCTAGAAAGGAGTAAAAAATGGAACTCAGAGGATGGTGGGATTAAAGTGAGAGCAAATAGACCACATGAGCCAATTTTTACTCCTCTTTGATTTCCACTATATATTTTTATGGCCATTTAATAAGATAGACTCACCGTGACAAAATGATCTGCTCTTGGGATGCTGATGTCTCCCAATTGCTTTGGTGCTGTCTTTCCTTGATTTATAGATTCCACCCACACTGGGCATTCTACTAGAGACCTCAGTGTGGGAGTTAGAGGAAATATGACATATTTGGGATTCTATGAAACCACTTTCAGCATTTCTCCTAAATTGGATCCTGTAAGTTTTCTCAGAAAATGTAATTGAAATTGTAGCTTATATCTCTGGTTGAATAAGACATTATCTGAGAAACTTATCAAGATTCTGAAAGGCCAAATGGTGTTTGGGCGGGTGTTTCAGCGGTGGTAAGAAAGCCCTGATGTTTAACATGGGGTCTTGTAGACACTCTCAGAGCACGCAAGTAAGTGCAGCAAAGTCCCTCAGAATAACTTCAGGGGTCACCCTCTCCAGAAAGCATCTGATCTCATCATACTCCGCCCCCATCTCCACCATCCCACATGCTGCCATGGGGTTCTTCAGATTTCTATTACCACAGCTATGAGCACTAAAGTGCACTTACTTGCTTACACAATGTCTCTCCCACTAGAGAGAGAGTGCTTCAATGCCATAATGGTATTTCCTTTGTCTTTATCTTTCCAGATATTAGCACTTAGTAAGTGGTCAATCAATACTGGAGCTGAACAATAAAAAGCCATCTATATTTTCTATGACTTATGAAAATGAGTTCTTGTTATGTTCTTTGCTTAAGTTTACCTTCCCACTCCCCATTTCTCTTATGCCAGTGAGCACCACCAATGACTTATGTTAACCGATTAGGATGAGATGGTGTCTATTATAGTCAAAGTAAACTAAGACATTCCACTTAGAAATCTGGCAAGTTTCCTACTTCCAGGCTTGTCTGAAAGGGGATTAGATAATTGCTGCCTGCCTTAAAAGGAATGAAAGAACTACAGGTCTGGATAGCTATGAAGGGAGAAATTACTGTTATGCCAGACCAACCTTCAGGTAGTATTCATGTACAAAAGTCCAAAACAGGAACTCTTGAATCTTTGTAAAAGTTGTTGAGCAAACCCTTCCTCAGATGGAATCTAAATCCTGGAAGCCACTTGAACCTGGATATCGTTACACTCTGATTATCTCTCATGGAAAGAGTTTAAATTAATAAGAATGGAGTACACCAGGTATTAGCAGGTGGGAAGTTGAAAATTGAGTGAGAAAGCAGGAAGGATGGTGGTGTTTATGGGGCAGGAGAATAATATAGAATTACTCTGATCTTATCTCCCATTTCCTGCTGCTAAAAAGCAACTGGACATTTCACAGATTGGCTTCAGGCAAGGAGGGCTTTATGGATTATGTAGTCTGAGATGTCCAGAAAATCTCAGCTAGGAAGAGAACTGGGAAAGAAGATAAGCTATAAAGGGAAAGGGATCTAATGTTTCCTGAATTCCTACTGTTACCGTTGGAGTGATGTGAAATCAGGCGTCGCGCCAGTGGCAAGTGGTGGGGGGGTCATTGGTTCTTCCCTGCCAATGGAGCAGAAAATTACAGGTCAGAGAGATTTAGAAAAAGTAAGATTTATTAAAAGTATATTTTAGAAGGAGATGGGCTACACTAAGGATGGCTGTAGCCCTGTGGAATTTGGGAGGTGAAAAGGTAAAAGAGTACACTCCAAGGGAGGAGCAAGTTCTCAGTGAAGAGGGCTGTAACAGTGCCGAAGTGGGAAGGCCTTTTTATATATGGGCTGTGATGAGTCGTCCTAGATGATCTACATGTGAGGTCACATTGACTGACAGTTGGCTGTTATGTAACTCTCTGCCTACTGAGCATGCACTTACCCAGAATTCAGTCTGCTATAATTAGAGCCATGAAATTCTGGGCATAGACGCGGTATTATAATGACAGTTGTAATGAGGCTGAGGTTGTGGACAGATTATGGTAGTACCTTTTGTGCAAGCATCTGTGGCCAGGTTAAACCAGCTATAGGTTTATGGCCCTCCAATACTTTGTCTCTCAGGATCAGGAGTGATTTTTTAATTAAAAATGGGGTGTTCTTTTGTCTGTCTCTGGGCTGGGCCTCCATTCCTTTGCTCCTCTGTTGCTCATGTTTGACTAACTATTTATCACTACTACTGTCAAACACTTTGTGTACATAGAGACTATGTATTCTGGTCTCTATTTTACAGAAGAGAAAACTGTAGTTCATAAACAATTTTTGAAAGATTTAAAAGTCATTAAGTGGCTGAACTGATTGTGCTGTCTCATTTCAAAGTCCATGATCCATTTATTTTACTAGGAAAGGAGAAAAGGAAATGAAGAAATGGCAAGAGACAAATAAGAGAAACACAGAGAAAATAGAAAAATAAAATCTGCATAAACCATGAGAGAAAAAAAAAGAAGAGGCATCTGGACCCATGAGTTCTCTTCTCCTTAGTTTGTATTGAAAAGAGATCTCAGAATAAATGAAAATGCATAGATCTACTGGCCTTCTATATCATCCTTCCTTACCTCAAGCTAGTTCTCTTCTAGATTTGGTTCTTCATTTCCTTTGGGGGGTAATCTGAGTTTTGGTGAATTTCTGTACAAATATGGTTGATGAAATGGACAAAATGAGTGTGGAAAAACCACATTAATTTTCAGGTCATTAAATACACTATTCTTTACAGGAGAACAATTGAGCATTGAGGTAATCAACTATAACATTATTTTATCTTGAGTCAATGGAAATAACATAGGGTGATCTTCAGTAGTACAAGTTCATTAATAGTCAATATACATTGTTTAATCTATCCAGCCAGATAAAGAAGTCAGGAGTCTAGGTCCTGGTTCTCATACCCATCACTGGTTAGATAAATTCACTTAAGATCTCATTGTTTTTGCATGTGTTGAAACATCATTTTCATATTGATTTTGCCTTTGTAATCTTGGACACATATTGATAGCATTACTCTTTAATTTTAATTTAGCCTCATTCATCTACTTTTTTATTGAGAATTCTTTTATTGCTTCTAAGATTAAAAAATTCTCCTTCATGCATAAATTTAATATATATTTACTATTTTACTAAATTGTTTTTGTTTTTTATATTTAAATTCATAAAATTTGTTTTCCAGTATTATATAACATAAGGATTAATTTATTCCCAATTATTCAAGCACTAAGTATTAAATAATCAACATAGTCCCTATTGATTTATGATGCTTCTTTTAGACTAGGGTATTTTTTTTAGCTCAAAATTCTATTATAACTTTCTTCTCCAGTCATTCTGGATCATTTTATAGAGGAAGAAGATCTCATATAGAAATGCCTATAATTTATTTGTAGTTTCCCATTATTTGTCTTTTCCATCTATACTTCTCTTCTATCATTATCTATCTATTTATCTATCATTTCTCTATCTATCTATCTATCGCCAATATTTCTATCTCTTTTGTCTCTCTCCCATCCATCAACACTATAAATTTTGTCTCTTCACTATCATCTTTGGCCTTTTGCTCTAATTTCCGGAATAATTTCTCAAACATTTCCTTCAACACAAATTCAATTTCTGTATCATCATTTTTGTTTTTGTTTTTGACTCCATGCCCACTTTAAATCAGATATCGCTTTTTCCTCCTTTTTTTGACAGACTTTAAAATTTTTAGCCTTTTTTGTTAGCTATTTTATCTTAGAATATTAGAATTCTGCTTTTTTATCTCACCTGTTTTCT
>NW_006438113.1:1915782-2017577 GCF_000325575.1 Pteropus alecto
TGTCCTACTGAAAACAGAAATCAGATATTTCTTTAACTTGATCTATTTTCACAATAACTGTCAAAAATATGCTTTTCTTCTGCATTTGTTATACCTCAGAATTTCCTCATAGACCGCAATGTTACATATTCCAACAGAATCATATATTTGGCAGAGATCCAAATTCTTCAGCTTGTTATTTGTAGTTTATTGCCTCTGAAGGTTTTCAGAGAAATATTGTAAGGGATACACTGCAATGTATCTAATGTGTCTAATTTGTTACTAGTCTCTACTTGGCCCTTCCAGGTCTGAAGGCAGTCCCAAGTAAGAGGTCCACCTCATGCAAGTATAAGAGCTCAAAGTATATAAATGACCCCTATACCCTTATTTCACCCCAAAATAGAAGCCAGAGTCGTAATCTATCTTCCATATAAAATCAAAGCCTCATCTTCAAATCTTTTTGTGGGTACATTTTCAGCCTGAAGGTGAATAGGGAGTCACCTTCAATAGCTACTATTCACCAATGGATCAGGTATACAGACAGCTCTATATTTTCACATACCCATTTGGATCCTTATAGAAAATTCTCTTTTAAGATAACCACTGAACAGATTGTGCCCATCCCCTGGCACATGTTGTGTTAGCAGTCAACTTTTTACTTGCCTGAAATACAATTGTATTGTAATTCTCCCAGTAGAGAATGAAAGTATAGGACATGAAATATATGTGGAGGTCTTTAATCCTCTTTCTTTTTCTTTTTAAACTAATTTTGTTACCCAAAACACTATTTTTGTGCTCCTCCTACAGTTATTTCTGTCTCTACCTAGTCTAATATACTTAACCTGGGAAAACTATAATTCCAAAATGTCCCATCCCATCTTCTCTAACTTTTAACAATATTGCATAGTCAGAGTTATTTCTGAGGGTTTGTAGAAACCCAGAAATGAGAGAGAGATTAAGATTGGAAATGGAGCGTAGATATATGTGTTTTTTGCTTGATGTACTTGTTTCATCCCTGAACTATCTCATATTCTAGCATAGTGTTTGTCAAACTTTAATGTTTATAAAAATCACCTGGGAATCTAGTTAAAATAAAGATTCTAATTTAGTAGATCTGGGTAGAGCATGAGACTCATGAGACTCTGTTTCTAATGGGCTCTCAGACGTTGCTGATACCATTGGTTCATGGATAATACTTTAAGTTGCAAGACTGTGAGCTCCTTGAGGACAGGAAGCTATTATATAAATTTACCTCAGTGTAAGGATTGTAGTAGATACTTTTAAGGTGTTCTACCAAATTGAAATGTAGCATTTCGACTGTAAGTGTGTTTGTGAACACACACAAAACATAAAATGTACTTTTTAATTTGACCATATTTGGTACCATAATTACACCTCTCTGTCTTAAAAGTTGATTTTCAGATTCAGCTTGCAAATTCCTAATTGCTAAATACCTATGAGTATTTGGTTTTGGAGAAAGTCTGATGGAGATATACTAAACTTTTTTAGTCTCTAAACCAATTTTTCTTTTTTTATATATTTGAAACCTCAGTGACTCTCTGTCTCCCATATTCCTCGGCTGGGGATCACCCTGCATTACACAGGTATGTTCACCAAACATACATGACAAACAGGTGTGTTCACACAGACATACATGACAATAGTTGCCATTCCATCATCACCCTCACCATCTCATTCCCACCACCAATGGTTAGGTCAGTACATTCTATTGTGACTTGCACACAATCTTAGTTCTAGTGGAGTTTATATTAGTTTAGAACTAGTCAAGAAATATAAATTATTCTAATAATTTTAATAGAGAATATTTAATATATGGAATTGTCAACTAGGTATAAACTCACTTACTAGGTATCATAGAGGAAGCATCTCTCACACTAGACCTGGTGAACAAAGGGAAGCAGTTGATAATTTTCAAACTTAGAAGTTTCAGAGGAGGGGTTCTGAGAGCTACAACTCAGAACACCAGGGCTGTTGTCTGGGTTTGAAGGAGAGAACCCATGGGCCTGGGTCCAACCCTCTAAGGAGGTGGTGACTTGTTGGTACTGGTGTCTCTGGGAGGGATATAATGAAATTCACACTGCAAGTGTTGGAAAACTGAAAATTGACTTCAGCTACTGCTACAGGAAGGAAATGCTTCTGCTAGGGTGAAAAAAGTGTTGCTGGGGCAATATAGGAAAAGGAAACATAAGGAAAAAGGAAATAAATAGGAACATACCTATCTTTCCCTCCTCCAGCCTTGGGTCACCCTCTAGTGCCCCTATTTGAAGATACTAACAAAGAGCCATTACTAATACAGAAATGTGGTTTGCAGAGACCCAGCCTCAACATCACAAAGCTAAGTATAGAAATATGGGTTTGGAGCTCACAGACAATAACCAATAGCTTAATAACTATACACACGGGAGGGGGGGTTGTATAAATAAATGTATTTGGGGGAAAATTGGGTTAAGAAAATGTAAAAATCAAATTAAAATTGTAAGCTTAAAGTATACTGTTTCTTAAATCATGACCACCACACCCCTCCCCCGCCCTCCTGCCAATGGCTTTCCAGCAATTAAACATAGTTTTTTATTACTTTAGAGAAAAAAAAAAAGTACATGACATTACCAATAATAAATTGCGAAGCTGAAAGGAACTTTTCTAAACCATAACCGATAACCTAACCCAACCCGCTAACAAAAGAATTACTACAAATGAAAATAGTTTTTTATTACTTTAGAGAAAAAAAAAAAGTAGTTGTCATCCAAGAATATAGAAGCCCGCTAGAGGGAAGAAGAAGCATATGTCCTAGAGATGCTCTCATTTCCCATCAAAAGTAAAGGGGAGATAGAAGTTCTCCTGGTTCTCGGAGGTAAAAATGAGAAGACAAAGAAAGAAGTCTAGAGATCACATACAAGAATCTTTGTTGCTAAAACTATAGAAGAGGATGGAAGAGTGACAGAAACTCCAAGGAGGTTGAAGGTAAAACTACAATTGAAATTCTTGGAAGGGATCTCTTCTCTAGAGGCCCTGGAAATGACATGGAAGCAGCTGCATTCTCTGTTTAGGAAAAGGGAGAACATGAGATAGGACCCCTGCTCTCTGTGTGTTCTCATGTGGCATGGAAGAAATCAAACGTTCTATGGGCTTCCAGGATAGCTAAGAATTAAGATCTATGGTCTTTCCTTGGGGTCAATATGAGCAAGAAAAAGAGTTTCTATGTCAGTGGACATCTTACAATTGGGAGATTTGTCCTAAATACAGGGATTTTGAAGGGCCAAAGGAGCTATAGTGAGTATAAATTAACAATGGAGTCACCAGGGAACTACAGATAAAAAAGGAATCATGGATTTCAGAGGATGTCACAAGAACAGTTGTGTGAAGCAGTAGTCCCTTCCCAACCTCCTTGAAGACCTAGATCAACCATGGTAAGGAGTTTGAACATTGAATTTCACTTAATAGTTATTAGTTTATCTAACAGTACTGAGCTGACTTGGAAGTGCTTTTTAAAATGGAGGAGATTGAAATGACTTTAGATGACATGATTTATCAAAACTAGAGCGTGCGCGTGCGCACACACACACACACACACAAAATCTAGGAGGATAGAGGGATTTTTGAAAATAGGAAACAAAAAGTAAAATTAATCATGTAAAGTTTTCTTTTTTTCCACATCTGAGCATAGCATGAGAGTTTTGAAACCTTCACTACACATTTAATCAGATGCCTCCATCACTTGACTTCTCTAAACCTTTAATAGTAAGCATGTGATTTTCCAAGAGGAGGCGAACACTGTCCCCCAAAGAAATGTCTTCAGACAAGTTACTTTAGACTACCCTTTGGGAAATTTGGGTCTTATAGAATAACAACACCTCCCTTTCACTAAGCATCTACTATACATAAAGCACCATGGAATTGTCTAACATGAGGCATCACTAATCCTCTGAAAAGAGAGGCAATATTTTGTTCACTTTATAGCCGAGAAAACTGAGTATCAGAGAGGTTAATTCTTAGTCAAGATTATATACCTAAGAAGCATTAAAAGTAGTATTCAAGTTCGGATCTATTTGGTCTTCAACCCACAACAACCAAGTATTAAATGGAATTACCATAAATGACAAAAAAATAAAAGAAAGAAAGAAAAGAAAGAAAAAACAGACCATAAGTGCTTTGTGATTGGTCAACCAATAACTCTTCTGTACTTAAGACAAATACAAGAAAATAACTTAGAAATACAATTGCACAGAGGCCTAAGAGAAAACGTTTGCTACTTTATTCTAGATCATTTGCACACTATTTGCATTTTGCTTTTTCTATCTGATTTTTCTTATATAATTGTCAAATATTATCTCTAGATCTAAATTAAATAAAGTTGACCGAAGGGGACAAAGACAAGGAAACATATTTTGTAAAAATATATTAGATGCTGTGACCCACCAGTGCTGCTCTCAATCATTTCAGAAGTCACGGATGGCAACATTGAACTAATTTCTATGCTCTCTGTCTTCTCTATAATTCATAGTCATATTATCTCTGGCATCTCACATTCTTTCACTTCCTCCATTCTAAAACTGGCACATCTATAATCACCCAGCTCTCCAGCTCTCTTCTTCCCTTCTACAATGGCATTTTAGGTAGCCAATGGCATTTTAGGTAGCCAAGGCAGTATTCACTGCTTTTAATTTGTTGCCTTCCATTCACTCTCCATGGCATCCTGACTTCTGAACTCTCATTTCATAAAACAATTCAATTCAAGTAAAAGCCAAATATGATTAACTAGCAATCAAATGTAGTGAACTCTTTTCGTTTCTCATTCTATCTGGTTTATCTGCAAATGTTGATGCAGGTATCAACTCCATCAATTTTGAAAACTTTTTCCTTCATTAATTTCTATGGTGTCATTCTCCCCTGCTTCTTATCTCTGACAGCTCTTTTTCTTGTTTATCAAATTCTTCCTTTTATTTTCTCTAAAGTGATTTGCAGTGTCTGTTCCTACCTACCTACGATTAACCTTAAAAATGCCAATCTTTTCCCAGCTCTTAGCTCCTGAACTGATGAAATTTCTAAATACCTTCTGAACATCTTGTATTTGGATATCTTTCATGTGAGTTAAAAATAACTTCTTCAACCTCAGCTTAATTTCCCACTCGCTCAAACCTGAACTTCCTATTTCAATTAGTTTTGTGTTACCAGTCTCATGAGCTAGCTAAAGCCTTCAAACCTGTCTGAGTGTTGCTCTGAGTTACTGCTTTTTGGTTATCCTCATTTCCGCTCATTGCCCAAGCTAGCAAATCCACCTCCACTGTCTCTTCCCTACTTCTGGTAAGAATCACCTTGCAATTGTGCTGCCTCAATGGTTTACAAGCATGCCTCTGCCTCTAGTCTTTGTCTTTTCAACACCTCCCCTAACATACTGACAAGATTATCTTTCTAAAACATAGATACTAGGAATTTGATACTAGGAATTTGCTAGCTTACTACTACCTCATTATTTTGTTGTAAATCCACATGGCATACAATATTTTTAATACAGTGGCTTCAGATCACTTTTGCAAATTTACCTTTCTTCTCCTGAAAATCCTACTGTCCACATATACCATAATTCTCTTCATTGTCTATAATGCACTGTGTAATTTTGAAGTTCCATGGCTTTGCTCATATTATTTTCTTCATTATTCAAATTTGTTAAAACCCATTTTAAATGTCATATTCTTTCTGCTGCTCTCCAAGATCTTCTAACAAAATCAATTGCTCACTTACTCTCTTTGTGACTGTGTATTAATGTCAGCACATTGCACAAGCACAAATTATATTATACAATAAAAAAAGAATTTGTTTTTGACTCTTATTCAATATTTGTTACATCCCATGACTGACTGCTTTACTCTTAGATAATAATAATTTCTCCTATTTTTTTTTTTTTTTTTGCAAGCATTGCCTCAATTCAGAAATTAGAATGTCAAGTTAAAAACACTTAATAATCTCCAAAAGTAATATCGTCTACTTGGCAATGGAAGAAGAAGTCATGATTTGTTTCTTTATATCAATCATTCTAAGGAGACAACAGAAGAAAACATGACAGGAAAGTTCTGGCAATTCCACAAGATGTCTTTGAGGTCTCAGTACTGGAAAATGTTGATAGTGACTCTCTTGGGTACTTTGACAGACACTTGGAGACTCCCCTGCTAGGGTAGCTCACTTAGCATTTTCCACACTCCTTCAACTATCCACTTGCCCCAGCCTCCTGTTTTTAGAGGTCTATATTCACTCTTACTATTAGAGTTGCACCACCTTTTTACATAATGTTCTTGAGAAGGCCACAGAATGGCCCTAGGCTGGCTCTTTCCTGAAAATTATGCATCTGATTCCCAGAAAATGCTCACTTGCCTTTAAACTGCCAACAGAGGAGAATTAAGTTGCTTCCCCAAAGCAGCAGCTATTTTCCTTCTTCACTACTAATATGGCATTTGCCAGCTTATGTCACCTGCCCTCCAAATACTATCGTAGGATTCAATTCCTTTTCCAGACTCTCTCACATCACAAGGTTCCTGTGAAAACTCTGTTTCTAGCCTTGACATGAAGGAAGTAGCATCCTCATCCACCTATTCTCCTTGGTGGGAACCAGGTAAATCAAGTACCACATCAATTCTTGCCAAAGAAATTTTATCATAAAATTTTATTTTTATCTCCATTCTCTCAACCTTTATACCTTAGATTTGTGCCAGTATTCACAGTTTAAGGTGACCATGAGTCATGAAATTAATTATTGGACACGACACTTATTTTTGAATTCTGTCCTTCAGTCTAATTCATAAGCAGCATCTTTGGTACTTTGGTCTTGTGATCAAAAATTTAATTTTAGTATCCTGTTATAGATTCACACACATGCATGTAAAATAGTTGAAAATATAAAAATGCTTTTTTTAGGTAACCTTAAATCTGGTTCAGCCCAATTTCCTGGGATTAGTAAGAAATCCAACATCAACCAATCACTTATGGCATAAAGATTATTTAGATTTTTGCCCCTGTGATATGACAGTTTAAAAATTCTGGGATGGCATCTAGTAAGGAGAAGTGAGCTCCTAATAATTAATCTACCCAAATAATAGCTATGAACTGAGTCAGTTTTAAAACAAAACAAGAGAGAAAAACCCAAAATACCTATTTTGAGTGCTCTGGAGATCAAACAAAAGCAGATAGTATTTAGAGGGGAGTCAAAATTTAGAGAAAATGAGTTTTCTTCACTGTTTTTCCCATGCTTGCTTGCTTTCCTTCTTCTCTTTCTTTATTTTCACCTTTCTTTCTTCCTTCCTTCCTTCCTTCCTTCCTTCCTTCCTTCCTTCCTTCCTTCCTTCCTTCCTTCCTTCCTTCCTTCCATACTTCTTTCTTTCTTCCTTCTTTCTTTCTTTCTTTCTTTCTTTCTTTCTTTCTTTCTTTCTGCCTCTCTTTTCTTTTCAAGTTTACTTCAAGGGCATTCATAGTTACAATGATCACAATTGTATCAGTCAGATAAAGCTTTGGTAAAAAATTTTCTAGTTTTCTTGAGGAAAATTTGTAGAATTACTAGGGCTAGCAAAGAATGAGAAAGAAACACTAGAAATAAAGGAGCCAAAAAAAAAAAGCAAAATTATGGAACTCTTAATGGTGTGATTTGACATTTTGACCACTAATCATTACAGATATGATCACTTAGATTCAAGTTTAACTAGTTCATTGCCCACTTTAAAAAGTTCAACAGCTTCTGAGGAAATATAAGCGAATCCAGAGTCTACACACCATAACTTTCAAAATGTCCAACATACAATCCAAAGTTACTTAGCATATGAAAAACAAGGAAAAAGATATGCAACAGATGCCATTCTTGAGATGATTCAGGAGCTAGAAATATCAGATAAGGACATTACAGTGTCTATTATAAGCATGTATAATGAAATAAAATATACTGATAACACACTTACAATAAAATAAAAAATAATAAATGTCAGCATAGAAATATATAACATAAAAACATAATAAATTGGACATTCAAGACCTGTGAAATATAATATCCAAAAGAAATTTTTCAATAGATGGGTTTAATAACAGTGTAGTAATGTAAATCAGTGAATACAAAAATAGAAAAAAATGAATTATACAATCTAAAGATTAGGAAGAAAATAGCAGGTAAACAGTTAAATAAGTTAAACAGGGTCTAAGGATCCTGGGGATAATTACAAAAGGTGCAGAAGAGAGAGAGAGAGAAAAAAAAAGAGGAGAAAAATATTTGAAGAAATAATGTCTAAAACTTCCAAAATTTGTTCAAAAACAAATCTATAGATTCAAGCAGTTCAGTAAACACCAAATACCATACAGTTAAGGCTAACACACTTAGGCACATTATAATCACATTGCTGAAACACAATATAAAGAGAAAAAATTGGAAAGCAACTGGTGAATATCAACACGTTACATACAGGGGAATAATCATTTGGAAGACTTCGGACTTATGATTAGAAACTATGGAGGGCAAAAGATAGTAAAACATCTTTAAAAGATGAAAAAAATATCTGTCAACTCAGAATTCTGTAAGCAGAAAAGATACCTTAATAAAGGCAAAATAAAGACATTTTAGATGAAAGAAAATGAGTAATTCACATTATCAGATGTTGTAGCACAAGAAATATTCAAAGGAAATTTTCTTAGCATGAAGACAATATCAGAGAAAAACAAGACTCTTAAGGAACAAATGAAGAGCATTGAAATAGTAAATATAAATTAATTTTTTCTCTTAGCTTCTTTAAAAATACATATGCTATTTAAAGCAAAAACTATAAATTGTCTCACATTTTAATGCAAGTAGTTGTATTACATGTGACAGCTATAACAAAAAGGAAATGAGAAAATTAAAGAACCTACATGGTTATAGGGCATCTATATTTTACATGAAGTAATATTATGTAAATTCCAGGTAGAATTGTAAAAATTAAAACTGTATATTGTAATTGCCATAGCAACCACTAAAAATGTAATACATACTTTTAACCACCGGTTAAAATGAGAAATCTGTACGATGACCACCA
Source organism: Pteropus alecto (assembly GCF_000325575.1). NCBI lineage: Eukaryota > Metazoa > Chordata > Mammalia > Chiroptera > Pteropodidae > Pteropus > Pteropus alecto. The sequence continues at coordinate 1,924,821 of NW_006438113.1, forward strand.
ATAACCCATCCCTCCCTAACTCCATCCAGATTCAATTTAACTAAACCCTGCTTCTCAGTGACTGCATGCAGGAAGCCTGTCAATAAAACAAAAGTGCTCAGAGAGGAGGGGCCAGGTTCAGCTAACTCTTTCTAGTCTCAGCTGTTCGATGTTGCTTTCTAGCTAGCTACTTAGTGTACCTATTCATTGTGGCTCTTTCCATAATCTGTCAACACATTAAATTGCTGGGCTGCCAGTCCAAAGAGTGAAAAAGATATGTGATAAATTATAGATTAGATTATACATGAAATACATGTGGAAATAAAAGCTAAGAAGTCATGTCATAGAGTGAAGGAAATACTCTGAGTGCTGTTGCTACTGTGATTTAAGCAATTATATGTTGTAAATCTGAAGCTATTTATTGTTTTGTAATGCTTTTTAAAAATTCATGGTAAGTCCTTTAGCAGTAGGGAATGAAAAAATGTAAGAGTACATTTTATTTTTTGAAAAAAACATTGAAATTCCATCTCTTACAAAAGTTGGTTGTGAATCTGTAACTAAATTTTTTTTTTTTTTGCCAAAATTTGCTTTCCATTATGGGCCACAGAGCTATTTCGCACTGCATGGAAATAAGGAGATAAGAATTGCTAACGAGACATTAAAATCCACTATTAAAGTTAGTACTTTTTCTTGATTCCAGTACAGAGTTAAATAGAAGTAATGAGAGCAGGCATCTTTGCCTCTTTTTATCTGAAGTAGAAAAATCAATATTTCAAAAATAAATATGATGTTTACTTTAGACATTTTGGAGGTGCTCATCCTAGTTTGCTATTTATTTTTTAAACATAAATGGTGTAGGATTTTATAAATGCTTTTTGTACTTATGTCATAGTGATTGTATAAGTTTTTCTTCTTTCTTATTGTAAATGTGTAAATAATATTGATTGATTTTTCAAATATTTAGTCAGTATTGCAGATCTGAATAAGTCTCACTAGTTTATTATATATTATCTTTTTAATATATCACTGAATTTGATTTACTAATATTATATTTAGGATTTTTACATCAGAACTATTTTATAGGTCTAATGTAATAAAACCAAGTTGTCTACTAATACATAAATATTTTTAAATGATATAATTTTATCATTTAGGTATCACCTCTTTCAAATTGTCTCATTGTAAATGGTAAATTATATTTTGACTTTAATAGTAAAAAAGAGAATCAAACACATACAAGGGGTTCATAATAAAATACCATAGAATGAAACAAGGACTAGCAAAGCTCTGGAAATAAAGAAATCGTCAACAATGTGTTACAAATAAAATGTCAAAAATAATTTGACATCTTTAATAAAATAGAAGACATATCCTCAGTGAAACAAGAGCAGAAAAACCTTAAGCAGATGAGACAGAGATGAAAATTCAACAGAGTGAGATGAGGAATGAAGAGAATGAGATGTATAGGATGGTGGATGATTAGAGAAGGACTTACAAGACATTTGAAAAACTAAAAAACAGAATTAAAATCTATGTTAGAGAATAAAAAAGAGCAGAACTGAAATGACTGAACATAAAATCAGCAGGGCTTTCAATTTAAATGTCAGTTTTAAATTGCACATTTAACTAGATCCTGTAATAGCTCCAATAAAATAAATAACAAAATACAAAAGTGGGAGAAACATGTATCACCACTTAAAACTAAATAAACATGGTATCCAAAGGCAAAACAAAAATTCAAAGACTCTGTGAACTAGAGTGCAAATGCTCTGGATAAAATAAAGAGCTGACTGACTCTTATAGGATTTCCTATACTTAAGGATGAGTGGAAGTCTCCAGCAAATTCTCAAAATCAATTACAAGTTTCAGGAAGCAGTGCCTGAAGGCATAATTGACAGTTCAAATGCAGCCTTACCAAGGCCAGTGGTAACCTGCACTTTATGCACATGGCTAACAAAGGAGGAGGTCCTCCCCCCACTGGATCCTAATGAAGGAAGACCTATCTCTTTACAAAACAGGTATATTAGTCTACGTATCTTTAAGCTTGCTCGCTCTCTCTCTCTCTCTCTCTCTCTCTCTCTCTCTCACACACACACACACACACACACACACACACACACACACACACACAAAGGAAGGAAGAAGAGAGAAAAAAAAACAGAGAAAGACTTCAGCAGAGCACAAAGGTACATTAACCTCTTTAACTTTCTCTTGTGTACCCAGCCCACAGTACATCCATGCACAAAAGATAGAGTCAGCAAATCAATTATGTTCCTCTCAGTCATCTAGCTCTCAAAATCTAAAAAATGCTCATCTTGGTCTCTAATCATTCCCATCTTGATTCCCAATACTAAACAAACAGGGAGCTAGCTCCCTCTTTAATTAGAGCAAACAGAAAAATATATATATGGTTTTAAATAAACTTAAGAATGAGATGAAGTGTTTTCTTCTAAAACAAATTATTCTAAGAAGGAAAATAAACCTTCAAGAAATATTTTAATTCACATACTTATTGAGATTTGAATTTAAAATAAATGTGTGAAAAAATGAACAATCAAAAAATAGTTTTCATTGAAAAATTAAATTATCAAAAACTGTAAAGTCAATGAAAGTAGGGAGTCTCAAGTTAGAAACTGTAGAAAACAAACAGTGAATTAAAAATACGTGTTGTGAAATAACAAATAGATTCCAGCAGAAAATGAAAAGGACACAGATATAAGTTCAAGGATAGAATCTATGAAGACAAAGTACTTATGTATTAAGACATGCACATTTAAGAAAAGGCCTATAAACAGATGAATAAGCAATAAATAAAGACAAAAATTTCATTGAGTTGAGGATTGAGGTTTCACACTGAAAACCTTTATTAAAGAGGTCTACCCAGACTGGTGATGGTGAAGTCTCAATTTAAAAGAAAGAAAGGAAAAAAGAGATTCTGAATTCTCATATAACTCACTGAACATAAATATTTCCTTTTTTTCTCTCAAAACCTCATGAAAATAATGTAATTACTCTGACACAGGGAAAAATGGTAATGCTAAACATTTAGAATAATGCTTTCAAAAGGGAAGAAATATAGAATATTTCTGGAAGATGTTATGCTAATAAAACAATATTGATTCCTAAACCTATTTTAGCTGAGGAATCTTGAAACCTATAAAAACAGAAGAGGGAACCTCTGAAAAATTAAGTGTTTTCAAAAGAATTCCTTGAAAACAAGATCATAGAAAAAACAAGAAGCTGTAAGAGAATATAGACTTTTTTACTGTGTAATTAATTAAAATATTATAAAATAGTTGCTGCACCCCCATCCCACTTTCAAGCTTGCTATTAACATTTTCTAACTGAATAAAGCCTCTCTTTAAACCATAGAATTCTGCCAATGGGCTTATAATGGGGTGACTTTGGGCTCTCGATGTGGGGAGCAAGGTCACTTACATTATCTAGATAGACTCCTTCTGCACCTCTAAGGCAAAGCCTGTTTGCTTTTACCTTCCTGTCCACTGCACACAGTTGACCTCAGTGCTCATTGCTGTGACAGTAATAACTGTCACGTGTTCCAAGGAAACTCTCATGAACAAGATCATAGCTGAATCTACATGCTCATCAATACATGGAAATGAGCAAGCAAAAAAAAAAAAAACATCACCTGACATTGCAAGAAAAAATAATTCAAGAACCCTAACACTATGAAAGGTAGAAATCAAAATGAACAAACAGAAGAACTAACTAGTGGAATCAGAGTTAGCATTGAACACAGAACGAGTATAACTATTTTGTATTTATGTGAAAGGATTCTCTGAAAAATAGGAAATAATTTTTTGTTTTAAACTAAATATATAATTACTAAAACTAAAAATTACAATAATACGAAGATTGGATAGCAGAATTGCCATGGATAAAGATTATTCTGGTGATTTAAAAGGTAAAGTTAAAAAATTATCCCAACATACAGTTTAAAAGTCCAAGCAGTAAGAAATAAAAGACACAAAGCTGAAGACATTGAAGTTAGTTCTCTAATAGCCCACAAATATCCTTTTAAGATTCAGAATGACAGTAATTTCTCATTTAAAACACTGGATTCTAGAAAATAGCAAACAGGAATGAAGAATTTTGAACTAAAAGATCCTATCCTTATCAAAACATTGATTCAAAAGTGAGAGAAAGAACAGACTATTTAGACATTAGTGGAAAGAAACTACATATTGTTTACACTTCCTTTTTTACAAAATATATTTATTAACATACCCCTGCAAACTGAGAAACAAATCTTAATATGGCAAAAATATGTAATGACAAAGTAGTTAACTTTATATAGGTACAGATAATAAAGCCATGGAACTTGATTTAGCTGCTAAATAAGTGTTCTCTTCCCCCTCACCTCAAAAGGGATCCAGGAGGAAGAGAAATATTCAAACCATACTATAATTTTTGCCTTGTTCTATGGGAGCCTAGTGATGGGCTGTAATTGGGAATCTAGATTTGACATTGATAGGAAGCTCTACATTTAAATGTGTTTGCTTAAAGGTTAATATAACAACTAGTAGAATAGCTACATGGAATAGGAAGTCTAATCCATGAGAACACAGCAAAAGGATAAATTTAACAAAACTCAGATCAAGGAAAACGAATTTACTGTAACTCAATGAAATAAAAAAAGGAAAAACTCTATCCTGCATCTAGAAATATTATTGATTATATTTTAGAAAAACACTCTAACATAAAAACACCTGTAAATATCAGATAAAACACAATAAAAATTATTTTACTTGCCTAGCTGAATTCTCAAGAATGTTAGAGAAATCTTTATGTTAAACATCTAGAATGAAACTAGTAGTCAGGATCATAAGCTAAAACTGAAGACTAGGCCATCCTAAGGTCATTTTACAGTTATAATAAACTCAAATTTAACTCTTAGCAACCTCAAGATCTTTAGGATAAAATGTCTTAGGTGAATATGAGAGTGTTAGACTGAATCTATCAAATAAATCTCTCAGAGGGTTATGCCTTCAGAGAAAGTTACCTGTTTTCAAAGACAGATAACAAGAAATATTGATAACTTTTGTGACAGTGCAGAGTAAATAAAAAATTCTTTCTAGAAATTATAAACAGTCTTGCCCATACACAGGTAAGAGGGTTAAATTTATTTGAATGTTCCAAAAAGTATAAATTCTGGATGTAAATGTAAAGTGGTTCCAGGTCCTTGACACTCTTTTTAGGAGGGTAAAAAACCCAGCCATCTCTGCTTTGTCATAAATAAATACCTGGTCAAAGTGAGTTCACATACAGAAAGAAACTACTATGAGGTAAAGTAAGCTAAAATAACAATCAAGAGAATTAAATCTCAAGGAGCTTAAAGGAATTATTTGATATAAAACATAAAAACTTTACTTAAAATATTTAAAGAAATAAAAGATAATTTAAAATATAAAGATGATGCTATTTATGAAGAACGTATCTGAAAAATAAATCAATTAAAAAACCCTTGGAAATTAAAAATTATACTCATTTGAACTCAACATCCAGTAAATAGATTGAAAAGCAGAATAGACATAACTAAAGAGAGAAATAGTGAAATAAAAAATTGGCTTGAAAAAGAGGACATCAGAAACATGGCAGAGTGAGAGATGTCCCTGGATCTTTCCCTTTGAAACAACAATAAGCTAAACATCTAAAACTCAAAACCACAAAACACCCAAATTGCACACCAGCACATCTGAGAATGGGATCTGCACATAAAAGCTACCACAGGTCAGAACACTAGGAGTTGGGAGATAGACTGGGAGAAACAGAGATGCTGCCTGTCCCAGCCACAACTCCCTGCAGGAGGAGGAGGAGGGGAAAAGGCATGGAGGGTTCCCTGAACAGCCCCATCTGGGAGAGCTGTGAGTTCCATGTGGCTGGCTAGCGGTTGTGCCCGGGCAGAAAGCAGAGAAACGGGGACAGCACAGAAACAACAGTTCAGTTTTACTAGCCACGGTTGCAATACCGAGGCTGAGCCGCAGCCCCCATCCCCCAATCCAGAAGTCCCCTCCCCCCATACGCTCCGAGACCAAACACCAAGGAGCTCCAGTGGAATCTAAGCAAACACTACTGAAACTTTCGCTAACACGGAGACTAAGAGTAGCGAGCATGATTAAACATATTTAAGAAAAAATAAAAGGCGTCATTAAGGCTTTACATAAAGCAAGGATCCAAGAGGATTAGACACCACCTACTGGAAACCAAAAGAAAAATGCCTTATCTGCAGCAGGCTAAAGAGAGACCTTTATATAATAAATCTTTCTAGAAAAAAAGCAGAATACATTTACATTAATGCCTAGAGAATTCAGCTAGGCAAGTAAAATAATTTTTATTGTGTTTTATCTGATAGTCCATTAAACACTATGAACAACCAACGTGACCAGGCATCTCAGAAAGAAAGAGGAAAATCTCCAGAAAATAAGCTTACAAACACAGAAATATGCAACTTAAATGACAGAGAATTCAGGATGGTATTTCTGAAAAAACTCAGTGAGTTCTGAAACAAGTCATATCAACAATTTCAGGAATTGAAAAAACAATTAGATGAGCAGAGCAAGGAGATTGAAACCCTAAAAAAAAAAACAAAAAAACGAATAAACCTTCTGGAGATAAAAAACACACTGCAAGAGCTGGAAAAAAAGAGGAAGAAGAGAGAAACCGAAGAATGAAAAATAATGAAAGAGAAATACAAGAACTAGCTGATACCACCAGGAGAGGAAACATAAGAATAGTGGGCATTTTCAAAGGGGAGAAAAAGGAGCAGGGATTAGGAAGGATTTTCAGATAAGTACTTAACCAGAATTTCCCCAAATTAAGGAATGAGCTAGAGCTTGGAATTCAAGAAGTCAACAGAACACCCAATTATCTCAACCCAAAAAGGCCTTCTCCAAGACACATTGTATTAAAATTATCAAAAATCAATGACAAAAAAAAAAGAATTCTCAGGGCAGACAGGGAAAAGAAAATGGTAACCTATAAAGGAAAACCCATTAGATTATCGTTGAACTTCTCAGCACAAACCTTACAAGTCGGAAAGGAATGGAATCAAATATTCAAGCTATTAAATGAAAGAAACTACCAGCCAAGAATAATGTATCCAGCAAAGCTCTTTTATAACTATGAAAGAGAAATAAAGACCTTTCCATAATACAAAAACTGAGGGAATTCTCCACTACGAGACCTGCATTACAGAAAATACTGAAAGGGGTCAGCTCATCTAAAACAAAATGACAAAAAAATATACATAATTATGAGTAAGGCAATTAGCAGGCAAATAGAAGCAGAAGAGTACAGCTCTTACTAAGAACAAGGTATTGTAAGCTTAAACATAAGAAGAGATTTGCTAGATAGTAATGAACATTCAGCATACATAGGGATAAATTGAGACAGCAATGACTGAAAAGTGGAGGAATTAAAGAACTGAATTCGCAAAGGGGAATGGAGATAAGGCACACGCTGAAGAAAAGAGAATACTATGTATATATAACTATCATCTACATATTCATACTGGTGAACAAAGACAAAGATTCAGAACTGAAGTATATAACATAAAATAAGAAGGACCAGAGGAAAAACCCACAAAACTCAACCAAAAAGAAAAAAAGAAAGAAAGAAAGAAAGAAAGAAAGAAAGAAAGAAAGAAAGAAAGAAAGAAAGAAAGAAAGAAAGAAAGAAAACCAGAAACACAAGGGCAAGGAAGCAATGGAAATATCGAGCTACCAGAAAGCAAAACGTAAAATGTTATAGGAAAACTTCATATTTCAATAATCAATATAAATGTAAATAGACTGAACTCACCAATAAAAAGGCACAGAGTTGCAAATTGGATCAAAAAAAAAAAAAAAAACCAAACCAAACCAAACAAAACCCAATCACATGCTACCTCAAGGAGATACATCTCAGTTCCAAAAACAAATATAGACTCAAAGTGAAAGGGTAGAAAATGATATTTCAAACAAATGGCATTCAGAAAAAACAGGAGTAGTGATACTAATATCAGATGAAATAGATTTCAAAATAAAAAAAATGTAAAGAAAGATACTGAGGGACACTTCATAATGATAAAGGAAATCATGCACCAAGAAGATATAACATTTATAAATATCTAAACTTCCAATCAGGGAGCCACAAAATATATAAAGCAATTACTAACAGAACTAAAGGGAGAAAGAGACCAAAACAGAATTGTAGAAGGAGACCTAAATACCCCACCATCGGATATGGACAGATCACCTAAACAGAAAATCAATAAGGAAATAACATCCTTAAATGACACATTAAACCAACTGGATGTAATTGACATTTACAGAACATTTCATCCCAAAACATCTGCTTATACATTCTTCTCTAGTGCACATGGAACATTCTCAAGAATTGACCACATACTGGGACACAGAAATAGTCTCCACAAATACAAGAGGGTTGAAATCATACCAACCATATTCTCTGATCATAATGCTTTGAAGCCAGAGATCAAATGTAAAAAGAAAGTGGGAAGAACTACAAATACATGAAGATTAAACAACATGCTATTGAAGAATAACTGGGTCAGAGAAGAAATAAAAAGAGAGATCAAGAGATACATAGAAACCAATGATAATGATAGTACAACATATCAAACTTTTGGGACACGGCAAAAGTGGTCATAAGAGGAAAGTTCACGTCATCACACTCTGTCTCCAAAAACAAAAAGGAGCCCAAGTAAACAACTTAATGTTTCATCTTAAAAGACTAGAAAAATAAGAACAAATGAAGCCTAAATTCAGCAGAAGGAAAGAAATAATCAAAATTAGAGCAGAAATAAATGAAGTTGAAAACAAACAAACAAAAAAAATAGAAAAAAATAAATGCCAGAAAGAGCTTGTTCTTTGAGAAGTTTAATAAAATTGACAAGCCCCTGGCTAGAGAAACTAAAAAAAAAAAAAAAGAAATGACACAAATAAACAAAATAAGGGATGAAAGAGGGAAAATGGCTACTGATATCAAAATATAAAATGGATCGTGCAAGAATACTATGAAAAATTATATAACACCAAATTTAATAACCTAGAAGAAATGGACTAGGGCTTAGAAAGATAGAACCTTCCTAGACTACATCAGGAAGAAATGAAAAATCTAAATGGAGTCTTCCAAAAAATCAAAGAAGAGGCCATACTTCCCAACTCATTTTATGAGGCCAATATTACTCTGATACCAAAATCTGGTAAAGATAAGACAAAAAAAGAAAACTATAGACCGATATCTCACGTAATCGCTGATGCAAAAATCCTAAATAAGATACTAGCGAACCGAATATAGCAACATATTCAAACATTATATACCTCGATCAAATGGGCTTCATCCCAGAGGAACAGAGATGGTTCAACATATGCAAATCAATTAACGTGATATACTACATAGACAAATTAAAAAATAAGAAGCATATGATCATATCAATATATGCAGAAAAAGCCTTCGATAAGATACAGCACCCATTTATGATAAAAACACTTAACAAAATCAGTATAGAAAGAAAGTACCTTAATATAATAAAGCCCATATATGACAATCCCTCAGCTAACATTATACTTAATAGTGAAAAACTAAAATTCTTCCCTCTAAGGTCAGTAACAAGATAAAACTGTCCACTATCACCACTGTTATTCAATATAACATTGGAGGTCCTAGTGAGTGCAATCAGACAAGAGAAAGATATAAAAGGCATCCAAATAGGAAACTAAAAAGTCAAACTGTCACTATTTGTGGATGACATGATTCTCTATATAGAAAACCCTAAAGATTCCACAAGAACATTACTAGAAACAATAAGCAAATACAGTAAAGTCTCTGGATACAAAATCAGTGTTTAAAAAATCCATAGCATTCCTATACTCTAATAATGAAGTATCAGATAAAAATGTGGAAAAAGTAATTCCTTTTGCAATTGCAACAAAAAGAATAAAATAATTAGGAAAAATCTAACGAAACATATGGAGGACCTATATGATGAAAACTGTAAGACCCTATTAAAAGAAATTAAAGAGGACATGGTTCCATAGTGTAGCGGTTGCAAATTGGATCATGCAGAAGGTCCTGGGTTCACTCCCCAGTGGAGCCACAGTCCATGTTCTTTGGCCATGCCACACTGAACAAGCACAATGTCTGATCTCAGAAGCTAAGCAGGGTCAGACCTGGTTAGTACTTGGATGGGAGACCATCTAGGAAGGTCAAGTGCTATAAGCATAAAGTAGTGAAGATATTAAAGAAAATAAAAAAAATGGAAGGATATTCCAAGTTCTTGGATTGGAAGAAGCAACATAGTTAAAATGACTGTATTATCTAAAGCATTATACAGATTTAATGCAATCTCCATGAAAATCACATCGGCATTTTTTAAAGAAATATAAGAAAAAAATCAGCAGATTTGTATGGAAGAACAAAAGACCCCGAATTGCCAAAGCCATCCTGAGAAAAAAGAACGAGGCTGGAAGGAAGATTTTCATTCTTCCCTCTGCCTGTATCTAAAGTGGGTAGGGGCACATGATATCATTTATATGTGGGATATAAACCTAAAAGCAACAAATGAACAGGACAAACAGAGACTCATGGACATGGACTATAGATTAATGGTTACCAGAGGGTAGAGAGTGGGGGGAGGGGGGTGGTAGACTGGGTAAAGGGGGTCATATATGTGGTGACAGAAAGAAATCTAACTATGGGAAGTGAACACACAGTGTATATATATATATATATGCCTTACTGTTAAAGTGTACAGCTGAAATTTATTGAATTTCATTAAATAATGTCACTATAAAAAATAAATTAATTTAAAAAACAAATAAATAAAGTTCCAGCAGTTATTATAAACTTAAATTTAGGAGTTATTTAGTTAAGAGTTACTATAAAGTTATGTAGTAACTAGAGTATTAATACTGCAGCAGTAGTCTAGAAACATAAGCAAATTATCACCAATGATAGAAAAAGTAAAAGAGAACCAGAAAATTCACATATATCGGGAAGGTTGATGTATACGAAGGTAAATATTTTTAAAATGTAATTACACAAAAAATACGCCCTTATATAATACCATCTCCAAATAAATTACATGTTACTTTAAATAGCTGCACATGAAAAAAATTAAAATTTTAGTAGAAGACATAAGCATAAACAGGGTGAAGGAATTCTTGAGTAAGATGCAAAACATGCAAAATTCAAGCAAAATATTTGATGCGATTGACTCACTAATACTAAAAGTTCTATATTACAAAAATAAAGTTAGAAAATAAACTGTATACATATTTTTGGCAATGTTTATATCCAGCAATAAGTTGGCATCCAAAACAAAGTACTAAGAATCAGTAAATAAAAAACAAAAAAACCACCACACAAAATATAAAAAGTTTATAGATAGAAACCAAAGATGCTTACTTGACAAATAAACAAGAAAATGTATTTCAAAATACAAATTACATGTCATGATTTTTAGCTATTAGAGTAGAAATGTAAAAAAAATATATAGAATAATATGAAGCATTGGTGAGGGTTGAGAATAATGGGTACTCTCACACATTATTAGAGTATATACAAATTGATGACAACTTTTAGAAAGAATTTGTCTATTATCTATCAAAGTGCAGAGGGAACTACAAAGGTATATAAAAATTCATATGCAAGAATGTTTACTACTTTATTGATTATAACAGGCAAAATTAGAAAGCAGTTAAATATTGTCAGTAGGAAAGTAATCCATTTAATTATTTCATACATTTAAATTGGAGTATTATGATTATGAAAATATATATGGATCTATATCTACTAATTAGAAAAATCTTAAGATACATTGCCAAATATTTTTTTAAAAGGCATTTTAAAGAACAACTCATATGGAATAATCTCATCAATATAAATAAATTGATCTCCTAAAAGTTTGCCATTATGTATATATTCTTATGCAAATACGTAGTTAAAAGGACACACCCAGTCTGATGATAGTACTTAATATCTGATGAGGAGGAACTGCATATGGAAAAATAACATTTTGAATGTTCTTCTAAAGTTATTTGCACAAACCTGGATGACCAGTCTTCACAATTACATTAGATTAGGATTAGAGAGCATAATATATAGATTATTCCAGGTGAAATGACTTCCTTGATAATCACAGGAAAGACATGTCTCTCTCATACACTTGTAGGGTATTAGAGGCCTCACACTTCCTCTTCCAATCCTCTTCTTATTCACCCTTTCCCTCAAGAATAAATAATCTACACAACAATATTGGTAAGAATTTAGTGTCCATTTAACTATTTAACTTGTAACCAGAGAGTAAGAAGCTTGGAATTGAGTCACAGAGGAAGGTTGGCTCTTCCTGTAGGGTACAATCTTTCCTTCTTGTACACCCCCAATATCATGCAATCTAGTCATTATCAGACACCTCTAAATGAAGCCAATACACACCTTGTTTGGCTCCCTTTGTTATTTTATATTTTTTTAAGTAGAATTTGGAAGGAGATATTTTACTCAAAAAGTGAGATAAGAAATAAAATACTCAAATAAAATAAAAGAAAGAACATAATGATTATAACAAATTATAACATCATAATTTAATAGTAAAAATAAATTTAATAAATAAGCTTTAAAGTTTCTCCCCCTAAAAAGACCAGCAAACATATAGAAAATTCTGGCAAGTCAGTCAAATAAACACACACACACACACACACACACACACACACACACACACACACACACACAAATCAAAGGAATTATATTTTTAAAAAACCTTAAAAGCCATTATGTGTAAGTATACTTGTAAATCTAAATAAAATAAATAGTTATATTTAAAAGTTAAATAGCAACTTGACTTAGAAGGCCATATATAACTTAAATATACTTTTAGTCTATCTAAGACAGTCAAATGTGTACCCCAAAGAGGATCTGATTGTACGCCAAAGTTCTGATAATGGAATGAGTCTTTTTGTGTCATTTAAAGTACTTCAGAGCCTCAAAAACATCTGAAAATGATACTAACATAAAAGGTACAAAAATGTATAGAAATAGGTGAATAAGTCAGTGAAATAGAACAAGATAGCCTATATATATATGTCAATTTAATATATGCGGAAGATAGCTTTCCAAATCAGTGAGAAAGAAATTATTTAATAACTGATATTGAGACAACTCACTATTCATTTGGGAACAAAATATAAACACCTCACACAATACACAGAAACAGATTTCACATAGATAAAATAACTTTCCTTCTTTAATGCTATAAAATACACTATTAATTTTAAAACATCTCAGAAAATACTTTCATGTTCTTATGTAGGGCAAGATCTCTCCTAATTAATTTTTTTAAAAGCCAGAAGTTACAAAGTAAATGAATGACAAATTCAATTGTATACATTTTTAATAATTTTTTTTAATTACAGAAGATTTAGTAAATAAAGCCAGCAGCCAAGGAAGTTTGGAAAAATGTAGTCTTCTGAAATAAAGAACAGAGGAAATGAGAGGAATAGATTTGATAACAAACAGACAAATAGACTGGTACAAAACACACTTTAGACTGAAGAATAGAATTCATAAAATGAATAGGTCATTTTGCACAAAAGGCAATTCTTATTGTCATTCCATAAAAGGAAAAAGCTAAGTAGGCCACTCAATCTGTATCAATGCTATCAGTTTTGGGGGGGCGAAAATAACAAGATTGCAAAACAATGACCTCAGGTTTAGTGCCTAAGATCACCAATGTTTTAAATTTGGAATATTTTGCTTGTTTGAAAGACAATGATTATGTCTATTTCAGAATGAGAAACACTCCTTATCCTACTGGAAATCTTGTAACCTAAATAGGCCACTTAAATTTGAATGGTGCTTTAATATCTGCATGGAACTTTCAGCTGAGTTATCTTATTTAATCTTCTCAAAGCTATATTAGTCAGATAATAACCACTTTCTTTATCTAAGATAAATAAAAGCTGAGAGAGATATAGACAACTTTGAAAAGTTCAGACAGAGAGGGGAGGAGTCAAGATTCAAATCCAGATCTTCCTCTAACATAAAAATAGTGTGCCCCTTCACAGTGACCTCTCTCTGTTCATGCAACTAATTTCGAAATATTCTATAAACAAGGTTAAAAGTTACCATAACTTGAGGAAAATGATTTACAACATATATAACACATAAAGCATTCATGTCTACATTCTATAATATTCTTCTGTGTATCAAGAAGATAAAAGGTAAACAAACAGAAAAATAGATAAATGACAAAATGGACAATTTAAAAACAAAATATATAAATGTTCAGAAATATATTAAACTATTTTCTCTCATACTGATAATAAAGAAAATGCAAATCAAAAATGTAATGCTATATCATTTCTTGCCTGTTAATCAATAACCAAGACGTTTGGTTATATTCAGTGTTGGATATTTATATGTTTGAATTTTATATGATGTATCATTTTGGCAATCAGAATACAAGAGAGATAATATTGATTGATTAAAAATTGATCAATTGACTAAAAAACAACCCACATGGTATTTTTTTACTAATCAAGACCAAGAACTTTCCAGAGGAGAGGATGAGGCTTCGGCTTCAACTCTCATTTCTACCAGATAAGATCTGCTTATATGTTAAATATCTGGATAAGAGTTCATTTAAAAAAAAAATTGTTCTGTCAAGAAAGAAGAAGAGAGGGAGGAGGTAGAGGAAGAAGGTAAGGATAATAAGGAAGAGGAGAAAGGAGAAGAAAAAGACAAAGAAGAAGAATGAGGAAGAAAAATAAACAATGATAAAAAAATAAAGGTGTTGAAAAATTCATATTACATTGGAAAGAGCACAGACAGTGTAGAAATCAGTTTCAGTTTTATATCTCTCACAACTCTAACTATCTATGTGACTATGTATAATCTTCATAACATGTATGAGCCTTAACCTATGCATCTATACCAATATTTTGGAATTTCTATGAAAGCTGAAAAAAATATCTGAGTGAGGCCTCTCTGCAGGGCACATCTGCTGTTTCTACTTGCATAGGGTTCATTCCATCTTTTCTGCCAAGAGTAATGACTTCAAGAATCTCCTTCCCAGATCCTAAGGTAATATGGTTGCTGTGACACTAGTCTTCTTTATTGCCCATGCTGCTGTTGACTCAAAATCTCCATGGTCTTCTTTTGTTATATCTGAAACAGGAAACCAAGGGCCAGAGAGGGTTTGCAATGAGGAACAGGCTAGCAGTTATTTTCTCTGCCTCTTCTCTCTCTGAGTCTGCTCAATCCAGCACTGTCTTACTAAGGATCCATTTCTCTAGTGCACACAGTAAGAAACTTGCCATCAGTCAGTTCCTGCAGTTTGTATCCGAGAATTCATATATCCAATGAGAGATTCTTTATCAAAACCACCTTGAAACTGCTTCCCTCAGTGCCTGTGCTCTCTCCTGTACAAAAGACGATATGAGTCCCACCTGGTTCAGACTCCTACCACTGCATTGGCCCACATTGGCTAGAGCCACATTGCTCTCACTGCAATTGTGTTTATGGGCTTTGGAGTGGGAGGGACCACTATCAGGACAAAAGGGTGTCAGAAATACAAACGGGTATGTGCCCACAACAGAAAGAAGCCTGGAAATTGCCATGAAAGGCAAGGGAAGGAAAATGCTAGGATCATTTCAAAGAAAGATGGAAAGTGTTGACAATAACAAAGGCTGCAGAACATCCAATACCATAGGGTTGACAGGAGTCCCCGGGTTTAGCAATAAGGCAGTCACAAGTAACCCGGCAAGAGCAGTTTGTGTGAAGCAAGGAGAAATCAGAAAGCAATGGGTTGAATGAGGTTTGAAGAAGACTGAGATGATCATATCTAAGGGAGCAAGAATGCTATTAACTAAAGAAGAAATACATGAAGATTTAACAAGAATGCTTTCCAGTTATTTCTTTTTTCGTGTTAAAGAATGACCATGATTATAGGCTAATAATCTCTTCTCTTTATCATCCCCAATTTACTTTTTTTTTTTTAATTTTATTTTATTATTAGTTTCAGGTATACAGTACATTGGTCAGACATTTACATAGTTTATGAAATGATCCCCCTGATTGCTCTTTCTCTCTTCTAGCTCCACCTAGCCATTGCATTAATGCTGACTGCATTTCCTATTTTCTATTCTCTGATGCTAGTAAGAGAATAGTCTCCGAATTGATACTGGGGAAAGGACTATACTCCTTGTTCTTTGGTGATTCAGAAACTCCTACACACTTTCATAAATTGCATCTGCTTGCAAGCCAAAGAACATATGCAGTGGCCACAAGGAATGCTCACCACAGAATTTCTCATAATATCCATACCATCAGATTAATTTATATTAACAATGCCATGTTTGTTCAATTCTCTGAGTAAGTTACATTCTTTCATGTCCATAAAACTCTCTTCTTCTATGTCCTCTTTCCCCCATCAGTCTGGCTGCAAAAGCCCTCTTTCCCATAACATTTTCTTTTGTGAGTTTTTCTGGTGTGACCCATAGAGGGTTAATATTTTGCACTTTTATCCTAATTCCACATCTCTGAATGCCCCTAATGTGAGAGACAACACTATATTAAGATGATTAGGACACTCACTTGACTTATGTCACAGGTGTTATATTGGCCAGGTCAGGAACCAGTGCAGCCATTACAGAATCTCAGGTGTGCGGTGGGGCACGAAGAACAGAGCAGGGTTCAGGGACAGCAACACTTCTCCTCCTGCGCTGGCCTGTCATACAGGATTGTTTGCATACCAAGGGCAAAACACCTGTGGTATGAATACACCTAAATAAGATGCTTGAGCTTCAAGGAACTATCAGGAACTGTCTCATATCCTATCTGCAGTGCTGAGCTTTCTCTCAACACCTAAAATATACCCTACATCTTTCATAGTGCCTCACCTACTGAATAAGACAGATCAGGACCCAGCCCCAAACACTCACTGTTCTATTCCACTGCTGAAAAGGTGACCAAGAGCTACAAGAACAGATGAGATTTACCCAGCATCTTGGCTCAGCACAGGAGAATATTATATATGAAACCAGGACACCTAGGGTGAGTAGTGCTTGAGCCCCAGCTGGGAAGATCACAGACCATATTTGGGCTGCAGCCCTGCAGAGGAGGAGGTGAGTCAGCTCTTTCTATAAATGGTGGGTTGGAGGAAAGGAAAGGGAAAGGTAGGTTAGCAATAGTCTGTCCTCACACATGCAGAACTCAAATTCTCTGGAGAATAAGTTGGCATTTATCTTGGGATCAGTAACAACAGTAGCCAGTAGGAATAGGTGATTGGCAAACTGGACAAAAAAAATCCCTTGTTGTCTCTGTTTAGGGGATTTTCACTAACATCTTAGATCTCTCAGTTGGGGAAGCCATGAGATATGAGGCTCTGTGGTAAAGGCACAGGCACCAGAGTCCAGTTCTACTGCTTATCAGCTTTGTGATTTTGGGTAAGTTACTCAAATTACTAACATTTATTTTTATCATTTAAAATTGAAAAATTAAAAGTCCTAACTGACAGGATTGTTGAAAAGATTATAAAGCATATGAAACACTTAATATATGAAGTGCTTAACACAGTACCTACTAGGTATTCAATGGACAATTATTATCCAGAGTGTTTCCAGATTTCAGATTTTCCAGAAATTAGTGTTTTTAATTTTATACACATTTTTAAATTTGTTTGATATGTTTTTATTTTCTCATATTATCAGTTGTGTTTTTGGTGGGAAGTTGGGAGAAGCTGAACAAGAGAATATACATACTATCTAGTAAGATGCTATATTTAACTGGAAGCTGCAGAGAAAAATAAACTGTGTGTAGTTTTAATTTAAAAAATATTTAATTGTATTCTAATTATTTGCAATTTGGTCATCCAAAATGGTATTGCTCATATATCCAATATATTTAATAATCTACAAATTACATTTCTTAAGTCACTATTCTGGAAAATATGCCTTAATTGGTTTTCTAACTGTTTATGACATTTTGAACACTTTATTCTCCCAAAACTTCTGTAAGAAAGAATAAAATAGGCTATTCCTTTGTAAAATGCCTTGTCACAAAGAGTTAATGCACTGTCAATGATTGTGTTTATAAAGATATTTAAATAAACCAGAACCCTCAGGAGCATTCAACCTCCCATAATCTCTGACAATACACACAGTCGGAGAACTGGTCTGCACTTTTCTCTACCATCTGTGTGGATTCTGAGATTTCATAAGTGCAGCCCTGCCTGCCTCATCATCCTCCTCTCTCACCTCTCTGCCTGGTTGTTCATGGTCCAGCGACATTGTCTTTCCCCATTTCTGGATCTCTACCAGCCAGTCCCTTCCTGGGCTTGCACACTACTTTCTCTGCCTGGAATGCTTTTTTCCCTTCTTTAGAGGCTAATCTCTAGGTAGGTTTAGGCCCCAGCTGAGGTGCCTCCTCCTCCAGGACACTTCTGATACCTTATCTCCCTCCTAAATATCTCTACAGCACCCTGAACTTTTTACATAGACCTTATCACAAATGTGTTTAAATGATTAGTTAAGAAATTTTCACTTAATTACCATTGTTCCTATAACATGTATTTTTAATACTAAAAAAGACCATGTCTTTTGGATTTTCTGGTATCATTTCAACATTTAACCCAGAATCTGTTTAATAAATATTTGTAAATTGGATCAATAAGTGAAGAAGCATGTATGAGAAGCCAAACCTGTAGCACCTTTAGCCTAGTGCTCAGGCTTTGGAGCTGAACAGGCTTGGGATGGAAATACAAATTTGATATTTAATTGTTCTATGACTGTGAACAAGAAACTAAACATCTCTAAGCTTTGGTGTTTTTGTAATATGGAAATAATATATGCCCTCACATAAGATTATTGTAAAATGTAAATTAGATTTTGTTGTATTCACAAACACCTATTATATTGCCTGACACATAGTAAGTACTCAATAAAAATGTGCCACAGCTCAGTCATTATGACTATTAACAGTGAAGTAGAGTCGAAATCTGTATATAACCATATGTGCCTTGCATTATCACTAAAACACAGATAACTGATATCGCTGCAAAGTCTACATCAATTGCAGAATGAAATTTTTCTCAAAACTGATCAAGGATATAACTGATCCTGATACAGCATAGGAAGACCATCTGCTGCCTTTTCAGGCTTAGCCTGAGAGGCAAGATGTCATTCAAGTTCTAGCATCACACAGCTTTTCCTGGTACAGCTGCAGGCTTTTCAAATAGAGCCAAACTCTGATCCCCAATTACACTGTTTAAAACAAAGAGTGGTGTCTCTACTGCTGGGAAAGCTTTTGCAGGATCATATAATCATCACCTTAGCAACTTCCAGTCACTAGGCAGCCTTGAGAAAGAGACCATTCTGGTAATACCTAGTCTGGGCATATACATTGACTTGACTTCACGACCAAGTATAAAATATGTAGAACTACGCCACACACTGGTAGGACATAAGAATACCTAGTTCCTTAGAATACAGACTCTCCAACGTATCTATTTCAGAAGTGGTTTGTCCTTTAATTTGCAAAAGAAAATATTTTTAAAAATCTGTTTAATAACACTTCTTTTCTGATTGTACATTGTTGAAAATTATGTTGTCTCAGAAGGAATCTAGGTCCCTTTAGAAGACAATTTCTGAAGAATTTTGTAGGAAAAAAGTAAGTTAAAAATTACATTAATGAAGTCAACTAGAATTACTAAGTGAATTCATTTAATAACAAAATTTCAAGCAGTACGTGCAAGGGAAGACCATTGTTAAATGGCTACTGAGGCAAGGCAGGATTCACTTAGACAGAGATGTCATAAGAAAGACCTTCTTGGTCATCTTTATATCATTAATGAATACAAATATACAACACGCATATGAAAGAGAATTTCATCTTGACACTAGTCTCAAGATTTAGAACCACCTAATGAGGAATTAAAAACTCAGCTTTGCCATTGATTTGATGCTAGAAAGTGGATGACCAGCCAAAGATTATTGTTGCTGACTCTATAACTCCTTGAATTCAGGCCTAACCAAAGAAAAATAAGTGGAAGTGCTACTTGTTACTTTGGGGCAGAAACATTTAAGAAATGGGTATGCAGTATACCCACTTTATTTCTTCATCTGTCAGCTATTTTCAGAGGAAAATGAGGCCCAAGGGAATGGTGAAAGCAAAACTTGGAAGAAGTTTGGATTCCATTATCATTGTCTGGAGACAAGCCACTTATTGACATGAACATCCACATTGTACTATTTCACAGGCAAGAAATATATTTCTATTGTCTTAAGGCACTGAAATTTCATGAGTATTTATTACAGTATTTAACATTTCTCTAACTAATATGTTGTTTTAAAAAGAAAGAAACTCATACATTTTTGGGATCTTGAAGTCATCCAAAAAGTGGAAACATCTGCCTGGGTAAATGAGAATCTAAACCCTGTGAAATGGCAGCCTGTGTCTAATATACAGAGGAATTTATCACAGGCACACTTGTTCTACTTGTTGAAATGATTTCTCTGATGTTTTTGACTTTGACACACTTTGGAATTCTGATAACTATTTCTGACACATTACCAATTACTAATTTGACACACTTCCTAGCTTTTGATATTTGTGCTTTCTGGTTGTTTGTCTGAAGTATTGGGTTCTTTACTCCATGCTCCTGTAAGGGAAATTGGTGACTATAGAATCATCATGAGCAAGTTCATTATTTCCTTCCCAATGCACTTAAAACATGATATGTGCAATAATCAACCCTTTCACTGAGAGGCAAATGAAAGCCACATCTCTAATAATCCAAAACATGTGAAGGAAACAAACTGACCAATCATGCTGCAGGCAGACAAAAGCCTTAACAACTCTCAGGAGAGGTAAGAACTTGGAGAAGCAGATCCCAGTCCAGTCACAGGATGTGTTTGCTTCTAAGCCTGAAGTTAGGGTAAATTTTAAAGAAAAGTTCAAGTTGAATAAGCCAATTTTTTATTAAGCCAGAATTGTTATTATTATTATTTACATTATCTAGAGAGTCTATTGAGTAAGTTTAGAGCTAGGCTTGGACAAGTGTACTATAAACCAATTTTCTATGTGCTTATAATGTATACTAACACTTGAAACCTACTGTATTAAGCCGTAAATTGTAAGACATAGCATTCATGAAAAGGTAGCATAAAGGCTGATGCAAAAATATAAATGGAAATATTTTCTCGTAATGTTAAATGGGAAATGGAAACATAGAGCATTTTGAAGGGGAAAAATACATATCACATTATCTGACAGAAGATACCTAAATTACACATCCTGTCCTTGTACATAGAGTCTTGCCCAGATACTTCAGTCATATAGATTGGAGACAGTGCATTCCACTGTAGTTATTAATTGGGTGAACAAACATCTGTGCGGGAGATGCTGCATTTCCGAAGTAATATCAGGGTCTGTGATGGTACTAGCATAAGGAAAGGGTATATCCGGAGAAGACAAAGATGGAGTGTCATGAGGTTGTCCATCCTTTGTGGATACATTTCAACCACCCAATACCAAGCTGATTTCATAGAATCTTCAGTTAAAAATCTCAGTGCTGGAAGAATAATAAAATTAAAATTTTTGGATCTTAAGGTCTAAAACAGAATCGCCCATAGCCACTGCTGGGAGTTGGTCTGAAGGAAAAAAGGGGTAATAATTATTTTGTTCTGTGCATTATGCTAAGTACTTTATTCACAATTTAAGACTACCTTTCAAATGGTAAGTACTCAACTATATGTAATTTTACATATATTACAAATATGCACTATATATTTATATATTCTGCTTTATAGCAGATTCTTGAATAACATCATTTTATTCAATATTGTTTTGTTATAACTTTGATGAGAGGAAAAAAAAAACTGATTCCCAGTCAGGGCCACTTCTGTGTGGAGTTCGAAAGTTTTCACCATGTCTGTGTGTGGATTTTCTTGAGGGACTCTGTTTCTTTACACATCCCAAAGATGTGCACATTAAGTAAACTGGCATGTCTAAATTTTTCCAGTGCGAATGAATGTGGGTGTGGGTGTGAGTGCATCCTGTGATAGAAGGGCATCCTGTCCAGGGCTGGGTCCTGCCTGGTGCCCTGAGCTGCCAGAAAGGGCTCTGGTCACCCGTGACCCTTTCCTGGAATCAGCAGGTTGGGAAATTATAATCTTGCTTGTTTTATTAACCTTTCTCAAATGTATGTATAGCTCACATTTATTTCAATGTTTAATATTAAAGTGTTTGGGTATTTATTTAGAAGTGTGGTGATGTTTTTGTGACCAGAAATAGTGTTGTAGAAACTTAACTCTTGTTTACATCAATTAGTCTATGGTAAAATTAGTTTCATTATACTTTGTTTTATGTAATGTCACAGATTCCAAAAACCTACTGAGGATGTTAAGTGAGGATTCGCTGTATTTGGGATACTATCCCTACCTTACTGTGGAGAAGTTAAATTATTTGATAAAAGTTCTTTCCTAGTCCTAGAAATTTTTTGGCATCCAATGTCCTTTCCATTCTCCTTGCCAACACCCTGAAGGCAACGTAATATCAAGGGACATATGTAATAGAGAATAAACAACATATTTTAAATATGCGTAGTATATACCTTGACTTGAAGACTCATTATTTCTTTTTACTGCTCCTATTAGGCTCCCAAAACCATCACTGCCTTTGAATGTGAGGTTTCACTTCTAGCACTCATAGATGATGTCAAGATTCCTGAGATACATGGGCTAGTGGCTTTTTGATTCTAAAATCCGGAAATCAAGGCCTTCTATTGCAGAGACATACTTCATACACTGTGGTTCTTTTCAATATTTATTACTTGGAAGTCAATATGTTATGAGTAGTTTTTGTGGACCATTTATAATTTTCTGCTGATCTACTACAGGCATCTGCTACCCTGTCTTTCCAATCTTACTTCTCTCTGGAAATTGCAGGCCCACAGCAATGATGTAATCCCAAAGTTGCTATCCTCATCCTAATGAAGTGCACTGACACCTCTCAGTCCTCCTTTCACAGACTCCATCATGACCTGTATTCATTTATAAGCATATCTGCATATTTTAACAACCCTACCGAGGCTTGAAGAAGCTCTTCTATGTGATGAAATATTCAGAGAAACAGTGACTTTTCCAGTGGTCAAGCTCAGGGTGAGTGCCACTGGGAAAAATACTGCCTTCTTTTCAGGTTGACTGTTGTGTCAAGGAGACATGAATGTTGCTGAGGGTTGCTCGCCAGGGCTAAAGACTTCATCAAAGGAAGGACCTGAAATGTGAAAAAGAATCAATAATCATTCTTCAAAATAAGGCCTTTTCAAACATGGCAAATGTCACTGGCTCTTGGCAACACTACTTGGGGTTATTCTCTCATAAAGGGCACCACCACAGGGCTGAAATAAAAAGCCCTGGTATGTTATTCTTTGAAATGGCAAAATGACAGAAAAGCAGGCAAGAGAATTCAAACCCAAATGTAAATTAAATGTACATAATTCTGTGGGGCACTTTGATCCATCTCCTCAGGGGTTGTGCTGCTAAGATAAGCCTGGGTCAGGGCAGATAAAGCTGTGGTGGAGAGTGGGGAGGACAGAAGGGGTTGCAGAAGAACCTGGATGTTCTTATTCACTCTCATATCTCAATTGCAGAGTCGGGGCTTACTTCTTCTTTCTTCAACTGCTTCTGCTTTGCATGGTACAACTCAGTGTTTCAAGCCAGAAATCCAACCATTTTCTTTGATTCCTCCCTCTCTTCTGTCCACCTCTGAACATATTAACCTCACTCTGATTATTCCACGTTTCTCCTTCCATCGACTAACAATTTAGCCATCCCCCCAACCCCAGGTGACTATGCTGACATATTCTCTAGTTCCCTGTTGCTGAATTCTCTGCTTCCTTGCACTTGCCATGTTTATATTAGAATAATGGGTCTAACACTTAGATCTGACCATACGACACCTCTTGTTTAAACACCCTCATATATGTTAGGGGATAATCTCTGAAAACAGAGTTCAAACATTTTGCTGTGCAGTCCACATCTTTCCCAGTGTGGCCCAATCCTTTTTTCAGCACTGTCTTCTATATGAACCCCCAAATCTCTACAAAATAATACAGCTACCCTCCAAATATATCATGCTTAAATTATGCCGTGCTTCCTCCCAAGTGTCCACCTGGGACCAACTTGTATCCATCTTTCAAATACCAATGTCTATAATGACAGACTTCATAGCAATAAAAAGAGCTACAGGTATATACTGCACATGGATGGATCTCACAGAGAAATGTTGAAGAAGACAGTTATGAAGAGAACATATCATATGAATCCATTTATATGTATTCAAAAACAGGCAAAATAAATCTATACTGATAAAATAGTAGTTACCTTCTGGAGGTGGAGAGAATTGACAAAGAAGGGTCACACAAATAAGCATTTGTGGGAGATGGAAACTCCCATTCGATATCTTGATCAGGATGGTAATTATTAGTGTGTACACAGTGTAAAAATTTATTGAGATATACAATAAAGATGCATACATTATTGTATGTATGTTATGTCTCACTTAAAAAGAAAACAAATACCAACAAATACCTGACATTTTGGGGGAAACATTCCCTACATTAGGTTTGTCACCACATCCCAACCTCTACCCATAAAATAATCACTGTCTCTTTTATGTCCCTACTGCCTCTTACAGCTATAATTACAATATATGATCCTTATTCTTTGTTTGTTTTTGTTTTTGCTCTTAGCCTGTGGCATCTTTGTAATGAGAGATTGAGTGGCATTTTTTTTTTCATCCCAGCACTTAATGTAGTGTTTGGTCAAATATTGCTGAATGAAAGCCCCTTCAAGTGTGAGCTATTCCTGCTATAAACATCTCCTAGCATGGCTATGTATTTCTCAATAGTCAAATTCTAAACTGCAGACCTCTATCACCCATGTGTTTGTTAACAGTCTGTAGGGTCTTCCCCATTGCGAAGGCAACATAATCTGCACTACAGTGACATTTGGACCACGCAGCACTAGGCCAGGGGAGCACACACAATGAGGGTTGTCAGCTGCATGAACATTAGGCTGGTTAGCTGTTTAAAGAAAAAAAAATAATTTGTAGCTGTCAGTCAGTTCAGGAAGATTTGCTTCACTTATGAAATTTATTGACAGGCTCTAATAACCAGCACTTAAATTGTCTTTTCTGAAAGCAATCAGTGAAAGCCAAGAACTAGAAATATGATGTTCATCTAGATTCCCAAGGAAAACAGAAAGAGGGTATTGTGGTCATATAGTTTTTATGCCATTTTCAAATTTTAATAGACATTTTTGCTATTGGAAAGTTCCCAAATTAGCTTGCTGCTTTTCTTTATTACTGCAAGGTTAATATAGTCCGAGTGTTTTGGCAAGGTTTACAGCACAAAGACTGGGGGGAAAACGGTGATTGCCTGTAATAAAGAGGGTGTCGAAGAGTCAGATTCAACAACCATTTTATTAAGGGAGTTGTAATGGGCACTTTGTCATATTTTAATTCAAATACACTTCACAACTGTGAGGAGAGACTTATGAGACTTAATTTACAGATGATGAAATTGAAAGTAAAGAGGGACAATAATTGTCCGCTGTCACATAGTAAGGCTAAAGTCAAAATTGAAATTTATATATCTCATGCTAAATCATATGATGTCTGATGAAGTAATAGCTTGTAATGATAAAGATATAGCTATTGGAAAAAAAACAAGATTCTTCCTAGCTTCCCTCAAAAGTTATTACATACTTTTTTTTCTTTATTATATCTATCTATCTATCTATCTATCTATCTATCTATCTATCTATCTACACACACATATATGTTTCCAGATAAAACTGACACATTATACACTGTGAAAGATGTTACATACAATATATTTATTTGTTCATTCATTCATTCATTCATTCATTCATTATTCTTTCATTCATTCATTCTACAAACTTTTTGCTGTAAACAAAGCAGTATTCTATGTTCTTAGGAATCCGCAATGAACAAAAGTGAAAATCCCTCTACTCTTAGTGTGTGTTTGTATATAGGGAGGTTCAATCATAAATCAGGTAGTAATTATATATAATTTTTCACCACAGCTTCTTTATCCAATTGTTTATTGTAGGACACTTCGGTCTCTTCCACGTCTTGGCCAATGTGAATAATGCTACTATGAACATCAGTGTGCAAATATTTTTTTCAGATATGAGTTTTCAAGTCTTTGGGGTAAATACCCAGTAGAGAGATTGCTGATTCATAGGGTAGATCAATTTTTGGTTTTTTGAGAAACCTCTATACTGTTTTCCATAGTGGCTGTACCATTGCAGTCCCACCAGCAGTGTATGAGGGTTCTTTTTTCTCTGCATCCCCTCTGACATTTGTTATTACTTGTCCTGTTGATTATAGCTATTCTAACAGATGTGAGATGATATCTCATCGTGGTTTTGATTTGCATTTCCCTAATAGCTAGTGATGATGAGCATCTTTTCATATGTTTGTTGGTCATTTGTACGTCTTCTTAGGAGAAGTGTCTGTTCAGGTCCTCTGCCTATTTTTTGATTGGATCATTTGTTTGAGTTGTATGAGTTCTTTGTATATTTTGTATATTAGGCCCTTATCGGAGGCATTGCTTGCAAATGTATTTTCCCATTTAAATGGTTGTCTCTTTACCTTGTTGACAGTTTCTTTTGCTGTGCAGAAGCTTTTTAGTTTGATGTAGCCCCACTCATTTATTTTAGCTTTTACTTCCCTTGCCTTTGAGGTCAAATTCATAAAATCCTCTTTAAGTCTAAGGTCTCTGAGTTTAATTTCTATGTTTTCTTCTATGCAATTTATTGTTCCATGTCTTATATTCAGGTCCTTAATTCATTTTGAGTTAATTTTGGTGTGTGGGGATAGACAACAGTCTAATTTCATCCTTTCGCAAATGGCTTTCCAGTTTTCCCCGCACCATTTATCGAAGAGGCTTTCCTTTCTCCACTGTATAATTTTGGCTTCTTTGTAGGAAATTATTTACCCATATAAACATGGATTTAATTCTGGACTCTTGATTCTGTTACACTGGTTCATGTGTCTGTTTTTCTGCCAATATCATGTCTTTTTGATTATTGTTGCTTTTAGTACAATTTGAAGATGGGCAGAGTGATGCCTCCAGCCTTGTTCTTTTTTCTCAGGATGGATTTGGCAGTTCTGGGTCTTTTGTGCTTCCATATGAATCTGCTGATTTTTTGTTCCATTTCTTTAAAAAATGCCGATGGGATTTTGATGGGGATTGCATTAAATCTGTTAAAGTCATTTTAACTATGTTGATTCTTCTGATCCAAGAACACGGAATATCTTTCCATTTCTTTATATCTTCTTCGATTTCTTTTAATAGGGTCTTATAGTTTTCAATATATAGGTCCTTCATATGTTTCATTAGATTTATTCCTAGATAGTTTATTCTTTTTGTTGCAATTGCAAAAGGAATTATTTTTCCACTTCTTTTTATGACAATTCATTATTAGAGTATAGGAACGCTATGAATTTTTGAACACTGATTTTGTATCCAGAAACTTTACTATATTTGTTTATTGTTTATAGTAGTGTTCTTGTGGAGTCTTTAGGATTTTCTATGTAGAGAATCATGTCATTCACAAATAGTGACAGTTTGACTTCTCCATTTCTTCTGAAGAAATGAAGCAGAAACCACTCAGCTTCTATCAGCCTGTTGGTCGCTTTACTCAGAGTTATATTTTGTTTGTTTGTTTGTTTGCTTTTGCTATTTTGTTTTAGATGAGCTTACCCCTTTCTGTATTTCCTGTAATGCAGGCCTCATAGTGAATTCCTTTAATTTTTATATATGTGGAAAGGTCTTGATTTCTCCTTCATATCTAAAGGAGAGCTTAGCTGGATACATTATTCTTGGCTGGTAGTTCCTTTCATTTAATAGCTTAAATATTTGATTCCTCTCCTTTCTGACTTGTAAGTTTTGTGCTGAGAAGTCCTACGATAATCTAATGGAGTTTCTTTCATAGGTTACCATCTTCTTCTCCCTATCTGCCCTGAGAATTCTTTTTTTTTTTGTCATTGATTTTTGATAATTTAATACAATGTGTCTTGGAGAAGGCCTTTTTGGGTTGAGATAATTGGGTGTTCTGTTGACTTCTTGAATTCCAAGCTCCAGCTCATTCCTTAGATTTGGGAAATTCTTGTCAACTACTTGTCTGAAAATGCTTTCTAATCTCTGCTCCTTTTTCTCGCCTTCAGTAATGCCCATTATTCTTAGGTTTCCTCTTCTTGAATTTCTTTTTCATTATTTTTCATTCTCCAGTTTCTCTCTTCTTCCTTCTGATTCATTTCTAGATTTCTATCTTCAATATCACTGATCTTTTTCTCTATTTGGTTGATTCTATTTCCCAGGCTTGCTATTTCATTTTTCACCTCTTTCAGTGTGTTCTTCATCTCCAGAATTTCTATTCTGTTCCTTTGGGGGTTTCAATCTCCTTGCTCTGCTCATCTAGGTGTTTTCTCAATTCCTGAAATTGTTGATATGACTCGTTGATATGGATCTCACTGAGTGTTTTCAGAGATACCATCCTGAATTCTTTGTCATTTAAGTTGCATATTTCTATGTCTGTAAGCTTATTTCCTGGAGATTTTTCTTTTCTTTCTGAGATGCCTTGTTACGTTGGTTGTTCATCGTGTTTAATGGACTATTTATCCACCTGCGCATTAATGGAAATGTATTCTGCTTTCTTTTTTTTCCAGACAGAAGATTCATATATAAAGGTTTCTCTTTAGTCTGCTGCAAATAAGGCATTTTTCTTTTGTTTTGTAGGTGGCATTTAAGCCTCTTGGATCCTTGCTTTATATAAAGCCTTAATGATGCATTTTATTTTTTCTTAAATATGTTTAATCATGCTTGCTACTCTCAGTCTCAGTCCCTGTCAGTGTTAGCGACAGTTTCAGTAGCGTTTGCTCACCTCTGGAGCTCCGTGGTGTTTGGTCTCTGAGCATATGGGGGGAGGGGCCCTCTGGATATGAGGATGAGGTCTGTGGCTCAGCCTCAGTTTTGCAACTGCTGTTTCTGTGCTGTCCCTGCTTCTCTGCCTTCTGCCTGGGCACAACTGCTGGTCAGCTGCATGGAGCTCACAGCTCTCCCAGGGGGGGCTGTTCAGGGAACACTCTGTGCCTCTTCTCCTCCCCCTCCTCCTGCAGGGAGCTGTGGCTGGGAGAAGTAACTTCTCTGTTTCTCCCAGTCTATCTCCCGACTCCTGGGGTTCTGACCTGTGGTAACTCTTATGTGCAGATCCCATGCTCAGATGTGCTTGTGTGCATTACAACAACAAAGACGGAATTCTCAGGGCAGCTAAGGAGAAGAAAATAGTAACTTATAAAGGAAACCCCATTAGATTATCATCGAACTTCTCAGCACTAACCTTATAAGCCAGAAAAAATGGAATCAAATATTTAAACTATTAAGTGAAAGGAGCTACCAGCCTAGAATAATGTATCCAGATAGGCTCTTCTTTAGATATGAAGGAGAAATCAAGATCTTTCCAGACATACAAAAATTGACGGAATTGTCCACTATTAGGCCTGTACTATAGGAAATACTGAAAGGGGTCAGCTCACCTAAAACAAAATAACAACAACAACAAAAATAATACATAATTAGGAGTTAAGTGACTATCAGGCAAATAGAAGCAGAAGAGTGCAACCTTTACTAAGAACAGGGCATTATAAGCTTAAATAATAAGAAGAGAATTGCTATAGCAAGATAGTAATGAATGTTCAGCATACATCGAGAGAAACTGAGATAACAATGACTGAAAAGGAGAAGATTCAAAGATCAAAATTCGCAAAGGAGAATGGTGATAAGGCACATACAGAAGAAAATGGATGACTATATATATGACTGTTCTTTACATATTCATAATGGTAACCACACACAGAACTTTCAGAACTGAAATATACAACATAAAACAAGAAGAACTAGAGGGAAAACCCAGAAAATTCAACCAAAATAAAGAAAATAGAAACACAAGGACAAGAAGGCAATGGAAACACCGAGCTACCAGAAAGCAAAAGATAAAATGGCTAAAAAAATACCTCATATTTCAATAATCACCCTAAATGTAAATGGACTGAACTCAGCAATAAAAAGACACAGAGTTGCAGATTGGATTGTGAGCCCTAGTTAGGAAGGCAAATATAAATTATTGCCATACAGTGTAGGAACTGCCTAAATAAAGATAAGGACACAGTGTTATGGAAGCAGAGAAGTTCACATCTAAATCCACCTGGAGTAGCTGAGAAAAGTCAAGTAAAGGAAAATGGAAGAGTATTCCAGAATGGGAGGGCAGCATGTAATCTGGCACAGAGGCATTAAAGAATGTGTCACGAATCTGTAATGACAGAGCTTTGACAAGGTTGAACCACAAGTTTTCATTGGTATTTTTTTAATTGTTTTTCCACTTGTTGATTTTTTGTTTATCTGATTGATTTTTTTAATTTTAATGTTCAAAAATGTGAAAGTTTTCATTAAAGGATAGAAGATCACATCCTGTATTAGTCAGGGTTCTTTAGAAAAACAGAACCAACAGAATATGTGTGCATCTATATAGAGAGATTTATTTTAAGGAACTGGCTTACATAATTGTGGAGGCTTGGTAAATCTAAAATCTGTAGGTAGGCAGACAGGCTGGAGACTTGGGGAAGAACTGATGCTGCTGTTCAAGTCTTAAGGCTATCTGTTGACAGAGTTCCCTCCAGTGCAGGAGAGGTCAGTCTTTGTTCTATGGAGGTTTCTAAGTTATTAGATGATGCTTACCCACATCATGGAGGATAATCTGTTTTACTCTAAGTCAATCAATTTAAATGTTAATCTCATTCAAAATATACCTTTGCAGATATATCCAGAATTATGTTTCACGAAATATCTGTGCACTTTGACCAGCCAAGTTTACATATAAAATTAACCATCACAAGTCTATAAAGCAAAGAGATGTGTTTAGAATTCCAAGGATTTTGTTTTTGTTTTTTTTTTAATCTTTTTGGGTAATACATAGCCCTTGAAAGTTCTAATGAAATAATAATATAATCTATGGTTTATAAAATAGATAAAGTTGCATTGCAGATGAAACCTAAATTTTTAATTGGACAGGAGCTAATGATATGAACTGAGACAAATATAGGAAGAAAAATATGATTTGTTCATGTTGAGTTTGAAATAGCAATGTAACAGCCAGATATAAATATATACGAGGTACTGAAACCACAGGGGTGTGTGTGTGTGTGTGTGTGTGTGTGTGTGTGTGTGTGTGCGCATGTGTGTGCATGAATGCACAAGTTAGGCTAGAAGATATATAAATTTGGAAATTGTTATTATATAATTGACACTAAATCATGCATTTACAGGGCATAGAGAATGAGAAAAGAGCTGAGGGTTGTACCCTGGAGAATATCAATACTTTACATAGTGAGAGAGAATGGAGAGAA
This sequence comes from Pteropus alecto, assembly GCF_000325575.1. Taxonomy (NCBI): domain Eukaryota; kingdom Metazoa; phylum Chordata; class Mammalia; order Chiroptera; family Pteropodidae; genus Pteropus; species Pteropus alecto. Next base: position 1,956,309 of record NW_006438113.1, read on the forward strand.
AATATAGACAGAATTTTTTTTTAAAAAAACCTAGAATAAATGATGAATAAACATAAAGTTTCTCTTGGAATGTGGAGGGAAGTTAGATATTTACTTAAAGGGAGGTTAGTATATTGTCAACAAAAATGTCACAAGGGTCTTCTTAGTAAGCTATCCTAAATACTTATGTATATGAAAATATCTTACCTAGACAGCTGAAGATGGAAGACAGAGGATGGTCAGGGGAAGTCATAGATATAAATGTGAGAACTTTGAACATGAAGAAAGCTACCACAACATCGATACCATTGATTAGTGCAAAGGGTAGAAAGAAGAAAGAATATGATACACTGAATAGCAGAGGTGATTTAAAAAAAAAAAAAGTAAACACACCGTCAGACAAATTGAAAAAACAATTGGCAGAGGAAGTAAAGCTTCTTCAGGAGTTTGCTATAACAGAGAAGTAGATGGCATTTATTCCTTGTCCCTTCTTTTCCTTCCAGGTCAAAAGTCATCATTAACATCATACTCCTGGTCTCTCTATGTACCCTCACTTACCCTTCCTCAATAATGTATGGAGTGATTTATCCGAAGGCCTCCTCCCTTCAGGAGTAAGGCTTGCCAGCATAGGGTACATGCTCTCCACCTCCATGTGGCCAACTAAACAAAAACTGAACAGGTCCATGTATCCAATCCTGGATATCATTATTAGGGCCATGATCTGCAAATATCTGCCTCCCTCTCTAGTGCCATTATTATAGGTAAAAGAAGAGCTATTTTGGTATTCCTTCTGCTATTTTTTTTGTCTTAATCTTCAATAAATTTAGCTAGTTGTGCATGAAGGAGAGGTACTATCATTAGGCATTTGATTCTTAATAAAGATTAAAGTAAAGGCAATATGTGCATGTTTTTTCATCTGCATCTAGACTGAATTACCAACTTCATTTCCATGGCACCTACATTGACCTATGGGAAGCAGCCAGATAAATCATATTTAATTAATAATGATAAACAAAATGTTTCCTAACTTCTACAACCTTTATTTTTCTTTCCTAAATGATTAAGCAGCAGGAAAATGTAAATAGAACATAGCTCTAACATATCAATTTTAAAAAAATGTTAATATTTAATACATGAGAGGAGTGCCTACAAATCAATAATAAAAGACAATAATCAGAAAGTAAGTGAGCAAAGAAAATGGATAAAGTATTTCACATAAAAAGAAATAACTTGGACAGTTAACAGACAAAATGATTCCCAACATCATTCATGTCAGAGAATGCAAATTAAGTAACAATAACTCTATTGGTTCACAAAGGTTAAAAAGATTGATGATATCTAATACTAGTGAGGATTCAGGGAAATAGACAATGTCTATTACACTTTTGATGGGTGTGTAACTTAAGGAAGCTGTTTTTGGTAGTGATTTGTCAGCAGTATCAAAACATTAGATGTGCATATTCTTTATCTAATTGCATACATTAAAATGTATTCTTCAAAATATTTATACACAGTCTCAAATATGTATGGTAAATGGCAGTCTTTTCAGCATTGTTAGAAACAATCTTACTTTGTTGATTAGTAGGAACTGTTTAAACAAAGTATAATACAACTATATTATGCAACACTCTATAGCACCTAGGTATTGAGATTTCAATATGAATCTTGACATTTGCGGTTGGATAATTCTTCGTTGTGGGAGGCTGTTTTGTATCTTTCAGGATATTTAGCAGCATCCCTTCCCCTTAGTTGTGACAACCAAACATACTTCCAAAACATTGCCAAATGTCTCCTGTGGGGCTGGGCAAAATTATTCCTATTTGTTTTAGAAATCACTATTCCACAAATGTACAGGGAAGAGTGCTTAGTAAATATCTAAATGCTCTTAACAGTAGGGTTCCAAATCATAGTTTCACACAAGTGGAAAGAGTATGTTACAGAAAAATAGAGCACTTCCTTGCTTTACTAAAAAGTTATATGCAAAAGTATATGTATTTATAAAGGAAGCAAGCATAGAATGAGTATAGGAAGAAGTACACCAATCCTCTGTTTTCAGTGGTTTCTTCTCGGTGGAAAATGGGAGTTTGGGAGCTTCTTTTACAAGTGTTTTAGGAACTAAAGGAACTAAGAAATTGCATTCATTTAGGAACTAAAGGAACTAAGAAATTGCATTCTACTAAGAAATTGCATTCTACAAGAAACAGAACCTTGAATAAAGTAATTTGAGCTAATCCAAAAGCATGCAGGCCAGGTCAGGGGTGATAGATTCACAATGTCGTTCAGGATCAAGGTCCTATGTTTGATTTCTGGTAGCCTTATGTGCCCATCACCTAGTGCTCTACTTTGAGCATCTAGTAATCCTTCAAGGAAAGGGAAGAAAAACAGCCAGGCATCAGAGAATCTGAGTTCATCCTCTCAATGTAATATCATTGGCCAGAATATGTCCCATGGCCATGTTTATCTATAAGAGATCTATTTTTTTAAGCTAACACATTTTCAACTTGAATGCAATCTGTGGTAAGCAGCTAACAATATTGACATATTTGTAACATATTTTGAGAATGAGGACAAAGATAAGGTTAGAAAGGAAGGGAATGGAAAAAAGGGAAGGAAGAAAGGGATGACTGTAGAAGGAAAGATGAAACGAACATAGAACTTGAAGACAATAGACTTGAATTTAACCCTGCTGTTAAATTCCATGCTTTTTGATTAAAGGCAAATTAGTATCTTTGAGGATGCTTTCCCAAGAGTAAAATGCCTATTTTACAAGATGGCTATAAGGATTGAGTGAAATTATTTATGTAATATTCTTAGAATAGTGATTGCATGCAGCAGGTGATAACAAAAGTGGATTTTCTTCTTCTTTCTGTAATAGTTACAGCCTATTAAATATTAAAACACTCAACTGAACACACTTTTTCATTCTCTAATGGTTTCTTGGATATCACATTGTATCTTGAGGACAGCTTCCGCTTTTTAAGGGAAGGGACTTTGAGATCCTGTGGGATCCCATAGAAGATATGGATATCTTCTTTTAAATCACATTCAGGCTCATCATGTACGTGCTGCCTGGGACACTGGGCAGGGCTGATGACACAATGAAGTTCAAATGAAAGTAAAAGAGTGACTATAATGAGAGAGTGTTCCCCAAAACATATATAGGCCTGATCTGCAGTCCCTGGATTGACTATGAGGCAGTCAACATGGGAAACAAAGGACAGAGAAGAGCTCAAAATGGAACAGAAAGAACCATGTATTCTTTGTGTGGTGGAAATTTTGCTGAGTAGAGATTGTGCTTATGCTTATGTAGTATGGAGAGTAGAAGGGGACTAGAAACCTTGCACACACACACACACACACACACACACAAAACACACACTTTTCCAAGGCTGGAGAAATTTCACTGATTATTTACTCTTCTTAGACTATCTACTTCAATTTTCCCCCTAAATACAGCCCAATCTCTGCTCTTTCCCCTCATTAAACATGTTCTCTTGGACATCCCAATCTCTCTCAGGAGCACTTCTGTTTTCCCAGCTGCTCAGGTTCACAACTGTGTCCTTTTTGACACTCCAGTCATAAAATCACATGCCAATTTTGCCTTTCACAACTCTTCCTTCCTCTGTTTTCCATTGCCACAATATTAACATTTGTGGATTATTTACCCAATCTCCTTACTGCTCTCCTCACATTTCATCTCTACCTCTATGTAACCAAGAAAAACTTTGTTTATTAATTTCGGAAGCACAATCCTCTTACCATATAATGCAGGATTGCCCCTATTTACTAGATAAGTAAACTGAGATACAGGGGTGTGAAGGAACTTGACCAAGGTCACATGACTTGTAAATTTTAGAAGCTGGACACAAAACTTGGTTTCTCTAGTTTCAAAACCACATTCTTTTCACAATATCACACTGTCAGATATCAGGGAAATCTTCCCCCATGTTCCTGGAAGGTGGTAGACTCCCTGCCTTTCTCAGCAGCCTGTGTTCCAGCTGCTTTCACATCACTGACAACCAAATCCTTTACTGAGATCCCTGTTGGAAGTAGTAGGGATGCCAAAATTAGGTCTGGATGCCATTTACTGGGCAGTGGAGTTGGAGAGGGATGAGTGCCAGTGCCTGTGACTTCTGTGTTTTAATATTCACTTAACTTTATATAGAGTGATTATATTCCACTCATTCTACACCAGCTGGTATTTACTTCATCCTCCATCAAGCATCAACAGAGCATGGGGCTGCAAGACAGAAATATTACTCTGGTGAGCATAAATATTTCATTTTTCATACCACAAATGCATTGATGATTTATTAATTAGCCTAAAGGCTGCTGCCTTTGCACAGTTGAAAATGAAGCTTTTCTGCTCTGTAGATTGGGTCTGTCTGGGGCACAGTGGCTGTGGGCAATGCTCAACCAGGATCAATACCCAAGTTTGGCAAACAGCCTCTGGACTGTCCACTTCAAACTTCACAGGCCTAGCCCTTGGCCTTTGACTGTCCACCAAAGTCCTTCAGAGAACTTCCCCAGCTTCAAAAAGCCTTTCCAGAAAATGTAGCTGGGGCCAGAGCCAACTGGTCTACCTACCAGCTGGCTGCTGAGATGAGGCCGCCAACCTGCTATTTGTGCCTGTCTTTGACCCACCTTTTGAGATTACATGACTCATCTGAATTGGATATTCAGGAGACCCAATGGAGCCTCTTCTGGAACTTTAGCCACAAGTCAAGTAAGTGGCAGGTCTCAGGACCTTCTCTTTTATAACTGTTCAAATACCATCTTTAAGCAAAATAATGTATCCCAAGGAGGAAGCACTCGTGTGACAGGTCCACTCTAACTGAGACATACAAACCCAGCCTAAGTAACTGTGAGCTCTCTGAAGAGACTCTCATCTGGGTTCCGAATAAGTTATATATTGTTAAAAGAAAGTTAAAATAGAGCTCAACATATCAGCTTTGTTGCTGATGAAGCTAAATTAGAGGACACAATCTGGTGTCAGGTTCACGTGATCTCCCAACTCCCTACATCTGTCTAGAGCAGGGTTCTAGGGTGGAGGATGAGATTTTGCAATGTCTTGAGACATTTTTGGTTATCACAACTGTGGGGATACTATGGGTGTCTACTGTGTATCTGTAGGTACCTAGAGGCTAGGGATAAACATGCTACAATGCACAGGAGAGATTGCATACCCCATGTTTGGAATCTTTGATAGATTATCTATTGAGAAATGTGTACCAATGGTTATTGTCCTCTACCCAAGTAACTCATCCCATCTTAATAGGAAGAAGTAAACTGCAGGGCAAGAGTACAGGAACATTTCAGAGGAAAATCCTTTCAAAGATAGAAGGAATGAAGCAAAGACTCTCCCTTATAATAGTATCTATTTTCAGACTCTGGCCAGACATACAAATGAACCTCGAACACTAGCAAATGATGAATGTAACAATCAAGAACACTTCTTGCTCCATTTCTAACTTAATCTACTGTGAATTCTTTTTGTTGTTGAGCCTCAGATCTTTAGCTTCCTGACCTGACTTAGTTATCTGTCCTTGGCTCCACCAACTTGCTCCATAGTTTACATTGGACCTCATCTTGATGGTCTACTCCTTTCTCCTTCTGGGGTTTATAATCACTTTTCTGACTCCTCATGTATAACTGAACCCATACTTTGGCCCCCAGCTAGGGACAGCCTGGTAAAGGAATAAGAAATTCACACATAGTAGGCTCCCAGATTATGACTTTCCATTATTTTATACTGAATTTTTAAAAAAAATCTTTCAAGATAGGAACTACTATGACTGTTTTACATAAGCAGAAGTTGAAGTTTAGAAAGAAGTAGCAATTCCTGAGACATACCAGGACTGCAACACATATTAAATAAATATGGATAAACTATTGACTGAATAAGCCAGCTAATACATGGCAGACACTGAATTAGAAACAAGATCTGCCTTATCACTAAGTCTGGCTTGCTTACACAATGTTGCCTCCTGACTCTTCACCACTTCTCTGACTCCTGTTGTAGAAACTTTACTTTAAAACATACATCTTTTTAATCTATGGTATACCCAAACCATCACTCTAGTCCATGACTATGAAGTTTTCTATACCTAATGCAATAAATTTCAGAAATTACAAAATTCTGAGGATCTTTTGTATTAGGACATTCCTGTAATTTTTCACATCATGTATATCTAGATCCATATAATCTATAGAGAGGAAATCTACATATCATTTTTCAAATGTATCCATTCAACAAATATGCATTGGGGAAACAACAAAATATTTTGTTAAGGGTTTAGAATAGTGGTTAAGACTGAAAGCTCCAGAGTCAGGCTGCTTGGACTCAAATCTCACTTCACCATATATCTGCTTTATGATTTGGAGCAATTTTAATAAGCTTCCTCCAGACCTCATCTCTTTATATATAAATAGGAATAATAATAGCACCTACCTCACAATTTTGCTATAAAAATTAAGTAAATAAATTTTTATATGCTATGACATATTGGGATTATTTTTTCACACGCTAGTCATTGACATTGTCTTACATAGAATGTGTGTTCAATTTATCAACAAAGATTTTGATATCAACAAATGATAACAATATTCACTGTTTATTCTGTTTAAGACTTTCCCAGTACTTCATTTTTTTTTGTAATTAATCAACATGTCACCCCTATGAATTGCATATCATTAATATCCTTGTTGTACAGATAAGGAACATGAGTCAGAGGCTGAAAGTGTATAACGTATCCAAGATGGCATGACTAGTAACTAGCACAGTAAGGATGAGAATTTAGACTGCTTCAAATTCTGCCTTTGGAAACCACTATCATACACCACACCAAGGGATAAGCACAAGAAAATGAAAGGCAACTTTAATTTAGGAGATGCATTCTAAGCCACATTCAGGTTACTAAACAGAGACAAAAAGGACCTCAAGTGAAATAGGAGGTTTCCCAAAAGGTGCAATGACTGGTTGAGTCTTGATAAATGGGAGCTACTGAGAAGGGATATGGTGAGATTTCTTTCACAAAAGCACAGAAACATCAGAGGAACATAGGCAATTTGGCCTCACTAATTGAAGCATGGATTGTGAAAATCAGCAGAAAAAAGAGTGGCTGGTGTGGTAGGCACTGTCAAGATTATAGGAGACCTTAGACACTGACTAAGCATCTGACTTTTACAAGAAGGTCAAAGGGCATCTGTGTCTTAGAGAAGTTTATCCAAGTCCTAGTGTGGTTAACAGGTTGTGTGGAGATTGATAAACTAAGGCTGACAAGAAAATTCCTGTGATAAAGTCTGAACCAAGACAGAAGCAATGGGCATGGACAATGGTGCACATATAAGAGAAATATTTTGATATTATAAACCTCTTCAGGTCTGAGTAGAGGCAAGTTAAACAACAAAATCTCTGTATAGGTAAAGGGAGATTTTCCTAATCAACCTAGAGCTCCATAAACAAAACCCCAGGACAAGACCCAGCCACCAATGAGGCAGTGACACAAGAGGGGACAAGGAGAAATGTCCCCAATGGTGACAGCAGAAGCAATTCAGCAGTTTTCAAGCCAGAGTCATTGGCCTTGAGGCTAATAACCCAGAGGTTTTACATTGGCCTATGTAGCTGGAGAGGCATGGACTGAATTCAGCTAAATGAGAAATACCTAATTCTTATTTTAGGAATAAAGAAAATTGTATAATAAAATTAAGCTCATTTGAAATGATTAACGCTAGCACTTTCTTATGAAATAATTCAATCCACTTGATTTAAGGGATCTGGAAACCTTCCATAAAACTATTATCAACATTAAATAAGTGTATAGGCGTGGATTTATTTCTGGGCTCTCTATTCTGCTCCATTGATTAATCTATCTGTTTTTATGACACTACTATGTTGTTTTGATTACTGTAGACTTGTAGTATAGTTTGATATCAGATAGTGTGATACCTCCAACTTTGTTCTTCTTTCTCAAGATTGCCATTGCTATTCAGGTTTTTTTATGGCTCTATATAAATTTTAGGATTATGTGTTCTAGCTCTCTGAAAAATGCCATTGGTATTTTGGTAGGGATTGCATTGAATCTATAGATTGCTTTGGATAGTATGGCCATTTTAACAATGTTGATTCTTCCTACCTGTGAACAGGGTATATGCTTCCATTTATTTGTATCTTCTTCAATTTCTTTTTTCAATGACATAATTTTCTGAAAACGGGTCTTCTACCTTCTTGGTTAATTTGATTTCCAAGTATTTTATAGCTTTGATGCAATTATAAATGGGATTGTTTTCTTAATTTCTCTTTCTGAAAGTTCATCATTGGTGTATAAAAATGCCAGTGACTTCCGAATATTTATTTTGTAACTTGCTACTTTACTGAATTCATCGATCAGTTATAACAATTTTTTGGTAGAATCTTTAGGGTTCTCTATATATAGTATCATGTCATTGGCAAATAACGAGAGTTTTACTTCTTCCTTTCCAATTTGGATGCCTCTTATTTCAGTTTCTTGTCTTATTGCTGTGGCTAAGACTTCCTATACAATGTTGAAGAGGAGTGGTAAAAGTAGGCACCCTTGTTTTGTTCTTGATCTTAAGGAAAATGCTTTTAGTCTTTCCCCATCAAATATGATGTTAGTTGTAGGTTTGTCATTAAAAAAAAAAATGAAATCCTACTATTTGCAATGACATAGATGGACCTAGAGGTTATTATGCTGAGTGTAATAAGTCAGACAGAGAAAGATAAATATCATATGATTTTACTTATATGTAGAATCTAAAGAACAAAAAGAACAAACTAATCAAAAACAGACTCACAGATATAGTGGACAATTTGGTGATGAACAGAGGGGAGGGAGTAGGGAGGCTGGGTGAATGGAGTGAATGATTAAAGAAGTACAAATTAGTAGTGGATAGTTGGGCACGAGGATGGGGATCACGGCACAGGGAATGCAATTAGCATTATCATGATGGCTAAGTGGAGGGCCAGGAGAGGGAGGGAGCAATTGGGGAATCGTTTTATGAACAATATAGATGTCTAACCAATGTGCTGTATACTTGAAACTAATTTAAATAAATAAATTTACTTTTTTAAAAAAACCTCGTGTTCTGGATCACAACTGAAAGTCTGATAATTTCAGTTTTCTCTTCAGAATCTAATAAACTAGATAAAAAGCTACAGAAAACCTATTATCAACATATGGATAGTTTTCACATTTTTAATAAGAATTTGTTAGGCAAGTTACATTTAAAAGTGCTTTATTCATCAAATATTGAAGCAGACAATATTCCTGGAGAAGGCTGCCAGCGTCTCTAACTCATATATGTAGTATCAAGGTTGTATGCAGGACTGTAAGATGACCAGACACCTATGATAAAAGACAAAGTATTTGCACGCCACAGAAATTTTTAAGAGAAATCTATAGAGGTCAGACTTAGCATAACCATTTCTAGAGGGAGAAGTCAAAGACTATTTGGACCCTGAGAACAGCTGAGAATTCTAGCTTCTGGGACATTTGCTTACATCAAATCTACTAAATTATACTAATAATTTGTCAAATGAGACATTCATTTGAAATTCTTGTGCATCAAATATTACTTATATGATAGATTGATTTTAAAACAGCTATTTTTAATCCCATTTTTAAATATTTCTTTAGGTATTTTTTTTGCAACTAGTCTATTTTTAAGCATTTAAAACAAAAAAAAACCATTTCAATGTAGTAATTAAAAGTTTAGATATTCAGAGGAAGAAAATGAATATACAAGAACTGACAACGTCTTCTTTTATTGAGTAGAACAACGATCATCTCAGAGCGCATATTTGCCTTACTTTCTGTTGAGCCTTGAGGAGAATGAATAAACAGGAGGTGAAAAGGAGAGGTGCGCTGGATCATTATGGCTCCTTCCTTTAGGAGGCTGTAAACAGGCATGTGCTTAGAGACTCCTGTAACACAAAAAAGATGAATTCCTGATGACTGAAGAGTTAGACATTTAAAAAAAAATAAAGCAATAGATCTCTAAAAAATAAAACTTTATATTTATTCAACTTCTGCAGGAATGACCTTTGAAGCTAAGATTCAGTGGAACAAAGGGAAAAAAATTTTTGACAACCTCAAAATAAATATCACATGTAAAATAAAAACTTAAAGGGCCGATAATTTGGAAAATATTAACTTATTGACATTTTTTATATACAAATTTCAAAGTTGGTATTTATAGGTTATGTAGTAATTGCAATAATGAGCATAAGTTAACAGTAAGTGAAAAAACTTTTTAGTTTGATATAGTCTCATTAGTTTATTTTTTCTTTTGTTTCTCTCGCCTGAGGAGATATATCAGAAAAAAAAATTACTAAGAGTAACATTTTTTTCTATGAATTTTATGGTTTTGAGTCTTACATTTAAGTCTCTAATCCATTTTAAGTGTATTCTTGTATATAGTATAAGATAATCTAGATTCATTTTTTGTATGCATCTCTACAGTTTTCCTAACACCATTTACTGAATAGACTGTTTTTACCTCATTGTATCTTCTTGCCTCTTTTGTCATAGATTAAATGACCATATAGGTGCGGGTTTATTTCAGCGCTCTCTATTCTGTTCCATTGATCTATGTGTCTGTTTTTATGCCAGTACTATGCCATTTTGTTTACTGTATTATAGTTTGATATCAGGTAGCATGATACCTGTGACTTTGTTCTTATTTCTCAAGATTACTGTGGCTGTTAAAGGTCTTTTGTGGTCCCATATAAATTTTAGAATTAATTGTCCTAGTTCTGAGAAAAATGCCATTAGTATTTTCATAGAGATTGCATTCATTGAATCTATAGACTGCTTTGGGTAACATGGACATTTTTAACTATGTTAATTTTCCCTATTCATGAACAGGAAAACAAACAACAAAATGAAAAGACAATATACCAATTAGGAGAAGTTACATTTGATAAGAGGTTAATAGCCAAAATTTATAAAGAACTCATATAACTTAACACTAAAAAAAAAATTTAAATCCAATTAAAAAATGGGCAGAGAAACCTGAATAGACATTTCTCCAAAGAGGACATATGAAAAGATGCTCACCACATCATTAATGAAAAAATGCTCACCATCACTATTCATCACAGAAATGCAAATCAAAACCACAATTAAATATTACCTCTCACCTGTCAGAATGGCTATCATCAATAAATCAACCAACAATAAGTGTTGTCAAGGATATGGAGAAAAGACAACACTCATGCACTGTTAGTGGGATTGCAAATTTATGCAGCCACTGTGAAAAATGGTATAAAGCTTCCTCAAAAAATTAAAAATAAAACTATCATATGACTCAGCAATCCCACTTCTGGATATTTATCCAAAGAAATCCAAAATACTAATTCAAAACTATATATGCATCCTTATGTTTATTACAGTATTATTCATAATAGCCAAGATATGAAAGCAACCTAAGTGCCCATCAATAGATGATTAGATAAAGAAGAAGTGGTACATAGAAACAATGGAATATTACTCAGTCATAAAAAGGAATGAAATCTTACCATTTGTGACAACATGGATAGACCTAGAAGATATTATGCTAAGTAAAATAAGTCGGAGAAAGACAAAATTTGCATTATTTCACTTATATGTGGAATCTAGAGAACAAAATGAATAAACAAAACAGAAACAGACTCATAGATACAGAGAACAAACTGATGGTTGCCAGAGTGGGGTGAGGGGCTGGGTAAAAAAGGCAAAGGAAGTAAGAAATACAATTGGTAGCTACAAAATAGTCATGGAGATGTAAAGTACGGCATAGAGAATATAGTCAATAATATTGTAATAATTATGTATGGTGCCCAGTGGGTACTAGACTTATCAAGAAGAGGGCTTTGTAAGTAAGTTATATAAATGTCTAACCACTATGCTATACACCTGAAACTAATATAAAATAATATAGGACGACAATTGTAATTGAAAAAACTACAAATAAAAAATGGTTAAAAAATTAGAAGGGCCCTAAAAAAAAAAACAAAACAAAACACTAAATGTAGAGAGAGGCTTAAACCTATGCTTTTTCAATAGGTATTAACTATATAATTACATTCTTGGCACATGAATCATTAGGCAAATTGCGACATAAAAAACCCCTAAATGTTTATATTTTGGGTAGTCTAGGAACTCAGTAATGCTGAAAACTATTAAAAGTACTTGGTAGGTATATGGGGAAAAAGGGGTCAAATATGTGGTGACAGAAAGAAATCTAATTATGGGTGGTAAACAATGTGGTATATACAGTATATATTATATATATACATATATGTATATATGTGTATGTGTGTGTGTGTGTATATATATGTATATATATATGTGTGTATATATACATTATGCCTTACTGTTGAATTGTACACCTGAAACTTACTGGATTTCATTAACCAATGTTACCATAATAAAAATACATAAAAATTTTAAAAAGTTCTTGGTAAACATAGCAAAAATTTCTTTCACTTTTATCAATGATATTGACTGAAAAAACAAATAGAAAAGCCTAAATCTGATAGAAGAAATGGCAACTCCTCTCTGGAGCAAGCAAATTCAAAATAAATGTCAAAGAATTTCAATACGCTAAGTTTTAAGGAATGAGATTTCTTGGTTAAAGATTAAAACAAAAGACATATAGTGAAAATAAAAAAAGGTACCATGAATAAAGGACAGAAGAAACAGATCTGTGAAACAAGCAATATTTGAATTATCATTCAAGAATATAAACTTGAAGGAAAAAATGAAACTATGATTAAAGAACAAAAAATATGGAAAATAACCATAATAGATTTTTCAGATTATCAAACTGAAATCTTAGAAGTGGAATAAAACTAGTAATTAAAGTTAAAAGATGCAACATCTAAGTTCAACAGCTAGCTCAACAAACCTGAAGAGTAAAATAACTAAAAGATAGGATCAAATGAAATTATAAAGAATAAGAACAGAAAACTGGAGAGAAAAATTTAATAAACCTACAAAATTAAAGGTCTAACATAGATCCATTGGAATTCTAGAGGAAATGAGATATCAAGAAAGAGAATCTATCTGAAAAGACAAAACAATAGTTAATCGAGACAGTGTGATATTGGTGTCAAGATAAACAAAATAAAGAGTCCAGAAATAGACCCATGGAAATATGGACAACTGATTTTTTATGACAATGCAAAAGTAATTCAATAAAGAAAGGGTAGTATTTTTTTAATAGTGGTAGAAAATTGGATAACCATATGCAAACAAAAATCAAAATTAAAAAATAGAAAACAGTAAAAGAACTTATGTTTATACCTCTTACCATATATAAAAGTCAAGTGAATCTAGACTTAAAATTTTAAATATAAAACTATAAAACTTCTAGAAAGAAAATAGTGAAACAAATCTTTGTGAAGTTAGGTTAGGAAAAAGTATCTTAGATACAACACTTTATAGATTTAATTGTGTCACGCCTCAAAATATATCTCCAATATGTCAGAATTTGACCTTATTTGGAAATAGAGTCTTTCCAGAAGTTATTGAGTTAAAGTGAGATCATTAGGGTAGGCCCTAATACAATATGATTTATGTCTTTATTAAAAGGAAAAATGTGGACATAGAGACAGACATGTATAGAGGGAAGACACTGAGAAGAAACACAGGGAGAATATCTCATGAAAGGAAAGGATTGGAATGATGCAGTTACAAATCAGTAAATGCCAAACATTGCCAGCAAACCACCAGAAGCTAGGAGAGAGGCATGAAATAGCTTCTCTCTCACACCTCTCCAAAGGGAGCAATCCTGCTGACACTTCGATTTCAGATTTCAGAAAGACTCCGGAACTATGAGATAATAAATTTCTGCTTTGTAAGCTGTCTAGTTTGTGGTACTTTGTTACAGCAGCACTAGGAAACTAATACAAACACCATAAACATATATATTTTTTAAAATCATGATAAAATGGATGCTATCAAAATTAGGAACTTCTGTTTCTTAAAAGTATTTGTTAACAGAATGATATGAGAAGCAGAGAAGCACAGACTGGGAAAATATCTGATAAATGACTTATATCTAGAATATATAAAGAAGTCCCAAAATTCAATAATTAGAAAACAAACAACTCGATTGGAAAATGGATGAAAGATTTCAGGAAAAAAAGATTTATGATGTTAAGTAAATAGAACCCAGCCATAAAAAAGATGAAATATTTTTATTTGTAACAATACGGATGGATCATGAGAGAATTATGCTAAATGAAATAAGTCAGACAGAAAAGGACAAGAACCATATGACTTCTTTAATATGTGGGATACAAAACAAAAAGCAACAAATGATAAAACAAAACAAACAAACAAACTCATAGATATAGACAACCGGCCAATGGTTACCAGACAGAAAGGGTGGTGGGAGAGTATGAAGAGGATAAATGGGGTCAAACACATAGTGACAGAAGGAGACTAGACTGTATAGTGAGCACACAATAGAGTACAAAGGTGTCATATTATGAAGTTGCACACCTGAAATTCATATAATGTTATTAACCAATGTTATCCCAGTAAATTGAATTTTAAAAAGATGTTCAACATCATTAGTTTCAAGGAATTGCAAATTAAAACTGTAATAAGATACTACTTTACACCTATTGAAATGGATAGAATTTTAAAAAGACTTATCATACCAAGTATTGACAAGGATGTGGAGCAAGTGGAACTCCTATACACAGCTGATGGGAATGTAAAATACCATACTTTAAAAAATATTTTACCATTTTCTAAAAACTTAACATGCACCAATTTATAATCCAGTCATCCCATCCCTAGGTATTTACCCAAGAGAAATGAAAGCATATGATCATACAAGAATTTATGAATGTTCATAAACTTTATTTGAAATAACTAAGAACTAAAAACAACCCAACCGTACATTAACAGATCGATGACTAAACCAATTTTTATATATCCATGCAATGTATGCTACTCAGTAGTAAAAAGGATTGGAATTGTTTTAAACATGACAGTTTTTAAATACTTATGCTGAGTGAAAGAATAACACAAACATTATATACTGTATGACTCCATTTATATACAGTTCTAGAAAATGCACACTAATCTATAATGATAGAAACTTAATCAATTGTTGCCTGGGGATGGGAAGGAAAGGCTGAGAAGCAAGGGCATCAGGAAGGGATTATCAAGGGCAATGAGAAAAAAATTTTGATAGTTTTGATAATTTTATGGGTGTACACACCTATGAAACTTATCAAATAATATACTTTACATGAAATTTATTATATTTCAATTATGCAAATATATAAAATATATAATAAAATTATATACTTTACATGTAGTTTTTTATACGTCAATTATACAAAATGTAATGTTAATTACACAAAATCATAATTAAGTTGGATTTAACCCTCCAAAATGCAAATGTTGAAAATTATTCAGAGCATTCCGTATATTTATATACTTGTGGAATGTTATGTCATATAGAAAATAATCTTACATTAACTGACAAAGCTGGAAAACAGCATACCCTCTGATCCATGCATTTGGAAGTGTATACCCTCTGAACCTTCTCATATGTAAATATATAGATTTATAATACTTATCAATATAATGCATTGATATCTATGTATTAGGTATACATATCAAATATGTAATATAAGATTATATCTACATATTAGATAAACATGAATATTCCTAGAATAAATCTCTTAGTAAAAAATAAAATCAATTGATAAAAAAGAAAACCAGTTTAATATATTTATAAAATGGAATATTGTTCAGCAGTGAATGTAAATGAAATACATGGTAAGCCTCAGGGGGATATATATACATATCACATTTTATAGATGTATGTATCATTACAATATTAAATAAATAAAGCTTTCACATAAAATTTAAAAAACATTAAAATATAATAAATATTAATAATAAAATGGCAAATAAAAATCCTACACTTAAAACCTATATAATCTTATTAATCAATGTCACCTCAATAAATTTAGTAAAAATTGCAACAATGATCAGAGAAAGATTAGAAATAAAATATCTTAATATGGACTTTCGTTTTTGAAGGATAACCAAGACAGCCTTATTTTCTTTATTCTTTTCATGTTTTCCAACTTTTATGTAATGAGTATATACTATGTTAATAATAAAACCTAAAAATTTCAAAGTTTTAGGTTAATTTGTTGTGACATGTGACTTTTTTGATTAAACATTACTTTATGATGCAGATTATTGAACAAAAATGGAGATAAATTATTTTCATTCATGATATTAAAGTATAATGCTCCACGAAAAAATAGCAAATTGGGTATCAGATGATTTGCTTTATAGGTCCACATAGTGCATAAAGTCTCCTAAAATAACCCCCAAATAGCAAAATGTAGGTCAAAACAGCAAAGGGATGCATTTGATGAATTGCATATAGCACATGTAAAATTTATAATGGAAAATTTCAGAATCTAAAAATACTTAAAATATTCAAAAGTAGATAATGTAAATCAAAATATTTCTAAAAGGGTGTAAACAGTCATCCTAAGAAGTATAATATTGTGTATATTCCATAAAATGTATTGCATTATGGATTTTAAATGAGCATCATTATGAAAGTTTCCATTAACCAAATTAATTTTACTCAAATAATTGTAGACAAATTTGCTTGCTCCCAGAAAAATGCCCATCATGGTGACAATGCCAGCAAGATGATAGAACCCAGTGCCAGCACACAGACACTCAGCAGAAACCAAGTAAATGCTTGAATGGAAAAGGAAGAAACATGAATTTTTGCTGCCCTGATAGGGAAGTTGAGAAGAGGAAGAAAGAATCTCAGAAAATACAACCAATATACACACTTAGTGCTAAGAGATCATTAAGAATACACAGCTAAGAAAAAGACACAGTAACAGATAACATCACTGTATTAATATAGGTTCAGTATCCAAGGAGCTGACAGAGCTTAAAAGAAGGAGTGGTTCATCTGTCTTGGGCACTGGGACATAGAGCTAGGGTGCTGGGGGAGAAGAGTTGCTCAGAAAATTAAATATTAAACCTGAGTAAGATTTTTGTCAAATAGATAAGAGGGGAAAAATAATGACAAAGAGAGGTGAAAAAAAAGTGTGACTTGTTTGTAAAATCATACTTTTTTCAGTACCAGAGTTTAGACATTTCAGGAAAAAAGTGGAAAATGTGAGTTCAAAGTAGTAAGTTTTTGGAGCTAAGAGGATGTAGGGCTATATAACTGTAACTTCCTTCTTAGGCATTGGAGACTCCATGAAGATACTTTTGTTGTTATTGTTGTTTTATTTATTTTTTAACAACAGAATTGAAACATGATCATTGTTTAAAAAGAAATATTTGAAGAAATAAGTAAAAATGGAGAAAGAAAAATATCGTAATAGTTCAAGTGAGAGATGACAAGGAAACTGAATTGAAGCCTTGACACTAAGAAAAGATTATAAAAAGATTTAAGAAATATTTTGAAAAATGAATAGTCAGGGTTTGGTTCAAAATTGACAATTGAAGGTGAGATAGGGAATAATAGATAAAGATTCCAAGAATTCTAATGATTATAGCCCAATGGACGACAGGATCATTAACGCAGATACAGAATGCAGAAAAAAAAGCTGGTTTTAGATAGTGAATTTAGCTTTGGACATGCCAATCTGTGTGTTCTGGTAAATCCAGGAATGTATGGAAATATAGGTCTTAAACTTACAGGTGAATTTGAAGTTATTGAAATAGATTTGAGACTCAAAAGTATAGAGCTGGTAGTTAAAGCTCTTAGAGAAGATAAGAAACTAATAATCAAAACATGATACATGCATTGGGTCATCACTGTATGACCACTTTATGTATATTCATTTATTTAATTCTTACGACAATTCTGTAAGTTAGGTGCCATAGATGTTTTCTCCTATACACAGAAAACTGACTCAGAAGGAGTTTGAAAACTTGTCCAAGAATGGAAGTGGCCAAGCTAAGATTCACACCAGATAGTTTGGTTTCACAGCACAAATGCTTAGCCAACACTTACACTTACCCTCAGCCAGCAACTGACAAGAAAGAAACTTGGGGAAGGAACAGGAACATTTGGAGGCAAGTGGAGGAAGAGAGACCAATGAAAATTATAAGAGAAAACCCAGGGCAATGAAATGTTAAGAAAAAAAAGGATGAGAAGGTTTCAAGGGTGAGGTGCAGCCCACTGTGTTGAACACTGCAGTGAAGTCTCAGATGCCTGTCTATGGGGTCAGGGCCACAGAGCAGTTTTTTTATGAGGTGGTGGGAAAGGAGGCTAGACTGCAATGGGCTGTGGAGATAATGGCAGTGCAAGGGGACAAGAGCAATCATAGCCTAGAAAGGAGGCAAAGACAACAACTTGATTAGTAACTGGATGAAGGAGAAACTTATGGCATTTTCAAAAGCAAGGGTTATTCTGTCCTAGATGTATAAGCTCAGATGAAAAGGCTCAAGTATGCAAAGAATCACAGCCCTGCCACCATGCTTGTCTGAATATAAAATAGGTTAAGGAAAAGAACTAATGTATTTAGGGTCACAGTCAGGAATAGGAACTCCAAAATGTTGAAGGAAGCTTGAAGTCTCCATGAGACAGCCCCCACCAGAACAGATATTGAGTGTCACAGGCAGGAGGAAGTATGGACATCAGCATCTAGACTGAACAAAGGACGCAGAAACCTTGAAGCAGTGGTCACCTAATGTTGCCCAAATAGTGGGGTGTGAAAATCCAGGCTGAGGAATAGACTGAGGCTCTTGCAGTTGGAGAATGTACTGGTATTCTCCAAGATAGAATGTTTTTCTTACAATGAATCACAAGTTCTTCTTAAAGGCTTTGAAGTTGTGTGTTTGTTTCCCCCTCACTGAATTAACATCCGAAGGAATCTGTCAGTGCTGGGCCATGAAAACACTGAAGATTACAGGTTCTTAAAGTCTGGTATTGTAGGAACAGCAGCCAAGCCCGATGGGAATGCAGAAAGACAAACACACTCATATTTCTAAATATCAATTATTGGGAGGCCATATGTTGTTAGAGACTAGCAGAGCCTTTCCTCTTTTTCAGTGAACTTGGGCCTTGTATGTAATTAATGATGTTTCCACACTTCCTTGACTTCCTCTTACAAAATGACAGCCATAACCCCCACTTGGCACCACGGGGCAAGAAAGACATTTGCCTGTAATAGAAGGAAGGAAGGAGCTCTCTGGACCAGCTCTTTGAAACAACTGACCCAGCTCTTACAAACCCACGTGATCACAAATCAACGAAGTACATGAGACCTTAGAGATCTTAAACAATGGAATTTTGTGACTGTTATTTGTCTACGCTATATTCTTTTTCGTTACTATTGACATTATTGTTTCTCTAAGATCCCTCTTCTCCTCATTAAATTTGCAACAAATTCCCAGGAATACCATGTTCTCCCACCCGCTACTTGACAGCCATGTTTAGAATTGGCTATCTGGTCTAAACTTCATGATCTTTAAACAACATAAATTTAGTATTCACTTTCTGGCTCTTGAAAGATAACTGAAGATAAAACATATGCCATTTTCCATTCTGACTCCAGGGTCCAAGTAGTAAAGTCCACCTCTTGTCTGGCTTGCCACCTCAAATCCACCAAGGAGAGGATGGACAGACAAGAAAATAAATGATAGAAGTTTGGGGTTTGTATCCCTCCCTGTCAGTTGTCCTAAATAATTCTCTTTTCTGTTCCCCAGCAGAATCATGGGAAGCCTTCTGTTGTCAGTCATCATCTTTGGTTTGGAAAGAACAGAACCATTTTGCATAATGCACGGGTCTATCCTAAATTATAAATATGCTGTGACTGCATATTTTTTCCACTGACTCCATCTATACTTTAATAACAGCTTTAAAATTGTCTTCCCAGAGTCAGGAAAGGCAAATTAGATGTGGGAAGATCAGAAGTAAGAGCCAGCAAGTAACCATGTGTCTTGGCCAGTTCCACAATGTATGACAACACTCCACAGCTCACATTGGTCTATTCTTCTGTTTCATTTCCTTCCTCAATGTCTTCCAATGAATCCTCTCCTTTTCTGAGGGCTGGAATTATTTCAATGTTGCCCCACTACCTGCCCTGTCTCCCAGACCTCTGCCCACCCTGAATCCTGAGCCATGCACTTAACCTGTTGAGATGTTCAGAAAAGATTCTAATTTGACTTCAATGGCTTGTTGTACTGGAAGCCAAATTTTTAAATGGATGTTTAATTGGTTTGGTTGTTTACCTGAGGTAAAATATTTCATATCAGCTCATAGCTGGGATCAAATAGAAACCAAACAAACATTGTTAATACTCTTTGCCTTCAGTTGTTAGGTCAAAATAAACTAAAGCAGAGGTAGATTTTGAGAAAATATAAAGCTCATGGTAAACAGCTGGAAAATATAACTTTAGTTCTGATCTCTGTTAGCCAAGAAGTTTCTCCAAAGGTCCTGATCTCTACTTTTGCTTAAAGCACTGACACAAGTGAATCTCTGGTCATAGGATTCCTCAATTCTCATGTCACATATCTCTTGTCTCTGTTTAGAAGTCACACTATAACTCTGGGGTTCCTGGTTCTGTTTTTTTCCTGGTTCAGTTCACAAAAAAATCTAGTTCCAAAAATAAGGCCAAATAATAAGCAGGCAGGTAGATAATTCTTGGAAGATCAAGTTATAGATTAGGATAAAGATTATTGTCTTCAGTCTAAGAGTAGTATAGTCACTATCCAGATATCTTGTCTCTCCTGCTCATCACAACTATTACCTCTAAAAAATTAACATCTCAAGAATCCCTACAGTATTCAAACATCTCATTCTTTGCAGTTACATGGTGCTTTCATTTCCATTGACTCACTGGATGAATGAAAGATCTCATTCCAACCAAGGAAACTGAAACATACAGAGTTTAAAAATATGTTTTGAAAAGCTTGTCCCCATTGATCCCTGGTAGAGAGGACCATGCTGTCATAAGGTCATGTTGTCTCCCTTCAAAAGTTGCTTATAAGATTTATGACCTTTCTAGGCATTTATTGGCAATTTAATGGTAAACTTCCAGGATACAGGAACTTGTTTTCTTTATCTTATATTCTACAGTGCTTTATCAGCATTATGTGCTAAAACTTTGTTCTTGAGTTCAATTGAATTGAACCTAACACCATGTTCTACATGTTTTTTTTTTTTTAATGTAGCATTCTAGTTGTAATGTGTAAGTTTCCACTCACCAATTGGATTTCAGTTTTCCCAAGGTAGAAAAACTATTTTATCCATTATCTTATGCAGTTCTAAGTACATACTGGCTATGCAAGAATTTCTGGATGAATTAAAATAAATAGAATCTTTATAAATATCTTTGACCTTTACTATAGATTTTTTTTTGCTTTAATAGGAAGACAATGTTTCCTGTGTTTCTACAAATTTTACTTCCCTGGTCCACTGAATATTCCCCATCCTCAACCTCTTCATATATAGTATGTGTAATATGACATGCAGTACGTGCGATATGAATAAATGAGTGAGAACCTCTTCCTCTTTAACAGGCCTCTTGCTGTCAAGGTATGTGTCCTAAAATTTTATTTGTGCCTCCTATCTCACTGTCATGTGCTCCAAATTATTTGCAGTAGGGGGAGATAATGCTTACACTAATACACTGTGAGCCCTCCTGAGTGGGAACTAGCACTAGGAGTTTTAGTGTTTAGTTGAATGATTGACAGATTATAGCCTAGGCATGCTATTAAATTCCAAGTTTAGGTTGAAGACAGCTCTGTTTCTATTGGCACCAAGATATTTTATGCCTTTGGACAGAAGATCGTAATTCAGGCTTTTCCTAGGAATGTTAGGAAACAGATTAAGATTACCTTAAAAACTTTGAATTTTTCCATTGAAGAAGATATAGTTAAACATTCATTTGTATTATTGTCTTACTTAGTAGTTTGGGTGTTTAAGATAATAAAATTATCATGTACAGGATGTACTTATATTTTGTTCAGACTAATCAACTTTTGAAAATCTTTTCTCTTTTGAAAATAATGTCTCCCTTGAATAAACCAACATATAAACAATTGGAGGAGGCCAATTGATGATAAGCCAAGCTCCAAAGAAATAACAGTGAATATTTTATTTAATGGTCAAATCATCACTAAGAGAACAAAGTTGACATACGCAAGTAATTCTGCATTTCATCATTGAGAATCATTTCTTGGATTATCATCATTTTCTGTCAATAGGTTGAAGAGAAGTTGTATTCGCCTCAGTATAAGTCCATAAATGATCTGGAAGGAACCCATGGGGGAAAATATTGAAGTTTATCAAGGAGGCATTGTCTTTGTCTAGGATGGAACAAAGCATAATCTTGGGGCTTAGGCAGACAAGGAGGTTGATATTAGTCAGTAAGTTAATGCCAAAAAGGATGCAAGTCAAGAGTCTTTGCATTAATAACTTCTATAGTATTGTGCCTCTATTCATTCATTTAACACATATTTATTGAGTGCCCATTCTGGATCAGTATTGTATGAATTGATAGAAAACTATTATGGGCAAAACATATATGCCTTCTGTCTTGGAAATATTTTGTAACACATACAGTGGACATAAATTTCTTATCCATAATGTGCAAAACATTTCTTGCAAATAAAAGAATACCAATACAAATTCAATAAGAAAAAAGTCAACTATTTTATTAAAAGTTCCACAAAAGGGCATATCAGGAATTAATAAAATATGAACAAATAGTATACTTTATTTATAAATAAACACAGTAATTAGATATTGATTGTCACGTAGATAAGTAGAACTATGACTTTTGATAATTATAGTGGGGATCTTTCATTTATTGATGAGACTTAAATTGCTACAAATTTCCAGGTTGTAACTGTAATAGCTACCAAAATTTAAAATGTTTTCTTCTATGACCTGATAATTTAAATTTTTGAAATCTATTCTGAGAAACAGTAGCATAAATTATAATGCTACATGCATATTATAGCATTGTTTATAACAGCAACAAAAATAATTATCTAAATGTCCATTAATAATGAATGTGCTAAATTAATCAACGTATACTCAATAGAATATTATATATTTATATAAAATAATGAAATCAGTATTAGGGCAAAGCATGCAAATTATGCTCCATAAAATCAGACCAGAGTGACAGCAGAATTCCCAGTTGAGCAGTTGGGTTTTTAATTCTGTATTGCTGATATTTTACTGTACAAACCTCTGTTATTTGATTGCATACCTCAGGAACATGCTTCAAAACTCCCAGAAAAACTTCTCTATGCCTCCTGGTGAACACATCATACCACCCATCCCACTCCCTATCAACATTGCCTCTCATACAAGGAAATAGCCATATTACCTGCTCCTGGAAAAATGTCTTGCCCTCTTATGCCCTGGCTACTACTCCATCTCAGTCCATAATACACCAAGAAGAAAGTGAGGACCAGGTTTGAGGGCCTGGGGAATGGGTATAATAGGAAGAGAGGCCTAAAATCCATTACAGCTGTTCTTTATCTTGAATACTAACATCTTTAAGATACTTTTTTATAATTGACAATTTTTTTTTAGTCTTATCATTTTCATG
This sequence comes from Pteropus alecto, assembly GCF_000325575.1. Lineage (NCBI taxonomy): Eukaryota > Metazoa > Chordata > Mammalia > Chiroptera > Pteropodidae > Pteropus > Pteropus alecto. The sequence goes on from NW_006438113.1 coordinate 1,979,881, forward strand.
TGTCTTGTTCAAACTATTGCTGAGGGAGAAAAAGAATGAAAGTGGAAATATGTGAGTCATGAGTTAAGGGTTGCTTTCATCCCATATTATATGCGGTCAGGGGGTAGTCCAAATCCAAGCATCTCAGGAGGTGTTGCAAACTCAAACAGTTCTGGCATTAGCTTACCTGCAGAAATCAAATATGGTAGGTAAAACACAACCAGGGAGCATGGAAGTGTTCACTCAAGCAGATATAACTGTAGTGACCCTGATGATTCTCTGCTTTCATCATTTCAACACACTTACCTCTGGTTTCCTTCTGAAAGAACAGAAGTGAGCACAATAAATATGATGACTGTCCTCACAGAGCTTGCTTTCTTATAAGGGTGATGCTCAATTCTGCTTTGGAATAGGAAGTGGAAGAGGTCAGGGCACATAGGGGCAGGATACACACACACACACACACACACACACACACATCATACACATATGCACAAACTTCCTTTTCTCTTCTGACTATTTATTTTGAAATATCTTGTATTTTTTCCTAGAAAATGGGTCTCTGTAACCATGGAAATGACGATTGTTTTTATTCCAAAGAAATATTGTATAGAATTGTGTGTTTAAAGAGATATTAAGTAAATTTTGATTGCTACTTATGTGGAACTTTCGATTTTAACTCTTCACTGCTCTCAATGCTCCCACAGGAGTCTAAAGTGGCAATAGAAATCACCAGCAGCAGATCCTACTCCTCATTTCTATTAGTTCATGTGAAAGCTGACTTCATGCCTGTAATGACCTTGTAATTAATAGCAGGAGTAAAGGTAGCAAGTCCCCATCACACCTTGCATTTCTGAACAGACCACACATAACACAAGTGGGAGAATGCAGCAATTTCTCATCTTGCTAAAGCTCTAAAGCCAACTGATACACAGAGAACTGGGGGAGACTCCCAGGGCTGCAGCTTTGATTCCTCAGGAGCCTCTGATTCCTTTTCCTGGATGCTCATTGAGGGTCAGATGCCTAGCCTAGCAAGACAGCTATAGGGCCTGAAAAATGATTGCTTGGGAAGGCCTGACAGGACAGGAGTTGAGACCGTCTGACCTGAAGTTAACCTTGTATTTTTATCTCTCTTACACTATGTGCTTTCTGATAAATCAAATAAATCTCTTTTTGTTCAAGTGACAGACAGCTGGGGTTGTTATTTTTACTTTTGGAAAATCCTCAAAGGGGAAGTTAATGTACATGTGCCAGAAGAAGGAGAAACAGGTCAAAACAGAAGCAAAATTTAATTCTTTAGCAGTGGGCAGAGTTTAAGAGGAGGATCCATGCTTTTTGACTAGCGATCCCTCAATGGACCTAGGAAGCAAAGATTCAGAGAGGTGTATGTGGGCTCCTGTGTGCTCCTGGCCCAAGAAGAGAGTTGAGGGCATATGGGAATCCAAGCAGAACAGACTGCAATGGGTAACCGTGGTGCATCATTTTCCTATTTTCCTTTCCATTTGAGGAGATTTCTATGTTTGCCTGGCCAGCTTTCTGGCCTTTGCTTTATTGATCTTGTTATGGCAGAGAGGAAAATTGAAAGACCACCAGAAAAGGCTAAGTTAATCTACATTAGAAAGGGCAGAAAGCTGTGCATGACAGGAAAAAAAAAAAAAAGCAAAAATAGACAATAGACCCAAGGATACAGGAAGAGAAGGGAAGAGAGTAAAGAGCCAGCCTAGGTCATGTTTACCAAGGGTTTATGGAAGTTTGTAGATGTGAGAGGAGAGACTGAGAGGCAGTTTCAGCACCTTATAAATGAAAGGGTAGAAGGGAGACTGAGGAAAGGGATTTCAGAATTTTGGATTTGGTTAAGCAAGAATCCTCATTAGTGCTTCTTACAGAATCCTCAGTAAAAAATTCTATTGTTTGTCAATGCTCTTTGGATGTCATACTAGTTTTACTTCTGAATGCAGTTTTCTGTATTTGGGCCTATTTTATGTGGATTACATTTGATTAAACAAACATTACTCAGGGAGTTAGTGAGTGCCTGAGACCCAGCAGTTGAAAAAGTTCTCTAGACTCCACAGACTGAAGTCTGACACAGCTGATAGCCTGCTGGTTCAGAAAGGTGAGAAACTTGTGCCACTTTTTCGCCTAGAAATTTTCTTCATACAGCTAGCATCTTTTCTCTGTTACCTTCAGCCACAAGCAGTGGCCATGCTCAGTTCCCTCCAGCTTCACTCTTGTCTCATTTGACACTCCTTCCTAGCTTCTTTCACTAGTCCCTCCTCCTCCAAGGTTCTGACCTCAGGCCATTTATCTGCTCATACCACTCCCTAAGTCATCTCATCTGCCCTCATGTCTTTAAATACCAAACAAGTGATAACTCCAAAATTTAATCTCTGGCCTGAATATCTCCCTGATCTCCAAAACCACATCTACAACTGTTTACATGACACCTCTACTTGGAAGTCTAATAGGAGCCTCAAATGTCACATGATCAAAGATGAACTCCTGGGTGCCTTCTTCCCCTTACCCCTGAACCTCTTCCCTTGCAGCTCACCATCTCAATTAATGCAAGTCATCTGTTCTAGTTGCTCAAAACAAAATACCCAAGTCATTTTTAATTTTTTTCTCATACTTCCAGATATAATCCATCAACAAATTTATTGTCTTTTTCAAAATATACTCAGAATCTGACCATTCCTCACACTTTCTCACCACCACCACCATCCTGGTCCAAACCACCACTGACTCTAGCATGCTTTACCATAAAAGCTTTCAGCATGTCCTCTTGCTTCTGCTTCTGTCAAACAGCAACCAGAGTAACTGGAAGTCTCTAGGACCAGTAGGATCACACCATGCCTTTACCAGCCAATAGCTTCCAAATTCTAAATAAAACACCACATATGCACATATATACATCCTGAAACTTTCCCTCTTACTTTGTTATATTATTTTTTATAGCACTAATTATAAATATACCATATGTTTACAAGTTTCTTTGTTTTTTTATCTCTTCCCTAGAATATAAGTTTCATAAGAGTAGGAATTTGTCCTGATTTGTCTTATCCTTTATGGCTGTAAGTGTCTGACATTTGATGAGTATTCAATTAAATTAGTTAAATTAATAAATAGATTATTTTTCTGAGCTTTATGCTTCCTTTTTCAAGGCAGGTATATACCTTGCAAAGAATAAGGGTGTGGAATAATTTGTTATCCTTTCCAAGAAGTTGCTATTTCTTCAGGCAAGAGTATTTTATTTCACTTTTCTAGTGATTTTACCTTGGTCTGGTGACTTGCTTTGACTAACAAAATATGAGTTTAAAAAATTGACACTACTCAATAAGTTGAAGCTGTAGGAGCCATAGTCTGATTCCCCACTACTCTCTTACCAGATAGGGGCTGATTCTACATGTTTGATCCTGAAATAAAGAAAAATGTGGGACATAGACACACTCTATCCACTGAAGACATGGGATATGAGTGAGAAATAAGCATTTTGTGTTGTAAGCCACTGAGATGTAGAGGTCATGTATTTTGAAGCACTTGGCTGATAAAAGTAGAGGAGAGAGAAAGTTCACTGGCCCATGGATGTCTCTGTGATGTTGTGTCCCTTCCTTGGTGAGTGTGTGCTCTTGAGACTGAGTATGCCCATTCTGGTTAGAAATTCTCCACGGATGATTTTCTATCTCTTCAGTCTGAAGGGAACAAGTATAGGGGTCACACTAGAAACTTTGCAATCCTATACAGATATAATTTGGCTACTTTACTTTTTCATAATCTGAATCAGGGTCAATGATGCTGACACATATTTGAAATGCGTTGGCTGTAATTTACAAACCTGCTGCTAGCCCATGCTCATTCTGAGGCAGAGAAAAGTTTAGAGCCAGCTAATGAACTCTGTGCCCTCCCTCTGGCCCAGGTGTTCTGTCCAGGACTCAGAACAGAATGGAAAATGTTTTCAATAGCCTTGGAGCTGCACAAAAGAAGAGTGATAAACAGAGTTTATGCCAGGTGGTGAGGTCAGCCATGTATTTCATCTGTGTCTGCTGTTTCACAACCAAAGTATATATATTCATCAAACAGTGAACTGAGCACAGCTTCCCACAGGCAGCATTCCAAAGCATGGTCTCTAGCTGTGTGTGTATGTGTGTGTGTGTCTCTCTTTCATGGGCCTCCTTACAAAGCAGACTTTTCAGGATTTAGACTTGAGAATTCCACAACTCCAATTCACAGACCTTGGGATTTCAGGAGTCTCTGTCCTGGGTGTCCACCACTCTCTACCCACAGCTTCCCTTGAACTACAGAGGACTGAGTAGCAGGGCAGAGTGGACTGCTACAGCCCACGCTTTCTCCTGGCCATTCCCTGAGGTCTGGCTGGCCTCAGACAGATGCTGGGGCAATGTTTTGCATTCTATTCTCCACAAAACAATGTTTCTTATGCTTCTTCTCCTTCTCTAACAAAGAAATTTTTCATCAAGTGAAGCAAAATACATTTTGTGAATTAATGAGACAAGGAGGAAGAACTTGAGCTTCATGTGGAAGTTCAGAGAAGCACTGAGCTTCCCGTGAAATATTTAGAGGCGTTTTCCCAAAGAAATGGGCTGCAATAAATTGGTAAAACCAAGAGCTGTTTTCTGGAACCCACAGAGACTGAAATTGCAGCTGGGGCCCAGGCGTGATGTCTAACCTTTGCTTCCTGTGCCACTGTTCCTGTATGGAGCTTCTGTCTGCTCCTTTCCAGGCTGTAAAAACTCTTGTTTAAAGTTGTACTATCTGTCAGCTGTAATTAGAGCCCTGGCTGATGGACATGGGGGATTTGATCAGATTAGGCTGAGAGTATAGAGAACATGCTAGATTGTGTTCATCATACATGGTTGTTTGTAAATTCTGAAGCCAAGTTTCAAAGGATGCTCAAATCTTGAAAGATGGGTTGGTCCTTAAAGCCCTGGGGGAAAACACTATAGTCCCATAGAGCTATCTCTCCAGGGATGAGAATCTGTCACATTATTCTAGTATCTAAGGAGTTTACAGCCAAGTCATCTATTCACAATCTCATTTGCTGTGTATAAAACTCACTTTGTTGCTATTCTTACCAGCAGACCCAGAGTCTCACAGAGAATTAGATTGGATTAGATTGAGAAGGAAAACCACCATACATAACCATTATCTTTGCAAAGCTCCAGGTTACAAATGATAGCCCCAGAACAGGTACAATTCTGTAGATATGTTAGGTTCTGTCCACACAATGTTTTTCAACAAAATTACACAATAATTTTAAAAACAGGATAGTCCATTTAAATTCTAGATACAAGGCTATTCTTAAACCTTGAAAGATCTGCTAATACTGGCTCCAGATTTTAACATGTCAATAGATTGCCAGACCTGAATAGCTAATTGTTGTTGAACTTCAGACTAACATGTGTTCTTCAAAATCCCCACCACTCTCCATTATATTATTCTCTTCCCATTTCTTGTGTTTATTTAAATTTGGAACCTTAAAAAGAGTTACTGTTAACTAGAGAGACTCAAAAATATGCTGTATTTGGTATTTCAGCTTCTTCCTATCAAGCTGGATAGAAAGCACTTTGAGCCATGGTCAGGATGCAGTCTCCATCCTGCCCCTCTATGCTGTGCCATTGTTGCCCCAGGGACTAGGCACTGCAGATCACATTTACTTTTTATTATCTCATGAAGAATTTGATTGTTAGGGATCTCTTTTCTGTGTCTTTTATGATTCCAGAGGGCTTCTCTTGACTTTAGTCTCCTCCTCGTGCATTTTGGGCAGTGGCCAAATTGCATGGAGCTATTTGAGAAGAAAATTCAGCAGTCTGTTTGATTGTTTCATTGGTTGCCCCATTAGCAACCATGTCCAGCCTATGGATGACTTGCTGCCTCTTCTTGAGCAGGAAGGTCCCTGCTGGGAAATTGCGATTTCACAGTGACATGTCAGCACCGTGCTGTTCCCTAGCCTAGGCTTTACTCTAGACATACAGAGCAATGGGAAAGGCACTAGCTTGAAATAGGCCTTTTGATATTCACATCTCACTGAACACGCTCAGGATTGTCACTTTTTTCCCCCTCCACCACTACAGGGCTGGGAAGCAGGGAAAAGGCTAACATCGCTTTCCTTCCTTTTGAGACATTTTGACCTGGCACTTTGAAACACATCAGGTAAAAAAAAAGTAGTCACTAGATCTCTTCCCAAGGTCAGGTGGGGAACAAAAGTACTGTCCTACTGTCAGACGTCACTGGATTGTAGCCCAGACTAATCTCTCATTATTGCAACACACTGAAGACATGTCCAAAGAGAATGGATCCTCAGCAAACCACAGAGCAGTTAAGACCTGGTTCTGGAGTATTCCCTAAAGCTGACTATACCTTGATTGCTAACCTACACCCTAATTGGTCCCTAACAGAAAATCTAACTAAACATTAACCAAGAAGAAACCTTAACCCCAACTTTACATGAGTCTCACTCTCCCAGGTTCCTCTCATCTCGACTGATTTTGGACTTTTATAAGTACATACACTAAGGAGACATTATTCTGCTTCTGATGTTGACTTCCCTGGGCAAGGTGGTTCATGAGTGGTGAATATTCTCACCCATGGACCTCCTGCAGATCCTGGGACTTTATCTAGAGGGCAGGTGGAAAACAACTCTATGAGCCAATGGTAAACTGTTCCTCTCAAGAATGTCTGGTTTGAAATTGATTAAAAATTAACAAAATAGATGAAAATAAAGGACCGTGTGTGTGTCCATGTGTTAAAAATCACTGTGTTATCTATTACCTTCTTTTGGGGGAACAGAGAACATGTTGAAGAAGAAGAAGAAAAACAAGTGGAAGAAAAAGAAGAAGAGGAAAGGAGGAAGATGGAGAAAGAAGAATAGGAGAAGTAGGAGAGGAAGAGAAGAAGAATATAGAAGAGGAGGAGGAAGGGAAGGAGAGAAAAAGTGGGGTGTAGAGGGGGAAAGGAAGAAAAAGGAGTAGAAAGGAGGTGTTGGAGGAGGAAAAGAAAGATAATTATTTAAAATCCCCCCCCCCAAAAAAAAACCCAAAACCAACAACCCCATAATATCTAAACCAAACCACAGTGTTATTGTACACAGCTCAGCACCAATATCTTCACATGCCTGATAGCAGTAAAATCTTCCTAAGGGAGACAATTTCAGAACAATAAAGGTTGAAAAACACTTCCAAAACCTCTCAGCACCACCCAGCTGCCAACAAGGCTGACCTTACCGCCTGCAGGCTCAGTCTGGGCCCAACCTTGACCTTTGGGACCCTGGCCAAGAAGGTTCCTCCTCACCAGTGAGTAAGATAGCATCTGCTTAAACTTGATGCTGTAGCTGAGCCAAAATTCAAAAACCATGACAGAAGGGGTTCATATGGTCCTCTTCTCTGCTACTGTATTTGTCGTAGCATTCACTAGGCTTTACGTCTTAACCTAAACACTCATCTAACCAGTAGCAGCCTTAGCCTTGCCAGCTACTTCTACCAAGGAATGAGTTTTACATCTGATACCAAATGCATAGGAAGTTTTCTCTTGACTCAAGAGAACACCCACTACTGAGAACTGCTCCTATTTTGAACAAGCGACTTCCCCTATAGATCATACTTCTCATATATTAACCCCAACATCATTGAACGTGCATCAGGGTTTGAATGTTCTCACCTCTACAACTCCCTATCAGTTTTATCTTTCCTCAGTTCTTACCCATCTAAGTTCAGCTCACTACATTCTGTTTTGAGGAGACTTCATCATGCCAGGTGGTTAGGCTAGTGCTAGTTACAGCAGGACTATGCATAAGAACTTGAGTTTATTGGTAAACAATAATTCTTTTTCCTGTTACCTTGATGATCAAGGCTTTAAATGAATGGAGAAGAAACAAAAGGAAGTAAGTGATTTTACATTATTGGCTCTCTGGAAAAGAGCATCGATACATTTCATTATTATTTAAGCCTTTAGAAAACTACTGAGGATCAAACATTCATTTTACCCACAAATGACATTTTAAATGCAAATCAGATCATGTCACACTTTTCTCAATGAGCCTGTAACAGCTACCTGCTGCACTGAGAATAAAATCAAAACTTTGCACATGGCCTACAGATACTGCATGCCCTGGTTATAATTTATCTCCTCCAGCCCACTCTTGTAATGTCCCTCCTTGTGCTCCATGATCCAAATATAGTCACCTTTTAGTTCTTGAAAGGTAGTACACACTTTCCCACATTTGGACTTTCATTCCCATAGACTTTGTATCTCTGCCTAGATCACTCTTCTCATGGCTCCTGATCTCACTCAGATCTCAGTCTCACAGGAAAACATTTTTTTGCTGAACCTTCTGGAGTAAGTCATGTTAATTCCCATCATTGCTCTCTATGAGTTTCTCTCACAGTACTTATCAAAACTGATAATTTCATGACAATCTTTTTCAGTTATGTATTGTTTGCTTTCTCAACTAGACTATCCATAAAGGCAAAGATCAGGTCTTCTTTGTGTACCAATGCACCCTTAATACTTGGCATATATTAGAATCTCAGTACACATTTTTGGACATATGAATAAATTAATGAATGAGTAAAATAATTGGTAGTACTAAATAAAATTCAATTTTATTAAATTTTGTAGTTACCATAAACCTATATACAAGTAGAGATGCAGAGAATCTCAGAATGCTCTCTTTCTATTCTCTGACAACTCAGGCCTGAAATCATTCATCCACTGAGCTTTGGGTTAGTCCCATTTGTCATGTGCTGTCACTTGCTTCATCAACACAGGAGCAATATCTGTAAAAGAGCCCAAGGCCTTTTTCTTGTGCCTCTCAACTGGAGTCTTAGAGGTGCAACTGTAGCTCTCTCTCATTCAAACTGTCTTAAGCCTACCCACTTTTGACTACAGGGATTAACTACCAGCTTCGGATTTCAGTCTGATTACAAGGAGAAATGTCTATAGCTTCTCTCTGCTACAGGCTTTGTTTTCATTTATGTTGAAGTTTCCTCTGTGAGTTGGAAAAATCAAAATAGCACTAGAGAAGACCAAGAAGAACAAAAATATTAATGGCAAATAATTCCTCTGAACTTCACTGGAATACTAAAAAGCATCAAAAAGCAGTGTAGAGACCAGAGTTTTGGCATTTAACACATCTTTTTAAAAATTATGATTCATAGAGCACTAACTGTGAGAACCTTACTCAGAATCTGTCCTTTAAAGATAAGCATATATTCATCTGTCAAGAGGAATATTATTAAGGATTATTTTGAAGATAAAATGAGATAATAGGCCATCCAAAACAATGTCTCACTCAAAAAAGACATTATTTTCACTCTAATGGTCATCAAAACTCACTTTTCATCTCCAGTGGTATAGAAGTAAGGTTCCCTCAGGAAATTTTCACTATGGCCTGTGCAATAACCCAATTAGGAGGGTTTCTAAAGCATTACAAAAACATCCCCTCCCATAGCAGAGAAATCAAGTCTTCAGAGTGTTAAAATACTACTTACTAGGATAGCCTCTTAAAAGAAAATACAAATTAAACCCTATATGAGCAACTCTGTCATAAGTGTTACCTTCCTTCCCTCCACTCAGAATGATATGTCACTGGCCACTTAAAAAAGGATTTAATCAGTTCTTTTACTTTAGTTTGTAGATACCAAATTTAAGCGATGTTTCTTTATGAATCTACTAGTGATAAAAATGAGTGTTTTTATATTTTTTTCTCAATACTTGACTTAAAGTCTTCTTGGTCAGATCCTTAAGGGTGGCTAGAAGTGGGAAACAAAGGAAATTTCTCGAACAGTGGGTGTCCATGTCCTTTTGAAAGAGAAAACACTCACATGGAAGCCTCAGCCATCTTCCTGGCCCATGTTCAGCTTACCCTTTGCCTCTGTATGTTTATTGGAATCCCAGCTGCCTTCTTCAGTTAGACATTCAGCAATGACTTTTCTGGTACCTCTTGGCCCACCTGAAGATTCCAACCTTTTGTTACCTGCGAGGTAGATCATATTTCTCAAAGTTGATTTCAACACTTCATCTCCTTTGCTCTGACTTTGCCCCTTCACCATCAGGAGGCAGAGTCTAGGTTCTGGTCAAGATGGCTGAGTATGTAAGCACTGTGTTTGCTTCCTCCCATGACCACAAGAAAATTACAACTAAATTATAGAAAAATCAACCTGGAGAGCTACCTGAAGACAAGGATATAAATTAGAGGCCACATTGAGGCTGGTCGGTGGGGTAGAGATGCTAATCGGAATGACCTGCATCCATTTGCGGTGGTTGAGCAGTAGGAACAATATCTCAACTGCAGAGGACCCTCTGGAGAAGTGAGGAGCCTCAGTATCACGCTGGGACTCTCAAACTCAGAGTTCCAATGCTAGGAAGAAGAGTCCTTGCAAAATCTGGCAGTGAAAATAAATCAGTGGTGATTCTACTGTCCTGGTGAGATGGTTGAATGCTGGAGACCCAGATGTCTTCTTAAAGAGCCTGAACACAGACTCACTCACTAGCAAGAATTCACCCTGGGCTCTGGCAGAGGGACAGCAACTCTGGCGGTTACCAGAGATATCTGGGGAGAGACATAGTTGTGTGGCTTCATGGCAAGGGCTGGAGGGAGAATCATCACTATCTCAGGGTTGAGCTTTCCTCCTGTGCAGCTTACATGTGGGCGCCATCTGCCTGTGTTGCGCTCTTCCCCTACAGGGCCAAAACTGTATCTGCATTGTCCTGGTGAACTTTCCTCACTCCATCTAGATGACTCCCTGAGACCCCAACCTACCCAACTCAGGCATTACTAGAAGCATTTTTATGGCTAAGCAACTAGCCCCACCATGCACTCTCAGTAGGAGGCTCCTTCAGCAGCAATCAACAGGCTTGGCTTGTGCACCTCCAGAGACACTGTTGGCAGAGGGCAACCAGCTCCACACAGAGCTGCAGTATTTCTTGAACAAATCTCAGGAGTCTGCAGGCCAAAGACAGGCATTGGTTGGCCTCAGTGTGATCTGAGATTTTTGTAAGTAGCTACAGGCTTGGGACTGGCACCAAACCTGAATCTGCACTACCTGAGGAGGAACATTCTGGTAACTCCCTAAGACCCCGCCTCACCCAACTTGCATACTACCCAAGGCTCTTTCAGCTGCTGAGCTTTACAGGTGCTGAAAGGAAGCGTCAGGCCTCGGGGTGCACAGGAACTTTTGCTGAACTGCCCTGGGCCTAGTAATGGTGGAGACCAGTCTCAGTTCACAGAATGGCCTCTCTCACATGCCTCCAGATTCACCGATTAACTGTGGATAGCTTTGTAGCTCCTACCAGGTAGCCTCAGGCCGGTCACAGGTAGAGGCAGACCTTGGCTTGCACAGGAGCCTTTCCCAAGGGCCTTTAGAGCCAACACACCCAGAGACTGACATCAGGCCACAACAGAGAACAACCTGATTAGCCCAACAAATGGCACAACCTAGGTGGCCTCGATAGGCATATGGGCCCACTGGGAAAAAATCATCTCTGTGGGGTCAGTACCCAGACAGCAGCTCATACACTGTGGCCAGTCCTCATACCCAGTCAGCCTAAGTGTCAATCTCACCCATTGACATACCAACAGCAATCAAGACTCAACTACAATAGAAAGGCACACAAAACAGATGTAAGGGAAATTCCTGGATCATCAAGCTTAGGTGATCATGGAGACTGCACCACTAGGCCACACAGGACACCTACTGCATACGGCCACCCAACCAAGACTGGGAGACATAGTAGATTTACCTTGGAAGCAAACAAAGAGAAGCAGCCAAAATGAGAAAACAAAGAAACATATTCTAAATGAAAGAATAGACATGCTGAGTTGTCAGGTTTCAGGACAAGGACCAGAGGCAAGGCTTTCTCCAGGGAAGAAATGCTGGTGGCATCCATTGTTGGTCTGTTGAGTCCTCCCCACTCCCAGCCTGCAGACATAGGTGCCACCATAGCTAAGACGTCATCAAACTAGATAACAGAGGTTACTCTGCCCACAGGACTCCCTGAATCTCTGCCCATCCCAACTTGCAGCCCTACCCAAGCCATATCCAGTGGGGTCCTTGGCATGTTTTGTGCCCCTTGCTGAGCAGCTCCAAGCCCCACACTAGTGGCACCCAGCCCCATTTTCTGGTGTGGCCTCTTGAGGCAACTATAAGCACAGCAAGAGTATCAGCCATCTGGGGATTGCTTGGTGAATCTTACCAAGTGTCCCCAGAGGGGCACAGGCTTGGGCTAAACTTGGCCTGCAGATGGACTCCTCTCAGGACTGTGCCACTGGACACCTACTACACAAAGCCGCACTAATAAGACCAGGAAACTTAGGATCTTTGCTTAGTGCATAGAAACAGGCACAGAAAGGCAGTCAAAATGGAGAGACAAAGAAGCATGTCCTACATGAAATAACAGAACAGGAAAAAATGGAATCAAGCAATCTACCAGATGCAGAGTTCAAAACACTGGTTTTAAGGAAGCTTAATGAACTTAGGAGAAGAATAGATGATCTCAGTGAGAACTTCAACAAAGAGATATAAAATATAAAATGGAGATGGAAATTATAAAAGGGAACCAGTCAAAAGAGAAGAATACAAAATCTGAGATGAAGAATATATTAGAGGGAATCAACAGAGTGGATGAAGAGCAGGATTGAAACACCAATAAAGAGGATTGGATAGCGGAGCACACCTAATCAGAATAGCAACAAGAAAAAAGAACCAAAATAATAAAAATAATATAAGGAGCCTATGGGATAACATCAAACAACAACATTCACATTATAGGGATCCAGAAGGAGTAGAGCAGGAACTTGGAACCTATTTGAAGAAATAATGATGGAAAACTTCTTTAACCTGGTGAAGGAAATAGACATACAACCTCAGAAAGCTCAGAGAGTCCAAAAAAAGATGAATCCAAAGAGGCCCTACCAATACACATCAGAACCGAAATGCCAAAGCTTAAATACAAAAAGAGAATCTTAAAAGCAGCAAGAGAAAAATAGAGCACCCGTAAGAAATGTTAGAGGGACTTCTTTAAGAAGAAAAAAAAAATACGTAGCAAAAAATGAATAAAGAATGGCAATAACTACCTATTTATTAACAAATACTTCAAATTAAAAAGAATTAAGTGCTTCAATTAATAGAGAAGGTGGCTGAATGAATAAGAAAACAAGACCCTTACATATGCTGCCTACAAGAGACTCACTTCAGATTAAAAGACACACACAGACTAAAAGTAAGAGGATGGGAAAATATATTGCATGATGGACCTAGAGGTATTATGCTAAATGAAATAAGTCAGAGAAAGACAAATACCATATGATTTCACTTGTATGTGGAATTTAAAGAACAAAACAAACAAATGAACAAAATGGAAACAAACTTATAGATACAGGGAACAAACCTATGGTTGGCAGATGGAAGGAGGTTAGGGAACTGGTGCAAAATGTGAAGAGATTAAAGAGTACAAATTGATAGTTACAAAATTGTCACGAGATTGTGAAGTACAGCATAAGTAATATGGTTAATAATTTTGCAATAACTATGTATAGTGATAGGTAGGTACTAGACTAATCAAGGGGATCACATAGTAAATTATGTAAATGTCAAACCACTATGCTGTACACCTGAAACTAATATAAAATAATACTGAATGTCATCTTTAATTGAAAAATTTAAAAAAAATTAACTAATAAAATGAGGGGTAGAGTCTAATTCCCCTTTCTGTGCATCTGGGCAGGAATGTGAAACATAGAACCAATAGAATGTGCAGAGTGATATATGTGATTTCTAAGGCTAAGTCATAAAAGGTGATGCAGTCTCCATTTCATGAGCTAGAACACTCACTTTTGGAGCCCTGAGTCATTGTGTAAAATATCTAACTACCCTGAGATGAACATAATGGAAAAGCCATGTATAGGCACCCCATTTTAACAGCTCAGATGAGTTCCCAGCTGAAAGCCAAAAATGATTACCTTGTGAGTTATTTTTTATGTCCATCCTGTCAAGTTTACACAAAGACTTGTGTATAGCACCAGCCAATATTTGATTGCACCTACATCACAGAATCTAAGTTATATGAGTCCTTTTCAAATTCCCAACCCACAAGATTGTGAGTAAAATAAAGAGATGGTTTAAAGTTACTTAGTTTTAGGGTAATTTGTTATGCAGCACTAATAAATAGATTAACCCTGGGTGAACCCTAGTAAATAGATTTCCTAGCACATCTGTTTATCTGTATTAACTTTATTTTTTTTTTATCATATGCTCTAGGGAAAACTAAACTTAAATAGATTTCTCATTTGAAGTTTCCATTAATCTTTTATATGGCCAAAATTAAACTTTTTTCTATTTGAGCTGCCATTGGAGATATGAAGCATGTGTGGTCATGGAGAGAATATGTTTGTTGAAATGTAAATTAGACAAACTAGTCAAGAACATTACTATCCATTTTTCTTCTATTAAGAAAATCTTTTTTCCTCTATTAAGGAGACTATCTGCCTTCCTCACTTCAGAAGGTGTTGGGTCATGGTCCTTGAAAGTTGTGTAAGGTGATTTGAAGACTCAAATATCCTTGGAAATTGATATTCAGCTATGTAGAATGCAACCAAAGAGAGGCTATTTGGATGGAAAAGGAGGAAACCAAACTTTTGGTTGCATTATGGCTGTAGATCAGGAAAGATCCATGAGACTTTCTCACATCAAAGTGCAGACTGCTGTTTGGCATCTGGGAACATTAAAAAGTAAGATACATGGGGAACAAAAGATTTTGCACACTTAATATCTATCTGAGTAATGAAATCACCATATCATTTTAACTCCTAAGGGCCGAAGTAAAGAGACTAAGACTCTAGGTAGAAAATAAGAATTGTATCTTATTGCTCCCATTAAAGATAAGAACAGAATTTGGCCAAGGGCATGAATGGATCATAACAGCGAAACCAAATTACATTTCCAATTAGCTCACAGAGAAAGAATAAGTCTAGAAAAATAAACAGAAATATGACAGAGTAAGTGAATTTATGGTTTAAATTCAAGGCATTTAAAAAATATTTTTTCGTAGTAAAATTTACTACTACTGAGACTACTTAATTGTGAAGTAGGACAATACCATTTAGGAAAGCAACCAGAAATTATGGACTTAATACATGTCATTTATATCATCCCTTAAGTACCATTGAAATATATATAAAACCTGAAGCAAACAAACAAAAACTTCTTAAATCTGCAAGAATGATTATCAAAATATCTATCCCGACTCATGTTTATATATGACTTTCCAAATACTATTTATGCTGCTGGCAAGTGGTTTTCAGATAGCATCTTCATCAGAGAAGTTCTTGAACCACAATTAAATTAAGGACACTCTGCTATCAACTAAGAAGCTGGAATTTTATTTAAAAGTATAAAAAATTTGATAAACTTTATATATCAAATCCTAAAATATTTTGAAAGCTATAAAACAAGAATTGAAAATAGGCAGTGACAAGCTTATTTTAGTCAAACTGTTTTGACTAAAAATATTTTTGAGATAGCAATTATATTTTCTTTTCTCTGGGTAATTCATTTTTTCTTCCCCTATTCATACAAGCATATAGTTTATTATTCATTTCATTATGAAAAGAATGTGATAAAATTATAAAAGGGGAATTAATTAGGGTCAAAGTCTTGCTTTGGGTTTGTGGTAGCACTCATCCTTAGATAGTAGAGTGGTTCTGTGCACTGAATGATTTTTTAATGATTATATATGGAAGAAACATGGTGGTGGTCTCCCACCAAAAGTTTATGGACCTAAGGTTGGTTAAAGGTTGAAGAGTGATGAAAGGAATATGATAAGATCAGAGGAGTTAGTGGATCTCAGACGGAGAATAGTAATGGAATACATACCAATGCTATTCCCTGGGAACAGCTCTCCATTCTAATATACTCTATTGCACCTTCTCCATTGTTCTTCTCATCTCTTGGCTCTGATCTGAAAGGTATTCTTTTTTTTTAAATATACAATAGCCTCTATTTTCAGTAACATAGGTTTTTAAGCCTTCTTGCTACTTATAGCAAGTCGAAGTCCCACACTTTTCATAATTTGAACAATCACAATCCCTTATAGCTTAAAATGTCAGTGCTTTACCAGATATAACTATTTAAATAACTTGTGGGTTTCTGACTTGAAACCACTACACTCACTAAAACCGCATCCAAAACTTTGTGTCTGACTTGAAACCACTATACTCACTAAAACTGCATCCAAAACTTTTTTTGAGACAAGCTTCTCTCTTTTTTGGTATGTCAGAGTATTGTACAACAACACTGCAACAAATCTTGAAAACTCTTTGGTATAGCCAAGAGGATCACTTGGCACTACCTATCTATTTAAAATCTTAATATAAGGTCTTAAAATCATTTCTATGATTTTTACATTGAGGTATTTTCTCACTTTGAGAATATTTTGCTGCATGGGAAAATGGAAATCAGAAACAGTTTTATTTTCAAACCCAGCAAGAGCTCCCTATTGCCTCTAATTTCTTGCAAACAGACTATTTCACTTCTTAGCTTATCTCTTTATCCTTAAAATGGTTCTTCGCTAAAATAAGGTAATTTTCTCTTTTAATATTCCGTCTTACCAATGGCATATACCTAAATTTCACTAAGTATATTTTCTATCTTCTAGTCACCCAAAATGATAGTTTGGACAATTTTAAAAGCTGCTACATAACACATAAACTTCCTTTATCTTGCTATAGCCATCTCTTGCAATTTTTCCCCCCAATTTCTACTGGGTTTGATTTATTCAAAACTTCTCTAGTCCTTCCTTTCTAGTTTCATATCACATTACTTAGTCTCTACTTATCACCCAGTCTCAAATGTAATGCTAAATATTTTATGTTTATATTATTGTAGCATCCCAGTTGTAGGCATTGTTTTCTGTAAAAGTTAGTTTTTGTTCAATGATAAACTACTCTGAAACTTAGAACAATAATATGTTTTTTTTCATGATTTTTTTAGTTAGGTTGTTGGGACTATATGGACAAAAATGGTCTCATTCAAATATCTGGTGACTGGCTCAAAGTCATCTAGAATGATAAGTGCCATATCTCTAATCATTCAGCAAAATATCCCAGGCTCAATCACATGGTAAATAATGGTGGTTACAAAAGAGAGAATGTTAAAATGCATATGCACTTTCTAAATCTCTGTTTATATCATATTCCCTAATATTCCATTAGCCAAAGAATTGGCCAAACCCAGACACCAGGATATAGAAATATATTCCATTTCTGGGTGAGAAGGATTTCAAAGTCACATTAAAAAGAGAGAAAATTTTATGATCATTTTTGTCATCTACTACACAAGCATATTATAAGCCAATAATAATTGAAATAATATTGTTTTTTGGAAATAACAAAACCTATATCAGTAAAAAATAAAACCACACACACAAAAAACTAGATCCAATTTTAAAAAATAGATCAATTTGCTTCTATTATAAGCAATAGAGAATTAGCTGGATTTGGATCAATACTTCCATCCAGAACAACCAGGAAATATTGACAAAATATTTAAAAATCTGCTTGATGAAATGAGACAATTGCCAATAAAATTAAATTCTGTTATTTCAATATCTAGAAAGTAGAGGACACAGAGTTAAATGAGAACATATCATCTAGCTATTCACATCTTTCTATTCATATATAATGACTGACTCTATAAAAAATAACTTGGCAACCAAAAAAAAGTAATCATAAGCAAGAAATTAAGACACTCAGAATATTCTAACATGAGTATTAGTTGATATTTTATAATAATTAAGATTGACACTCTAGAAATTAAAAGGCAAGATGGAAGATATTGACAGTTTGTAATGTTAAAAAAAAATCAAACGAAAATCAGAAGCAAAATATATGAACTAAAACCATAAACTCAACAAATAGAATTACCATCAGATTAAACACAATTAAAGATTAAATTAGGGAAAAGGAAGATAGGTCAAAAGAAAATATAATAATTGGTTCATTAATAGCCAAAATGATGGAAAACAAAGAAATAAGAAAGAGATGATAAAAGTGAAACGGTTTGACATATAATTGTCATTCTAGAAAGAGATGAAAGAGAATGAGGCAGAAGCTATAGGTGAAGTGTTGATTGCTGAGAATTTTCTAAAATATATGAAAGAAATCAAGCAATAGATTTACAAATCTAGTCAGAATAAACAAAACCACACCAGGACACATGATAGCAAAACTGCTGAAAACAAAGGAAAATAGAAGAATTAAAATTACTAAAATAAAAAAGGCTCATTACATTCAAGAGAATGTCAATAAGAATAACTGCTGACTTCAAATATACAGTGATACTCTTTCAAATGTTCCAAGGGCAAAAGGAGAAATCAAAGAGAAAATTTTAAAAATATTTTAAACTAAATGATAATAAAAGAAAGTATATTAAGATTTACGGTTTAATAAAGCCATGATTATAGGACAACATATAGCCATAAATATATGTAATAAATACTTTTAATTCATATATTTAATTTAATTTATACATTTATGAATACATGTATTTTGATGTGTTTATGTATTTTGTTTTAATGTATTCATTTCAATAAATGATATATATAATATTTAATATTTGTATTAAATTTTGATCCTTATTTCACAATAATTAATTTCAAATAGATTATAGATCAAAATATAAAACAAATCTGTAAAATTTAAAAAAAAATCTTCCGTAGGATAACATGAAAACATTTTATGACTTTAGAGTAGGTAATATTTTTAAAACAAGACACAACTTTAAAAATGAGGAAATTATTGATAATTTGGATAATGTAAAAATTAAGAATTTCTATGTCTCCAAAGATATTATTAAAAGACTCAAAAGGCAAGCCATAGAGTAAAAAAAGGTAGCAACAGAGATGAATTTACCATAAAACTTATAAAGCTTAACTACGTTTTCCTGGGTCTTTCCAAGGCTTTGGGAAAGGCCCTAGCAATGTGTTCACATAAAAAATGTTTCTGTAAAATTCTTCAGACCAAATTGTTATGTCATTTTATGTATAACTGTAATTGGTTTTAGATCATCTTGACCTCAGTTGCCTTTGTTCTTATAGCAGATGTCATTTAGGATGTTCTATGTCTCTGAGATTCTACCCAAAAAAACAGTGAAACAGAAATACATTTCATTTGATTTCAATCAGAAATATTTATGTTGTTCATGGTCCTTTCTTTGTTAAATTGTTATTGATTATTACATGTGTTGGAATGCCTTCCAAGAATACTCCTATTACATACTGTGATGATTCACCCAAAAACATGAAAAAAAGGGGTATAATCTGAAGACGTATTATGACTTCTCTCCAGACTTATCTGTAATTTCCCACTCCAATAGTGAGAAATCTGGTTCCCATCATCTACCATTCATTTCCAATATACACGTGGAGCACTTTTATTAGTTAAACTATACCCCTATGGAGGAAAAAATCTTTACCAACTAGCATACAGTACTTATGTACAATTCCTTTTGCCTTTAGCCTTACAGGTTCCACTCATTTCCAAACTCACTTATGTCAGGAAACCCATCCCTCTATTCTCTAAAGTACGGTTGTTAAACACATTTGTAATACAGTTAGGTCCTTTTGCCATAGTCTAGAGATCCCATGATCTCCTATTTTTTTAAATATGCATATATTAAGATTCATGCTTTGTGCTGTAAACTTCTGTGAATTTTTACAAATGCTATAAACATTTGTATGCAGGCTTTTGTGTGGACATAAGTTTTCAACACATTTGGGTAAATACCTAGTAGTATGATTGCTGGATTGTATTGTCAGATGATATTTAACTTTATAAGAAATTACCAAACTGTCTTTTAAAGTGACATATCAGTTTGCATTTCTACCATCAATGAGTGAGAGCTCCTGTTGCTCCATGTCCTTTCCAGCATTTGTTTTTGTCAATATTTTTTTTTAATATTAGCTATTTTAATAAGTGTGTAGTAGTACCCCATTGTTCTTTTAATTTGAAATTCTTCAATGGCATATTATTGAGTGTATTTTAATGCACTGTTACTATCCATATATTCTCTTTGGTTAGGTGTCTGTACTGATCTTTTGCTCATTTTTAACTGGGTTGTTTGTTTTCATATTGTTGAGTTTAAGAGTTCTTTATATATTTTGGACATAAGGTCTTTATCACATATGCTTTGCAAATATTTTCTTTCAGACTATGGTATGTCTTTTCATTCTTAAGAAGAATTTTCACAGAGCAGAAGTTTTGTTTCAAGGATAATGCTTTTCTTTCAAGGATAATGCTTTTTGGGTTTTACCTAAAAACTAATTGGCAAACTCAAGGTTACTTAGATTTTTTCAGCATTTTTTACTAAAAAGAGTTCTATTGAAATACATTATACGGCATTAAGGTAGACCAACTTTTAAGTTTACAGCTTAATGAATTATTACAGTGAACATATCCACTTAACTGCAAGCTAGGTAAAAAGCAGCATGCAAAATGGGGTCAAATCTGGCCTGCTACCTGTTACTATACAGCTTGCAATTTAAGAATGTTTTTCACATTTTTAAATGGTTGAGAACATCAAAAGAGAATCATATTTTACAAAATCCATATGAAGATTATATGAAATTCAAGTTCTAGTATTCATAAATATTTATACTCTTTTTATATATATTGTCTATGACTGCTTTTACACTACAAGGACATAGTTGAGTTGTTGCAACAGGGATCATATGTCTCACAAAGCCTGAAATATTTACTATCTCGTCCTTTACAGAATAAGTTGTTGGCTCCTGGTATAGAATATTACCGGCACCTCAAAAAATCTCTCATAGCCATTCATATCATTACACCTCCAAAAATAATGACTATTCTACTTTTAACATCATAGATTATTTTTGTGGGTTTTTTTTTTGTACTTTATATGAATAGAAGCATATAACATATACTGCTGTGTCTGGCTTCTTTCACTCAACATTTTGTCTGTAAGTTTTATCCATATTTTTGTATGTAGCAGTAATTTATTACTATCTTTTAAATATATACTATATTCTTCATCTCTTGCACTGTTAGTGGACATTTTGGTTTTGTCAATCTGTTGCTATTATAATTACTGTTGCTAGAAACACTTTTATTCATTCTTATTCATTGTCTACACGCATGCAGATAGATACATATCTCTGTTGCACACAAACCTTAAAGTGGAATTACTGAGTCCTAGGGTATACAAAACTTAAGTCTTAGTAGAATTTATCAAAACATTTTCTAAAGTATATTATACATTTCTATTCCCATTAGCACTGTATTAATGTACCAGTTAATGCATACTTTCTTAACACTTATGATGAGTTTGTTTTCCTGTTATAGAAACACAGTTTTCACACATAATATATAAATTTGTCTATTTAGGTTGATGCCTTAAGT
The DNA here is from genome assembly GCF_000325575.1 of Pteropus alecto. Lineage (NCBI taxonomy): Eukaryota > Metazoa > Chordata > Mammalia > Chiroptera > Pteropodidae > Pteropus > Pteropus alecto. Next base: position 2,001,281 of record NW_006438113.1, read on the forward strand.
AATATTTCTCTGATGACTAATGATATTGATCAATTTTTCTTGTGATTATGGAACATTTGGAAGCCATCTTTTCCAACATGCTGTTTTAACAATTATAGCACTCAACTTGTTTTTAAAGATTTATATCATTTATAGACATATAAACTAAAACTATATAACTACACATACTTATGTATAAATATGTGTATGTATGTATGTATGTATGTATGTATGTATGTATGTATGTATTTTAAACATGTGGGAGATATATGTAAAACAAATATCTTCCCTACCTTGTATTTTTTCCCTTTTTACAGTATATTTTGAAAACAAGAACTTATAATTAAATGAAGTTCACTTCAATCTTTTCCATCATGTTTAGTGTTTTGTGGGTCCTGTTTAAAAAAATTCTGGCTTTCTTAATGCTCCTGAAGACATTCTCTATATTGTCTTCTAAAGCTTTATTATTTTACTTCATATTTAGTTCTATAATCTATTGGTAATTTTTTTATGTGGGCTCAATAGAGGCTAGGTGTAGTTTGTTTGTTTGTTTTTTCATTTATGTCTTGATCTATTTCATCATCAAGAGCACCCTTACTTTGGTTTATTACAGTGACATCTTTGTCATATATTGGATGTGTGAGCCTTTTTCTGAATTCTCTGTTCTGTCTCGTTTGTGCATTTCTCCATTTTTGTTTAACACTGCAGTTTTAAATTACTGTAGTTTTATAATCATACTTGGTTTCTAGTAATATAAATGTTCCAACTTTGTATTCTTCTTCAAAATATTTTAGCTATTTTGACTTCTGTATATTTTCACATAAGTTTTAGAACCAATTTATCAATTTCCACTAAGGCAATGGATGATTTTGGTGACTTTGATTAGTAGTAGAATCTATAAGTATATTTGAAGGAAATGACATCTTAATATTAATTCTTTTTTTTCATAATATGGTATATACCTCCCTTTATTTATTTAATTTCTCTTAGCACTTTTTAGGTTTTGTGTACAGTAATTTTATATATAGTTTATTATATTTATTTCTAGATATTTGATATTTTAATGCTATTGTAAGTTATATATTTTATATTTTTACTTTCTAATTATTTTTGTTAGTATATAGAAATCTAATTGATTTGTTTGTATATCTCATTTATGTTCAGCAGCCTGGCTACTTGATTTATAAATTTTAATAATTTATCTGTCGATCCTTTTGAATTTTCCACATATATGGAAATAACAATGCATTCCTTCCTTTTCAATTCTTAAAAATTTTGGTTCTTTGTTTTAATATCATTGCACTGCTTAGGACCTCCAATACAATATCGGATGCAAGTGGAGACAGGAGATATCCTTGCAAAAGTTTACAATGTATTTCTCATAAATATTTTAACACCTGTAGAATCTACACTAATGCTCCCTTTTTCATTCCTGATATTGGTTATGTAAGCCTTCTTTTTTACTCTCATGTTTGGTCTTGCTAGAGGAATATCAATTTAAATGGTGTTTTCAAAGAAATAATATTTGGCTTTATTGATTTTTATTCATCTTATAAAAATATTCCTTATTTATTTTGTGCCTTTTTTTCCTGACTTCTTGTAATTCATGCTATAAGCTTTTCAAAGCATCTGTTTTCAGTCTTTTTATTTTATCAACTTAAGCTATAAATTTTCTTTTAAGTATAGCTTTAATTGCATCCTACAAGTTTTGATATGCTTTATTTTTATTATTCGAAGCAAAATATATTCTAATTTCCATTGTTATTTATTCTCTGGCCCATGGTTTATTTAGATACATTTTTGTTTCATATTCAAGTATTTGGATATTTTGTTTCTAGATGGATTCCACCGTGGTTGGAGAATATACTTTTTATGATTTCAAAATATAGAACTTTAGTTTAACAAATATTTTCTTTCGGAACTTCGTCTTCTTTTATCTTATGTTGTTTGTGTCAGTCTGATTGTTGCTCCTTTGAAATTTGTAGAAGTGGCTGATCCTATGGTCTTTTTGGTAAAAATTCCATGTTCACTTTAAAAAATAATATAAAATATATTCTTATATCTTGGAAGTTTTGGGTATAGTAAGATATATATATGTGTATACACACACACACACACACATATGTATTACATTTGTTTATTGGATTATAAAAAGTCTTCTATGGCTCTACTGATTTAATATCTTCTTTTATTATCAGTTACTGTGAAAAAGACGCTAAAATCTCCAAATATGATTTTGTATTCATTGATATCCTTTTAATTTTGCCTTGTGTATATATTTAAGCTTATGTTATTTTCTTATTATGTGAAGACAAATGTATGCCTTTATAATTTGAATAAAACCTTTAATCTTTATGACATGTTTCTATATTTTTATTCTTTATTTTAGTGTGAGACTATTGGCAATAAATTATCTTTTTGTTTGTCTGAAAAGTACTTTACAATCATTTTTGAAAATATAGAACTCCAGCTTAGCAAATATTTTCTTTCAGAACTTGGTTGTCTTTTACTTTGTTTGTGTCAGTCTAATTGTTGCTCTTTTGAATTTAACGAGCCTTCTTTTTCACTGGTTGATTTTAAGATGTTCACTTTGCCTTTGGTTATAGCTGTTTTATTATAATGTATTCAAGCATAAATTTCTTTGTATTTATTCTGGTTATGGTTTTCAGAACCTCTTTGATTTGGTCTTGAGGTCTTTCACTAGATTTTGTGAAATTCTTAGATTGTAGCTATTCAAACATTTCTTCTGCCCTTTTTTTTTTTCTTTTTCTTCTTTCCTCCTGAGACTTCAATTATATATATTCTGGAATGTACTATTTTTATCCTTTATTTGTTTTCTCTCTGTGAACCAATATACATATTTTCTACAGTATATTTTAGTTCACTATTAATTAGTTCTGTTGCAACCAAACTTCTGTTGAACCCATCTATTACAATGATTTCAGTTCTAGAATTTCCATTTTACTCTTTTTATAGATTTTAGTTCTCCATTGAATTTTTTAATTAATTTTCCTAAATATGTGAACTACATTTTCTTAAAAGTACCTGTCTGATAACTCCAAATTCTGGAGTTACATTGCATATCTGGAGTTTTATTACATTATAGCTCTGCCCTGCTTTTCTTTTTTCTCTTTTTAGCCATATGGTCTTTTTTTCTTCTGTCATATTTAGTTTTATTGTATATCTTTAAAATACATAGGCTTTGGATGATTATATTCCTCTAGATAGAATTCAATTTTCTTCTGACAGACTACCTTGGGAAGACTACCTTGATCTACTCAGGAATTAAGACAGCTTTTTTCTCTCTCATACCTTGAGATTATGGAAATCTCTGCTTAGCTTTTTAATGTGTTAAATACTTGTTCATTCCTGTTAGGAATTTGCAAATACCTCAAGAGAAAACTTCACACAGAATATTGAGCTCATAAATTCTATGATACTTTTCTGTCCATAATTTTGATCTCTCGAATCCACCTATTCCTAGAACTAAAGTTCAAGTTGTGGGCCAAATTGATAACACATCAGTCTAATGTGTCAGTTTAAAGAAAGAGTGAATGCCAGGTAGTTCCGTGAAAGGAATTTAGTATGAGAACTAATTAACAAAAGTACTAGAAGCATCACAAAGCCAAATGAGGGATGAGAAAACAATCTATAGATTTATAACAGAAAGCTGCATCTACTCCTAGGACAGGAGAACAATATGAGGAGGTATTTACAGAAGCTAGGAGCCAAGTCTATCAGCTAGACATCAGTATGAAACAAAAAGCCCAGAATCAGAATAGGGACTACCAACAAGAGAGGGGATCACATGGTACGTACAGCCGGTACCAAGAAGAGAGGAAGAAATGTGATTCCTCCCTCCCCTTGCCTGCCACTTATTTTCCATGCATCCTTTAGATCAACCTAACTGGTAGTTGGAAAAAGAACCTGAGAAATATAGAATCGGTCTTCTTTGTGCAGAGCAGAGAAAGGATACTAAATGTACCTAAGTGCAAAAAGCAAATCACTGGAAAAGTCTCTTTGGAGCTAAGTGCAGGGAAACTGATACAACTCACATGACTCTTGGTCCTGTTACCTTCATTCACTGATTTAAAATATTCTTAGATTAGATAAAAGATGAAGGAAGTTAAAAAAATGTCTTTGCCAATTTAAAGATTTTTTTAAACAAATATCAAACAACTCTGGAAAAGAGAAATCATTTTATCAGTAGCCAATTTAGTAAGTCTTTAGCAAGATATTTTAAAAATAAAAAGAAATAAAATGGAATAGGTTAAAATAGAACACATCACGATATATAGGGACTTGGAGAGAAATTGTTTGTTCAAAAGTTTAAAAACTCAACTGCCTAGGTGAGTTATTTAAAGTTGGTTTCATTTAACTGAAGAAGAAGACAAGGATAATTTCATTTAAGAATAGCAAGTCAAGACCTTTTAAATAACAGCGAAAGAGGAAAGAAGATTAAATCCTCTTGGAAAAAATCCTAAAGTGGCAAGTGAAATGCAAATTTAAATATTCCCCAGCTAGTCAATAAATCCTTACAAATAGGTAGATTGCTCATCAGAATTGAAACAAGCCCTTGAACTTTGATTTTCATTAGTCTGGGTACAAGTTGTTTAAAGACTTTTTAAATTTAGGCCATCACTTGTGTTGTAAAACACCTGACAAAAGAAACAAATGACCTCTTCACAGACTCACCTCCTTGTTCTTCATTTTTCTCAGGTGTTCAAAGTGGAGATAACAATGGCCCCCTCACTGGGTCTTCAGCAAGTGTTTTTGGTTGGGATAAGTGTCTCTAGTCAAAAGAAGGGCTTAATTTCTGGGAAGGCAATTTTAGTTGTTTTAAATAGGAAGTTCTGTGACCAAAGGACTAGGTGTCCAATCTGAGTGGAGCCAGCTGTGGTTTTTTTTGTTTGTTTGTTTGTTTGTTTTGTTTTGTTTTTTGTTTGTTTTGTTGTTGTTGTTGTTGTTTTTGTTTTAGCTGAGGTTAGGAAACTGTTTCAGAGGAACTAATGGCCTGCCAGGTGAGAGATGGGTGGGCATGAAGGGCAGAGTGCTTAGCTTTCAGCCAAAATTGTAATTGCTTATATTACTAACAGGAGAGTTTATTTTGATATTTTACTGCTAATGAAAGATTTATCATCAGTATCATTTTGGTTTCAAGAAAGGAAAAAAGTCAAATCATGTTTATTAAGAGAGTATATTGACCTTTAGTACTGGAGAGCTCAGAGGCGGGGCTAGAGTCCAACACAGCTGGATTGGAAGGTTTGACAAATCCATCAGGACCTTGTTTCTCCCACTCTGTTCATGCACTTGGATTTCCTCACAGTCTTCATGCTCTGACTAGCTGGAAAACTTCCTAGTCACAAAGAGCCTCAAGCAGCTTTGGAGCCTCTATTCACTCTCGGCCTCAGTGGAAAGTAGAAGGTAAGAGGCCCTTCCCAATGACTCCCTGAAAAATCTTTTGAATTTCAGTGACTCTTATTGGACAATATATTCTTGAATCAGTCATTATAGCCTAGTGACTAGCTTTGACTTTGGTCAAATCTTCCACAGAGGTCTATGTAAACATGCAGGTTGTAAATGGAAGGGGGAGAATCTTTCAGAGGGAAATGAAGGTATTTAACAAAAAGGGTAGAAGGATGGAAGGTGGTTAAACATACATGACAAAAAAAAAAATCTTCTTTATATGGTGGGCAGGTCCACTTAGCCATCAGTCTTCCTGATGTGAAATAGGTTTTTGTTTGTTGTCTGTTTTCCCAGTTCTCTTTTCTTGTTACTTCTTTTAATGGATTATATAGCTTCGGGAAAGTGTGGAGAATGTATTGAAAGTGATATTTTGCTTTGAGGGAAATGGAATAAGAGCCTTACCATACACCACACGCACAAGATAGCATGACTTCCTTTTTTAAAAGTTAATTTACTATATTTAAGAAATACAAACAGATATTAAAAGAATACATTTAATATTTGCACCTCCACATCCTGAACAAGGAATAAAATATTGTCAGCAGGCATAAAACACATCCAAATATCCCTTTGGACCTTTTCCCATTTCTTATCTTTCCTTTCCAAGAAAAATACACTCCTGAATTTAGCGATTTTATTCCTACGCTTGTATTCACATTTTTAACTAATTTTTATGATTCTCCAAGCAATATGTTTTCATATATATACATATATATTTCTTATATAAAATATATAGTTCTCATATATTTAGTCATACGTTTATTACAACTTTTTTCAATTATGTTTGATATATGTAGTTCTAGTTCTTTCATTTTACTATTGTGTTGAATTCTAATTTTTGATGTTTGAATACATCATAATTGAATTCTTCATTCTCTAGATAATGGACATTCACACTGGTTCTGGATCTTGCTCTCAGGAACGATGTTATCATAAGTGTTTTCTACATATTTGCTGGCATACATGTTCAAGAATACCTCAGTGGTACATACCAAAAAGTGGAATTGCCAGCTCAGGGATTCAGGTAACTTTGACTTTATCAGTTATGCTCAGACTGTTTTTCAAAGACATCGTGCAAGAATACATATTCACCGGCAAAGTATATTATCCTTGCGGCTCCACATCCTTACCAACATGATATAATCAGACTTAAATTTTTTTAAATTTTATTTTACTATTAGTTTCAAGTATACAGTACATTGGTTAGACATTTATATAGTTTATAAAACGATCCCCCTAATTGCTCTTTCTTTCCTCTGGCTTTTCAGCTAGCCATTACATTAATACTAACTGCATTCCCTATGCTGTGTGCCCTATCCCCATGACCATCTATCAACCACTAATTTGTACTTCTTTAATCCTTCACACCTTTCTCCCAGCCTCCCAACCCTCCTCCCCTTTGGCAATCACCCTATCGTCCTCTATATTTGTGAGTCTGTTTTTGATTAGTTTGTTCTTTTTGTTCCTTAGATTTTTTTCGGCCTGATTAGTGCGAAATTTGTGGTTTAACTTTGAATTTCTATGATTAGTAATAACGTAGAGTATTTTGTCATATCTATACTGTCTATTCAGATTTCTTCTGTGAATTTTCTGTTTATAGTTTTGCTGATCCCTTTCTCCACCCAGACTATTTGTTTTCTTAGTGCTTTGCAGAATTTTGTATTATAATGTATATTATTTCTTTTGAGAGGGAGGGGTTTATATGTGTTGCAAATACCCTTTTTAAAGATTTTGAATTTTTATTGTATATGTGTATTTCTTAATAAACAAATAAATTAATTATAATATTACCAAAATCACCATGTTATTTTTATGATTTGTGCTTTTTGTACTCTAGTTAAGAAATCCTTCCTTATCTTAAGTTTGGACAGATGTTTTTCTGCATGCCTGTCAGGCTTTTCTCATTGCTGGGGGAAACTCATGATGATGTTTTACAGAAGAAAGCCTATCTTAGAAATGGCTAGAAACCTTTGCTAAGTTAGCTGTGTCTTTCAATATCTATCAGTCGAGTCCCCCACATCAAGGAGGATCTTTCTTCTGGAAAAGTCTCGCATCCTCTGTAGGATTCCTGTAGATCTTGTACAAAGCCTGAAAGAAGTGTCCTGTCCAGCTGCACATAGTGTGAACACTGAAGGGCAGCTGAAGAAAGAGGCTTTGAGCTCAGGTTCAAATGCCTTCAGGCCTAAGCCTGAATCTCTTAAGCACTTCTCTCCCCCACCCCCGCCCCCACTCTTAGACACACGCCATGTCCAGGTAAGCAGCGTGGTTTGTGCAGTTGAGAGACCAATACTTGAGCAGCTGATAACTTTGTTTGAAGCCAAAAAACTGGTGTCTGCTGACCCTGATTAAAATCGGGAACTCCTCACTCTCTCTCACCTACTCTGGTATAGCTTCATTTTTGTATTCAATTTTGTTCTCTTTCTCTGTTGTGAGACTTGCAATATGAGGAAAATAGGACAGAAGGTAATGGAAGGTCAAACTTTCAAGACTAAAATATTTTCATCTGCTAACTAGAGAAGCATTTTGATTAGGAAACTTGTGGGGTACCACTTTTATCATTGACAGATTTCTGAAATCATTTTACCTTAAATTTTCTCCAACATCAGTTTTTACTCTAGTTGCCGTGGCCATTTGAGGATTGGTATAATAAAGTCAGTAAAAAGGACATTTTGTCTATCAGAAACTAGTATATCTTGTCACCTAGTTTAAGCCTATCAATATAGAGGAGCAAGCTCTGTGGTGTGCCAATCTTAGATGAGACTCTAGGAGTTAGGCTCTTTGTCTAACTGCAATAAAATCTTCATTCTTTTTCTAATTCTGCCATCACTATAACAACTCATATCTCAAAATAAGCAATCAAACTCTCCTGTTGTCTGACTCTACTTACTGTACTACCAGTTTGTGAATGGCCCAGGTGCCTCTGGTGGTTTTCTAACACTTCAATATGTGTCCTATATCACCCAAGACCAGATAACTTGCATTTGCAAAGACCCCATGAGCATAAAGGGAACAATGCTAAAACATTTGTTATGGTACCAGAGGATGAACTCATCTGATATGGTAGTAATAGGCCTCTCCTTGTGAAGGCACTCAGTACTTCAGTTTTCTTCAGTTCAGTTTCTGTTTCTCTCATGATTATTATTATTTTAATTTTTCACTAAATTGAGTGATATAACAGTGTCATTTCATGATTCAAAAACTGACTCCATGAACTATTACATATCAAGCAGTTACATATTTTTCCCTCTTCAACATCAGGATAAAGAAATTATGTTGGGATATTTTTGGCTGGATCGTACCCCTCACCTTCTCTTTCTTCTTTCCCCATGCTATGTTCCTCCCCTTAAGCTAATGAGTTCTGAAAGCCTCTATTGAAATAAGCAATGGGGGCATTGTCATTCAAAGCTCAAAGTGAGATCATGGAGTCTCTTGGACCTTGAAGAAAGTCTTACTTATTTTAAAGGCTGTATCTTTTTCAAAAAAGAAAAACCTAAGAAATCCTTCACAAATCCTTTACCTTTCATGCTGACTATCCAAGGCATTTCACTTTAATTCTGACTGTGCACTTTTCTTTGCTCTCCCTTAACACACTTTAGAAAGGTGAATGTTTGCCTCCCGGGTATAGCCTTTTGTCCAGCCCTGCAGAGCTTTGGCACCATTAACTTGACCTCTCCCTTCCTATAAAAAGCAGCATGTATGAATCACTGGAGAAGAGCTGGGCACAGGCAGAAAAGGCACACCAGGTACTCTTCTATCCACAGGGAGGGTCCATGTGAGTATTCTTTTCTAGAAAATATGGAAACTCTCCCAAAGAGACAAACCATGACCATAAAGTCTTCTACCTGGGAAGGAAACACTGTCCACACTTATTTTCATCTCTGCCATTGAACAAGATTACTATCATGCCCATGGACACAAGTCTGGAATCAATTAGTACAATGTGCCATACAGCATCATGTGGGTTAAGAAACGGGCAAGAGATTAAAGAACACTGAGGTTAAGTGGCAGGGGTTGGGTATGGAGAAGAAATCTGCATCAAACTGATTTTTAAAAATTTACTAGCTACTTTTTTCCACTTTTTAAAAACTATTATTTTAGAGCAGATTTAGGTTTACGATAAAATTAGGAGGAAGCTACAAAGATTTCCCATATTCATTCTTCCCCCACACATTCATAGCCTCCCTCATTATCCACATAACTCACCAGAATGGTACTATTTTTTAACCAAGGATGAAACTATATCGACCATCATAATTACCCAAAGTCTGTAGTTTACCTAAGAGTTCAATCTTGGTTTGTACATTCAATGGGTTTAGATGAATGTGTATATATATATATATATACACACACACACACACACACACATGTACACATATATATACACATACATACATATATATACACACATACATATATATGTATATATATGTATATTATACAGAATATTTTCGCTGCCCTAAAAATTCTCCAAGCTCTGCCTATCATCCTTCCCCTCTTCCCCCAGCTACCCTCTCTCTAATCACTTATCTCTTTCTTTGTTGTAGTAAATACTTAAATCATATTTTGATTTTTTTGTTTGGTTTGGTTTTGGTTTTAATTTTTATATATTTTTTTTTTCGATTACAGTTGCTGTACAATATTATAGTAGTTTCAGGTATAAAACACAGTGGTTAGACATTTATAAAACTTATAAAGTGATCACTCCAATAAATTTAGTACCCATTTGACACCATACATAGTTATTACAATATTACTGACTATATTCTCCATGCTATACTCTACATCCCCATGACTTTTGTAACTACGAATTTGTACCTCTTAACCTCCCCCCTTTACTAATTCCCATACCCCCTAATCTGACAATTATCAAAATGCTCTCTGTATCTATGAGCTTGTTTCTGGTGTTTGTTTGTTTTTCCCATTCTCTAGATTTCTCATATAACATTTGCCTTTCTCTGCCTGACTTACCCGACTCAACACAATACTGTCCAGGTCCATCCATGTTATTGCAGATGGCAAGATTTCATTCTTTTCAATGTCTGAATAATATTCCACTGTATATATGTACCACCTCTTCTTTATCCATTCATCCATTGGTGGATACCCAAGACACCACCAGATCTTGGATACAGGAAACAATGCTATAATGAACATATCAATTCACATGTCACTTCAAAGTAGCACTTTGGGTTTCTTTGGAAAAATACTCAGAAGTGAAATAACTGGGTCCTTCTTTGTCTCTTGTTATAGCCTTTGTTTTAAAGTCTACTTTGTCTGGTATAAGTATTGCTATCCCAGATATTTTCTGTTTGTTTCCATTTTTATGAAATATCTTTTTTCATTTCTCTACTTTCAGTCTATGCATGTCTTTATTTATTTTTTCTTCTTCTTAAAGAAGACCCTCTAACATTTCCTGTAATACTGGCTTGGTGATGATGAACTCCTTTAGCTTTTCCTTGTTTGGGAAGTTCTTTAGGTGTCTTTCAATTTTACATGATAACTTTGCTGGGTAGAGTCATCTTGGTTGTAGGTCCTGACTTTTCATTGCTTTGAATATTTTGTGCCAGTCCCTTCTGGCCTGCAAAGTTTCTGTTGAATAATCAGCTGACAGTCTTATGGGAGCTCCCTTGTAGATAACTAACTGCTTTTCTCTTGCTGTTTTTAAGGTTCTCTCTTTGTTTTTAACCTTTAGGATTTTAATGATGACGGGTTTTGGTGTGGGCCTCTTTAGGTTCATCTTGTTTGGAACTCTCTGTATTTCCTGGGCTTGTATGTCTATTTCCTTCACCAGGTTAAGGAAGTTTTCAGTCATTATTTCTTGAAATAGGTTTTTAACTTCTTGCTCTCTCGCTTCTCCTTCTGGTAGCCCTGTGATGTGAATGTTGTTATGCTTGATATTGTTCTAGAGACCTCTTATACAATTCTCATTTTTTTTCTCATTGCTTTCTGATTGTTTTCTGCTACCTTATCTTTTAAATCACTGATTTGATCCTCTGCTGTATCTAATATATTTTTAATTCCTCCTAAGGTATTATTCAGTTCAGTTATCGTATTCTTCATTTCCGACTGGTTCTTTTTTATGTTTCTGTCTCTTTGTAAAAGTTCTCACTAAATTCATCTACTCTTCTAAGTTTATTGAGTGTCCTTATAATCAGTGTTTTGAACTCTGCACCTGGTATATTACTTGTCTCCATTTTGTTTAGTTCTTTTTCTGGAGCTTTGTTCCATTCTTTCATTTGGGATATGTTTCTTTGTCTCCCCATTTTGGCTGTCTCTTTGTGTTTGTTTCTATGTATTAAGTAGGACTGCTCTGTCTCCCGATCTTAGTAGAGTGGCCTTAGGTAGTAGGCATGCTGCGGGTCTCAGTGGCACAGTCTTCCCTCGTCACCTGAGTGGGTGATCCAGGTATGTCTTTTGTATGGGTTGTGTCTGCCCTCCAGTCAGGCTTTGTTCCTGTTTGCTTGTCAATGGGAGGGAATGACCCTCAGGTTGATTGGTTGTGATGACTGGCCATGGCCAGTGGAGGAGCTGTTGTACAGGGGCTGACCCTACAAAGCAGGATTTGCTTTAGCAGGATTGTGGTGCCAGCTCTATCTTTGAGTGTGACATCCTCAGATGTGACCCCAGTTGGGCTCCAACTTAGACCAAAGCAGGCCACTGGGTGTGCAGGCTGGGGTCTCCTGGCAGGGGCCCTGCTGCAAGCCTAGTTCAGCTGCAGCCTATGTCCTGCCTGGAGCCACTTGGCATAAGGCATTAAGCAATACACAGATGGCCACCACCCACACTGGGTTTGTAAGTGTCTTGAGAAGCCAAGCCACAAACCAAACCTAGCTTCCCCAGTTTCAGGCTTGGGGCTGCTCAGAAAGAGGTACAGGGCATGCTGAGGCCAAATGCTGCTTGTTTAGTTTTGTAAACCTTTGAGATATTTTAGGAAAGTCCTCAGCATAAGCCAAGACAGGCTATTTGTATCGAAAAGCTACCAGAAGTGGCTTTAGTGGGCTGGCACGGGTCTCAGAGAATCACCAGGGAAGGGTGACCAGTGTTAGCTATGTCAGCGAAGACTCAGATATGGTGCCAGCCTGGGTCTGCAAGCTGGGAGAGGGGAGAGCTCAACAAAGGAACAATGCTCTCTGCCAGCACTTCTGTAGAGGAGAAAGCTGAGCTTCCAGCCCTTGCCCTGAAGCCAGACAACTCAGTTCCTCCCCATATGTCCCTGCTGACTTTCAAGCTACTGCCCCAGAGCTGAAGCTCAGAGTGAGCAAATCTGTCAGCAATAAGTTCTCACATCGGCCTCTTATTAGGAAAGTCTGCCACTCTCTCAGCCCTTCATCTCACTCAGCCACAATCTCCACTGGTTTTCACAGCCCCCCATCTCATCTCTCTCTCTCTCTCTCTCTCTCTCTCTCTCGCTCTCTCTCTCTCCCTCTCTCTCTTGCTTAATCTCTCTCTCTCTTTTTTTTTTAGGCGAGGCAACCCTTAGTTGATCTCACAGATTGCAAGGACCTTGTTAACTTACAATCCCTTATTTATTTTTTTTTTTTATGCCTCCAGCACCTGGTCTTCCTAGGTGATCTCCCATCCAAGTACTAACCAGGCCAGACCCAGCTTAGCTTCCGAGATCAGATGGGATCAGGCTTGTTCAGGGTAGCATGGCCACAGATGAGATTTCTCTTTCCAACACTGGATTCCTGTGCTGAGGAGACTAGTGTGGGGCCAGGACTCTTCTGGGAAGACCTCCGCAGACGAGATATTTTTCTTGATTCTCTACCATGACACGTAGGTATGGGACCAGCTCATTTCATGTCTCCATGTCTCCTACCAGTCCTGAGGTGGCCTCTTCTGTATGTCCTCAGTGGTAGGACTTCTGTTCAGCTAGACTTCAGGTGACTTGCAAAGATGGCTATTCTGTAGTTCAGTTATAATTTTGAGGTGGTTGTGAGTAGAGGCAAAAACAGTCTTTACCTACTCCACCATCTTGACTGGAACTTTCTGGCACACTGATTCTTGCTGTGCCTACTATGTCCTTCAGAAAACAATACCCTTTCAAAGATGTTCTGTGGCAAGATGAAGAAGATGATGTGAGGTCTAAGAGCCAACATTTGGATCTCAGATAGAGTCACAATGACCAGGCCTAGTATCTGTCCTTGTGCTTAGAGTGCAAGCTGCTAAGACATGTGAAGTTTTCATGAGCCCAGTCAGTACTCAGTATACAACCTTATCAAATAAAACTTCTTTTTTTGTTGTTAGATGAGGTACTTCAGTTAGATTTAAGACAAATCTCACTTATTCTTTCCTGAGGTGTTTCTCTAGTGTTATTTATTGAGATATAGAGAGCCAACACTTTGCAAACCATGGTTTTAAAACTCAGAAAGCAAACTATTTTCTGGCGTCAGGTTGATCCAGTGCAGGGTCAGCAAGTTGAAAAGGATTTCCAAGTGTGGTTCTTCCTGAAGTCGTTTCCTTCTTTAACATGAAACGTTTTGACTTTTCACCCTTTTATCAGCCTCAGATTCCAGGCAACTTAGTTTTCAACAATCCACTCTGCCTCAGATTTTTCATGTAAAGAAACAAAGACAGCTTTGCAGAATTCCCTCTATGTAAAGGAATCAGCAACCTATTTAAAACAAAAATTAAAATTCTACCATGACACATAGTAGTGAATGGATCAAAAAACAAAACTCAACCATATGCTGCCTTCAGGAGACACATCTCAGCTCCAAAGACAAGTATAGACTCAAAGTGAAAGGGTGGAAAATGATATTTCAAGCAAATGGCTTTCAGAGAAAAAAAATAGAAGTAGCGGTACTAATAACGGATGAACTAAACTTCAAAATAAAAAAGGTAAAGAAAGATACTGAGGGACACTTCACAATAATAAAGGGAATCATGCACCAAGAACACATAACACTTATTAATATCTATGGTCCCAATCGGGGAGCCCCAAAATATGTAAAGCAATTACTAACGGAACTAAAGGAAGAAACAGACCAAAACTCTATCATAGTAGGGGAACTAAATACTACACTGTCAGATATGGACAGATCATTCAAACAGAAAATCAGTAAGGATATAACATCCTTAAATGACACATTGGACCAACTGGACATAATTGACATTTACAGAGCCTTCCATCCCAAAACAGCTGCTTATACATTCTTCTCTAGTGCACATGGAACATTCTCAAGAATCGACCACATACTGGGACACAGAAATAGTCTCAACAAATACAAGAGGGTTGAAATCATACCTAACATATTCTCTGCTCATAATGCTTTGAAACTAGAGATCATCTGCAGAAAGAGATCAGGAGGAACCACAAATACATGGAGATTAAACAACATGCTACTAAAGAATAACTGGGTCAGGGAAGAAATAAAAAGAGAGCTCAAGAGATACATAGAAACAAATTATAATAATAGTACAACATATCAAACTTTTGGGATGTGGCAAAAGCGGTCATAAGAGGAAAGTTCATATCATTACTGGCCTATCTCCAAAAATAAAAACAAGCCCAAATAAACAACCTAACACTTTATCTTAAAAAACTAGAAAAGGAGGAACAAATGAAGCCTAAAGTCAGCAGAAGGAAAAAAATGATCAAACTTAGAGCAAGCAGAAAGAAAGAAAAAATCAAAATTAGAGCAGAAATAAATGAAATGGAAAACAAAACAAAACAAAACAATAGAAAAAATCAATGCAACAAAGAGCTGTTTCTTTGAAAAGGTTAATCAAATTGACAAACTGCTGGCTAGACTCACTAAAGAAAAAAGAGAAAAGACACAAAATCAGGAATGAAAGGGGAAATTTTGACTGACGTCGCAGAAATACAAGGGAACATACAAGACTATTATGAAAAAGTATATAACACCAAATTTAATAACCTAAAAGAAATGGACCAGTACTTAGAAAAATACAACCTTCCTAGACTGAATCAAGAAGAACTGGAAAATCTAAACAGATCTATCATCAAAAACCTACAAAGAAGTTAAAGTCCAGGACCAGATAGCTTCACCAGTGAATTCTATCAAACACTCAAAGAAGATTTAATACCTATTCTTCTCAAACTCTTCCAAAAAATCGAAGAGGAGAAAATACTTCCCAATACATATTATGAATCCAATATTACTCTGATACCAAAACCTAGTAAAGATAACACACACACACAAAAACTACAGACCAATATCTCTCATGGACACAGATGCAAAAATCCTAAATAAGATACTAGCGGATCGAATATAGCAACATATTGAAAAGATTGTACACCACTATCAGGTGGGCTTCATTCCTAGGGCACAGGGATGGTTCATCATATGCAAATCGATTAATGGGATATATCACATAAACAAATTAAAAAATAAGAATGATATGATCATATCAATAGATGCAGAAAAAGCCTTTGACAAGATACGGCATCCATTTTTGATCAAAACACTTCATAAAATCAGTATAGAAGATAAGTACCTTAACATAATAAAGGCCATATATGACAACCCCTCAGCCAACATTATACTTAATAGTGAAAAACCTTCCTTCTAAGATCAGGAACAGGCAAGGCTGTCACTATTGCCACTGTTATTCAATATATAACATTGGATGTCCTAGCAAGTAGACAAGAGAAAGATATAAAAGGCATCCAAATAGGAAACAAAGAAGTCAAACTGTCACTATTTGAGGATGACATGATTCTCTATATAGAAAACCCTAAAGACTCCACAAGAATACTACTAGAAACAATAAGCAAATACAGTAAAGTCTCTGGATAAAAAATCGACATTCAAAAATCCATAGCATTCCTATACTCTAATAATGAAGCATCAGAAAAAGAAGTGGAAAAAATATTTCCTTTTGCACT
>NW_006438113.1:2018672-2023474 GCF_000325575.1 Pteropus alecto
AGATGCTCAACATCGCTAGCTATTAGGGAAATGCAAATCAAAACCACAATGAGATACTATCTCACACATGCTAGAATAGCTGTAATTAACAGGACAACTTATAACAAATGTTGGAGAGGTTGTGGAGAAAAAGGAACCCTTATACACTACTGGTGGGACTGCAAATTGGTATAGCCACTATAGAAAACAGTATGGAGGTTCCTCAAAAAACTAAGAATGATCTACCATGTGATCCAGCAATCCCTCCACTGGGTAGTTACCCCAAAGACTTGAAAACCCATATCCAAAAAGTTATTTGCACACTGGTGCTCATAGCAGCATTTTTCACAATGGCCTGGACATGGAAGCAACTGAAGTGTCTTACAATAGATGATTGGCTAAAGAAGCTGTGGTAAATACAAATGAATATTACACAGCCATAAGAAGAGATGAAATACTGCCATTTGCGACAACAAGGATGGACCTCGAGATAATCTTAGTAAGAGAAATAAGCCAGACAGAAAAAGTTGAAAATCACATATCACTTATATGTGGGATATAAACCTAAAAGCAACAAATGAGCAGAACAAACAAACAGAGACTCATGGACATGGACTATAGGCTAGTGATTACTAACGGGGCAGGGGAAGTGGGAGGAGATTGGCAGGGTAAAGAGGGTCAAATATAGGGTTTGGGGGGAGGGTGAAGTGGGTAAAGGGGATCAAATATATGGTAGCTGAAGGAAACTGGACTTTGAGTGGTAAACACACAATACAATATATAGATGTCAAATAATAATGTACACCTGGAAATTATATAATTGTATCAACCAATGTTACCTCAATAAACTTAATTAAAAATTAAAAAATAAATAAATAAAATAAAATAAAAATAAAATTCTGCCATGAATGAACCTAGATCCTTGGATTTGGCCTAACAAGTACCTCCTTCCCTTTCCTCCATTCCCGCTTCTGCCTGACCCCACTACCTTAATGGCTCCAAGGATATTTCACTTCCATATGTCACCTTAATCTCTTGTCTAATGATTGATACGCATTTTCTACCATCTAAACATATGAAACAACACAGAATTTCCAAAAACACTTTGCAAACCCTAAGAAGAAAGAAAAGGAAAAGAAAAGAAACATGAAAACATACAAAACAAAAAATATAGAAATTTTATTCTTTATTCAACCCTTTATTTATTCAACAAACATTCATTAAACACCCACTAAGTGCCAGCATCTGGATATTTGATGGTGAGCTGTACAGAAGCTACTGCTCTCATGAACTTATGGTCTAACGGTAGTTTGGTCTAACAAGGTTTATATTGTGAAGGTTTGTGAATTTCTCATAGAGCCTAGCTTCCAGGGATCCAAATTCCTTTTCACTTCCAAGCGCAAGGAAAAACAGCAAACAAAAAAAAAATCCAGGAGAAAAATGCTATTCCATGATTTGGAATCTAATCCTAAATACCCAAGAGTTTCTGACTCTGATTTTCCTCTACGATCCTCCCATTTAGTCCTCATCACTTTTTATTGTTAACTACAGAGCTGCCACATGCTGGAGCTTACACATCTGGAGGGGTGGGAGGACTGTTCTACATGTCAGCTACAAATTTGGAACTTTATAATCAACTCGATTGCCACTTAGAATCAGGGCAACTAGCTCTGAGTAAAGGAGATACTTAGGTTCACAAAAAAGGAGGATTCGAGATTGGAAAGAACAAAAGAGAATTCAGTATTAAGGGAAATAAGCAAAGCTAGACCTTAGAACCAATTCTTTGAGTTTCATTTCATTGTGTGTATGTGCATGTACATGCATTAAGGTAGCTAAGACACTAATTGAGATTATATACATTTTCCTATTTTATATTGTGCACTGACATTATAGAGAATATATATAAAACTGTATAAACCATGCATAGTGGATGAAATCTGGAAAGCTATTCTTTCTGAATTTTGTAGTGCCCATCTTCCTAGACCACACTGGCTACATAAGCTTTTCTTTTAAATATCCAAGATATTCTGGGTATTTAAAACTATAAGAGGACTGAGAATTGGGAACTAGGGGATAATTAAACTTGGAATTTTAACCACTAGGACAAGTAAAAAAGTCATGATTCCAGTTCACACCTCAACAAGACAATTCCGAGGGTACCAATAATAAGTTCTAGAGAGACGATTGTTCCAGGAAATAAAAACTGAAATAACTGACTAATTACTCAAACTTAGAGAACAGGTTATGATTCCTATCATCCAAGATTTGGGGAATGGATGTTGTTCTTGGCCAAATTATAAAGGGTCCATCCAATTTCTTGAAGTCTCTGGGCAGGCAATTTCCCTTTGTATAAATATAATGAAAAAACAATGAATTTGTAGTTTGAGATAATGGTAGTACCAATTAAGGCAGATTAATGAGGTATTTGCATCTTCTACAGGGTTAAGCACTGCTTTCTTTATCCATCTATCAATTATCTCTAATTAGTAACTTAAGATTCGTATTTTGTCACCTAATATCAAGCCAGAAGAGCTATTCTATTGAGATAGTACCAGTGGCGAGTCAGAGTAGACTGCAGATAACTCATGACAGCAAAGAAGTAAAGATGCCCAGAGTGGATGTTAAAGAGAAGATTTTTGCATCCAAAAATCTTTTTTTTTTCATTTTATTCAGCCTGTATTTTTTTCTTTTTTGTGTAGTGAATATTTGCTTCTTATGAAATTTAAAAAAAAAATTGAAAGGAGAAATTGACAAATGTCACTATCATAGAGATGAGAAGTCTGGTGATAGAATTCACAAGCTTCTAATTTAAGAATGGGTTGAAGTAACTATAGGTGTTTACTTTGGAGAAGAAAAAACTTAGAAGGCCATGAACATTTTTTTATAATATAAAAAGGCCAGTGATGTAAAATAGGATTAGATTTAGTCTATGTCAATTCAGAGAACTGACCTCAGGCAAGCAACTCATTATCAAAGGCTAACTTTCTAATAATCAGTGTTGTTCTGTAATGGGCCAGAATAAGAGTACCAGGGAAGTGGCAAGGTACCTGTTACTAGAGGAATCCAAGATGATGAATGAACTTTCAGAGTGGAGTGTGATAAAAGAAAATTAAGAATGGTTATAAATTAGCATTGTTTCTATACTAAGACTTTCATATCTTATATCATTTAACACCTGTATCAATGAAGTGGGTATTATTTTCCCACTTTATAGATGAAGACATTGAGGCCAGAGAATGAAGTCACTTGGCTAAGTTAATACTGCTAGAAAGTGATAAGCCAAGAGTAGAAATCTTGCTCCACTGGTCTTTCCAAAATATTTGCTTCTGAGCTAGAAGCAAATAGATGAGGAGTTGGTCTAGTTGTATGCAACTATATTGCCTATTAAGTCATTCTCTATGTCTATACTTTGAAACCCTGCAATTAATACGAGCTGACTCAGATTTAATGCTGGCCTTTTTTACTTGTTAAAAGAACATTAGCAATTTATCTTCTCAGTGCCTGTTTCTTCATCCTTAAACTGGAATAATAGTCATGGTTATCTTGTAATTAAGGTGTAAAAAAAAACCCCAAATGGCCACATGGTATATACTCAACACATTTCAGATATCATTGTTAATATATTCATTGGTACTTAAAAAAAGAAACTTGTTTTCAATACATTTTAACATCTAATATCAAATAAAAAACACCTAATCACAGATCAACATCTAGCTATTTGATTTATGTTTGTGTATTCTCCTGAAGGCTCTGGGACCATGCCTTCTTACTATACTCACTCTACCACTACTCAATAAAAAGTATGCTAGAGTTGGGAGAATTGATCCAAATTTATTGGCTGTCAACTTTATGCTCCCCACTCCAGGTTCCAGGACTAGCCATGATGCCCCTTCTCTCACTTCCAAAATAAATCCTGTCCTGAGTGGGTAGCCATGCTTTAACCATGTTATTAAAGACAATTATCCATTGGGCTTGCTGAGGTGGACTGACATCCTCAACTTCTCAACCTTTTAGAACATGGCTATATCTGGTTTCCAACCCCATTTGATGATGCTGCAATTCTGCATAACTCTTTCTATTTTCTTTCTATGTAGGTTGAACACATTCCTTTAGGTTAACCAAAATGAGGTGAGAAGGCTATTAAGCAAGTTGGTCACCCACAGCTATGAATTGCCCCCTGCTTGATGCTAAGCAGCTGAGGTGGAGGAATATTTTGCCCAGCATCTATTCCAATGCTTCCTCTATGTAGGGAACTGAGCTAAGCATTCTACAAAAGGAATCTTATTCTTATCTCACAACAACTCTTGAAGATAATACTAAGAGTAGCCTCAGTTATAGATGAGAAAATTAATGTTTAGAGAGACAAAGTAACTTGACTAATGCTGCATAGCTACTACAAGACAGAATGTATTACATTTGACGGCAACTCTGACCCTAAAGTTCAAGTTTTACGTCACCATGTGGTGACTGTTCTTGATTCAGATAACTGCTTAGAATCTGGGTGGGAAACTTTGGGGGATAATTGGGGCTTATGGACAGTATTACATAATAGTTCAAAATAAAACTTTATTGAATTTTATGGGGGAAAGACATATATATTTAGCATTATTGAAACATTTTTACCTTAACATAGATGAGTAATAGAGGCTTACTTCTAATCTGCTGTCCTGAAGTGGATGGATTTCAGTAGCAGTTTTTATTCTCTTGAATCTCAGTCACAGCATAGATGGCACTCAGGTTCAGCACGCACTTAAGGACACTATGATTTGAATTTCTCCCACTATACTCTAATGGCAACCATCTCCTCAGTCATCACAGCATCT
>NW_006438113.1:2023515-2058773 GCF_000325575.1 Pteropus alecto
ATGATTTGTATAACTGTCTCAAAATTGTGATATCATCTCAGTCAATATAAGTGATTTTTCTAGGAAGTTAAGTGCATGTAAATTGACTCAAAAAAGAGAATAAGCAAGAATGGAAAGCTGGCTAAATGATGCATTTTGTATCAGTCAGTGACTCTATATAAAATAAATAGCATGTGTGTATACTTTATTTTGCTTTTTTAAAATTTTTAAATATTTTTAAATTTTTAAAATTATAACATACATTATTATATTAGTTTCAGGTGTATAGCATAGTGGTTACACATTTATACAATTTAAAGAGTGATCACTCTGATAAATTTAGTACCCATCTGACACCATACATAGTTATTACATTACTTACTCTAGTTTCTAATGCTATAATTTACATCCCCATGACTATTTTGTAACTACTAATTTGTACATCTTAATCCCACCCCTTTTTCACCCATTCCCCCAACCCATTTACCATCTGTTCTCTGTATCTATGAGTTTGTTTTTGTTTTGTTTGACCATTGACTGTGTTTTTCAAATGCTACATATAAATGAAATTGCATGGTACTTGTCTTTCTATGTCTGACTTATTTCACTTAGTGAATATCCTCTAGATCCATCCATGTTGTTGCAGATGGCAAGATTTCATTCTTTTCTTATGGCTGAGTAATATTCCGTTGTATATATGTACCATTTCTTTTTTTATCCATTCATCTATTGATGAATACTTCCATATCTTAGCTACCATAAATAATACCACAGTGAACATATGGATGCACATATCTTTATGAGGTAGTGCTTTGGGCGTCTTCAAAAAATACCCAAAAGTGGAATTGCTGAATCTTTCTTTGTCTCTTATTATAGTCTTTGTTTTAAAATCTATTTTGTCTGATATAAGTATTGCTACCCAAGGTTATTTTTGGATTCATTCTCATTATATATATTATTTCATCCTTTTATCTGAAGTCTGTGTGTATCTTTAGATCTGAAGTGAGTATCTTATAGGTAGCATATGTAAGAGCCTTGTTTCGTTATCCATTTATCCACCTTCTCTTTTGCTTGGAGCATTTAATTCATTTACATTTCAAGTAATTATTGCTAAATATATAGTTATTGCCACTCTATTATTCATATTTTTATCTTTTTTCCTTCCTCCTCCTCCTCATCTTCTTCCTCCTCCTCCTCTTTCTCCTCATCCTCCTCTTCCTTTTCCTCCTCTTCCTCTTCTTCTATGTCCCTTTAACATTTCTTGTAATACTGGTTTGGTGGTGATGAACACTTTTAGTTTTGTTTTTTTTTAATGTGTCCTCCAAGTCTAAATAATGGCTTTGCTGGGTAGAGTAACCTTGGTTGTAGGTCTTTGCTTTTCATCACTTTAAATATTTTGTACCATTCTCATCTGCCCTGAAAAGTTTCTGCTTAGAGATCAGCTGATAGTTTTATGGGAGCTCCTTTGTAAGTAACTAACTGCTTTTCTCTTGCTGCTTTTAAGATTCTCTCCTTGTCTTTCACCTTTGGCATTTTAATTACTATGTGTCTTGGTGTGAACCTCTTTGGTTTCATTTTGTTTGTGACTCTCTGTACTTCCTGGGCTGGTATGTCTGTTTCCTTCATCAGGTTAGGGAAGTTTCTTACTCATTATTTCTTCAAATAGGTTTCTAATTTCTCTCTCTCTTCTCCTTCTGGTTCCCTAATTTCTGAAAGGTTCTTTTTTGTTTTCTTTCTATGTTTTTATTTTTTCTATTTCTTTGTCGAAGTTCTCACTGAGATCATTGAGCATCCTTATAACCAGTGTTTCGAACTCTGCATCTAGAGTTTTTTATCCAGGAGCTTTGTTCTGTTTTTTTGGGGGGAGGGGCATGTTTCTTTGTCTCCCCATTTTGGGTGCCTCTCTGTGTTTGTTTTTATGTGTTAGGTAAAGCTGCTATGTCTCCCAGTCTTAGTAGAGTGGGCTTATATAGTAAGTGTCCTGTGGGGCCCAATGACAGTCTTCCTGGTGACCTGAGCCAGGTGCTCCAGATATGTCATTTGTGTAGGTTGTTTATGACCTCCTATTGTAGTTGACATTTGGTGGTTGTTTACACATTAATGGGAGGGATTGACTCTTGGGCTGATTGAATGTGAGGATTGGCCATGACTACAGTGAAGGGCTGAACTTTCAAAGCAGGCTTTGCTTTAGCAGGGCTCTGGTGCCTGCAGAGTCTGTCACCTGGGTGTATTGTTTATGGAGGCGGTTGGGTGGTACTGCTAGCATAGACCGAAGCTGACCATCAGGTTTGCTAGATTGGGGGCCTCTTGGGAGGGGCTCAGTTGCACGCCAAGTTCAGCAGCTCCTGTGCCTTGCTCAGAGCCACTTCGTATGAGCTACAAAGTGATCTGCAAATGGGTGCCACTTGTGCTGGGCTTGGAGGTGCCTGGGAGAGGCTAAGTTGTGAACTGAGGCCAGCTGCTGCTAGTTCTAGGCTTGGGGATGCTTAGCAAGAGGTACAGGGCACACCAAGGCCAGATGCTGCTTGTTTGGGGTTTGTGATCACTTGAGACACTTTAGGAAAATCTGCAGCATAAATCAAGACAGGCTATTTGTATGGAAAAGCCACTGGAAGAAGCTTGGATGTTCCTGAAAGTTGGGTGGAACGTGGTATCAGGTAATTACCCAGGTGGGGCAAAATGTGGAGGCCAGTTTGATGGAGGCTTAGACATAGCAACTACCTGCATCTGTGCGTTAGATAGGGGGCAGGGAGGGAACTCAACAAAGGAAAATGGCTTCTGTCAGCTCTTCTGTCTAGGAGAAAGCTGCCCCTCCACTTCTTGCCCTGAAGTCACACAATTCAGTTTCTACCTGTATGTCCCTAGTGCATTTCAAGCTGCTACCCCAGTGCTGGATCTCAGAGTGAGTGAGTCCATCTGTTCAAAAGCCCTTTAAGAGGAGCACATGGTATTCCAGCCACCCTCCATCTCATTCAGACACAATCTCCACTGGTTTTCACAGCCAGAAATTATGGGGATCACTCTTCTCAGTAGTAGACCCCAGCCTGGGGAAGTTGTTGTGGGGCCGAGGCCTCTCGTTCCTTAGGGGGGACCTTCACAGTCAAGATATCTCTCCTGACTTTTAACTGCCACACATGGGCATAAGATCAGCTCATTTCATATCTCCATCCCTTCTACCAGCCTCAATGTGGCTTCTTCTGTATATCCTTAATTATAGGACTTCTGTTCAGCTTTACTTCAGGTGGTTCTTAATGATGGTTGTTCTGTAGCTTAGCTGTAATTTTGATGTCTTTTGCTGGGAGGAGATGAGCACAGGGTTTACCTGCTCCACCATCTTGACTGGATGCCTATTCAGTATACTTTGAAGGGTTGTTTACAAATGGACTAAGCACAAATGTGTCAGCTGTTTTTAAAGGAACTACAAGAGATAGTGCAGTAATCATGCTTAACAGCAAGGAATCTAGCCTACTCTTAGTTCCAAAAAGATGAAGAAACAAAGTAGTTACTAGACTTTAGTAGAGAACAACTCCTTGAAAGGAGCTGAGCCCTTCAGTTGCAGAAAGCAGGTGGCCTTAGTAAACCTTGCTGGGAGAGAGCTACAAAGATTAACATCTTGGACGTATTCTTCTTCCACCTTCTTATTTCAAACTAGAACATACCAAACCATAGGAGAGCAAGAGAATTGTACATGATAAATTTCTGAGGCAGAAAATTGGATGGAGAATATCTAGAAGGTAATAGAAAGCAATCAGAAAAGCACATGTATAAAAACAATTATGAATATAATTATATATCACAACTGCCTAGCTTATTAAGATATAAAAATGCTATAAGAGATTTGAATAAATGTTATGAATTAGAGCAGAAGTATAAGTGTCCTTTTATTTAAATCCTTCTTAGAATGTCTTCTTCAGAGAGAATTGGTTCTCCTACAGTGTGAGAAGTTTAATAAGACCAGTTTCCAACATGGCCAACAAAAGAGTGAGTGATATACAAAGAAGAGTCAGTGATACATGGTGTTATAGACTGAACTGCGTCCCCCTAAAATTCATGTTGAAGTCCTAAACTATATTTGGCGATAGAGTCTTTAGGAAGTAATTATGGTTAAGTGAATTTATGAAGGTGGGATCCTGATCTGATGGAACTGGTGTCTTTATAAGAAGAGAAAAGAACACCAAAGATCTCGCTCCATAAAAGTACAAAAGAAACACCATGTAAGAACACAGTAAGAAAGTGGCCAACTACAAGTTTGGGAGAGAGGCCTCACCAGAAACCAAACTGTGACACACTGTTGCTGTACTTCTACACTCCAGCACTGTGAAAAAATAAATATCTGTTGTTTTAAGTCACTCAACCTGTGGTATTTCATTTGGCAACCAGGAAGAATAATATACATGGATTCTGAGGTTTGTTCACTAAACTATCTGAGAGCCCTTGTCTCTTTCACCCAGCCAAACCATGTAAGACTCTGAAAGTACATTCCAAAGGTAATATTTCAATCCAAACAAGTCTTCCCTTGGACTAACAAGTGATTCATACTTGATGTTCACAAATCCTTTCTTCTCCATCTTTAGCTGCAAACCAGAAAAGTTAGAGGGCGATACTTTCCAATCCTTAAGCACTATACTATAACCAGCTAGCTAACCAGCTGGCCATTAGAAACATGGATTTTTTGGAGTCACAATCTAAGACATTATAATGTGCCATCTCTGGGTATTATTTTGATTATTATGATATGGTCTTTTGGCTTCTGCTCTTTGAAATTATTATTTAACTCCATGAACATACTTCTCCCTCCCAGATTATAATGTCATTATAATCATAACTTTGGACTTTAGAATGTAGCTTCATGACCTGCTCTCCTATCATGACATTATAAACTGAAAATTGGCCTTCTGACTGACATTTCAAATGTGATAATGTGGTCTTATAATCATTCTCCTTGGACATTATAATGTTACCAACTTGGACATTTCAATTCTATCTACTGGGCACTGTCCCTGGGAATTATTACAATAAACAGATGAATACCCAGGCTTTAACTTTGCCTGTTTCTGGCTTGCTTTCTTCCCTTCCTGTGCCCCTTCTTGTCATTCCAGCAGACCTTGTGGCAGAGCCTGCGTGAATTATGACAAGCTGAAAAATCTAACACTTGAGCATGCTGGCAAGTTTGATTATTTTTCCTACAATTCCAACAAATGAGTGTAATAATGGAGTTATCTATCTGCAGGATACAGTTAGAAAATACATTTTCTTAAAAAATCTAAATGTTAGTGTAAGATAAAGCATCTAGACTTTGTTTAATTAATCAAAATTCTCTCTTATTCATTTAATTTAGTGAAATGAAATATCACTTTTGACTAGTGCCTCCTGGATCAATATTACATTTCAACACTCTATAAAGAGACTTACAGAGGCAAAATATGACATTCTATGGCATGCATCTCCTTATTCCTGCTCTTGAGTCTCAGGTGTTGATAACTTATAATGGCTAATGAGTAAAAGCCCATGATGTTACCACAAAGAGAGTACTCTACCGGGATATCAGGGTCTTACCAGCCTTCAAGAGTATGAGGAAATGGGAGGAAAACTGGCACTGTTGGTCACCACTTCTCTATGCCTTGACTTGTAATTTCAGCCTTGACTGAAAAGTCTTAAAGCATAATTTCTCTAATTTTGAAGCTTAAATAAATTTCTTCAGGTTTTTATTTTTTAATTTCCTTTTTCAAAGCATTAATGCAGGTCTCCTTGTTGAAATGCAGTAAATGTCACAGAAAAGGAACAAATCTGCATGCCCATTGCTTAAACTCAGGTATGTCTTGAAATTTCACATCAAATTCTGCTCAGTTCTTAGGCCTGTTTTATATCATGGTATTTACTCTCATATGAAGAATAGGTAAAGGAGCAATTAAAGCTGAGGACCTGCCCTGAGTTTGGGACTCTTTGATAAAGGGGATTAGAATAAACACATTTCTCTTAATTCCAGATGTTAAATAAGAGATAACTGCCCCAACTCCTGCCTCAGAAGTAAGTCCTGGAAAACCAGTCTTGTCCATGAACAGTAATTTGCAGCATTACCCAGGGCATTTTCTTTCAGAGTGTCTTCAGCCCTAAAGGAAGATATCCCAAGTTCTCAAGGACAATCTAAAAGACTAAACCAAATGCAAAAATATAATTCTTGATTTTTCACTCTAAAAGTCTGAGCACATGCTTATCTAGTGGCTGAGTGACAGAGGTGTATGCCTGGTGGAAGAAAGTGCTAATTTCCATATCAGAAGAACAGCAGAATAACCCTTGGTAATGAGAAAAACAATAAGGGAGAGCAAGGGAATTTGCAGAGAGTGGATTCCAGGAGAGGAGCAATAAAAATCTCTTTGGGATGGTGATATGACATCAGCATAGAGTATGTGGAAGCACCCACCTAGAGCAAAATAGGAAGATTTTTCTTCTTAGACTTTAACTCAATTAAAAGTGTGATATCAGCTCACATTAGTTTATTGTGATATATATTGTGATATATACAGATGTTTATGATATAAACTTTCCTATATATCATACAGCAGTATTAACTACAGTCATTATATTGTACATTACATCCCTGGTAGTTTCTTACCTTGTAACTGGAAGTTTATACTTTTTGAACACCTTTCTCCAATTCTCTCTCCCCCCAACACTAGTTACTTTTTTCTGGAATTTTCTAATTCTCTGACTCTATTTTAAATTGTGGTTAGCAGACCTGTATAATTTTAACATACAAACACATAGCAAGTACTCAATCAATGATTTGCTGAATCTAGATTTAATGACAGAAGTTATTGTTTTCAATCTTCCCTTGACAATATATCACATTTTACTGGCCTTTATGGCTAAACCAGCACATCAAATTAATGTTGCCACAAAATACTCTATAAGTCTGAGTTCCATGCCTCACTCCTGACTCAAACTAATAGCTCTAAGCTAACTGTTTAATGCAGTTTAATATGAATTGTTAGACAAAGCATCTTCTACTCCTCCACGGGGAAGCTCATTGTTTCCTCTTCTCTTAACTAGAACAGTCTCCAGAGATGATAACATGTCCTGAAATCTTCAGGACTTCACTAAAGCCTCTTTCCTCCAGAACATGTATGGAAGAGTCCAATTGGCACATTTTAATGGAAGCTCCCATACTCTATGAGATATGCCTGCTTTTCTTAGCATGGAAGGAAAGCAGAGTCACTATCAGCAAGTGGTAAATAAAGTCCTGTTCCAAATTTAATCCAGTGTACCAAAACATCATGACAAGGCTATATTTTCCATTCAGAGAATATAAATTTACTCAATTATGAAACTTTGCTTTTGTGGTATTTTATGAAAGAAGTGATTAAAATAATCTCTCTCAGCATTTCATGATACAATGACAGATGGATAGCGTGCCAGACTAAGAAGAATTAAAGTTTATTGACATTAGGGTGTTTTCCTTCTTTTAATCACAATTTCCTAAAGCAATGTGTTGATAATGTTCTTCATCAGTAAAATTATGTGAGCATTTTTTCCAACATGTGTGTCTGTATCTTAACTTCATGTGTATGTATATAAAGCATTTCTATACTAGTATGTTATTACTATTATAAAATATACAAAATGTAAATTTTAAAAGGCTAAGATGAAATATACTAGGTTTTTAAATATTTTGTTTATCATGTGAGCTTTGTGTTGTCATTAGCTAATACCCAAAGGCAAAATATAGACTTAGACTTAGGGCAAAGCTTCCTCAGATCATACTATTTTTAAAGAAATTTCGAATAACCTCTGGACAACTTTTATTATTTTTTGGCTGATTCTTTTCAGATTTTTATATAGTCCCACTACATTTGCCTCATATTGATAATAAAAAGCTCATTCTATGAGTGAAAATGTCCATGCTGTCATTTTATCACCATCCTCTTTTGCTTGCATTCTAAGTAGTACTTTACTCTGTACTCAATCAGCAGTTTCTTTGCAGGATTTTTTATAGTCATTTGTCTTTTGTGAAAAGCCAGTTTAGTTAAACCTGGATAAGTGATAAATCCATTAACCAGGCAGGCAGAAACTGCAATATGTTACCACATACCAAAAGTGAACAAAATATAAGGCACCACTGTCAAGTACTCCCTATTTTGGAACCCTGATATTTCATCAGCTAATCTTGAGGTGGGACCAGCTAAGATGTGGACCAAGTCAAGAAAGCAGTGTCAATCTATATATTAAAATTTAGTAAAACTTTATTTTTGACAAAAAAAAAGAAAAGAAATAGAAGCCCTAATATTTTCTATCCATATTGCAATGGAAGGTCTTGAGTGCCTCTTGAGTGTGTATAATACATTTTGGAAACCACTTGTCAAGGACACTGTTTCCCATCAGGTGGTTCATGGACTGAGATGAAAATATTGCTTTATCTTCCATTAATTCTGACTTGGTTTCACTGCTCCCTTCTGGCTTTTAAACAATGGCTCTACTTGCATTC
Source organism: Pteropus alecto (assembly GCF_000325575.1). Classification (NCBI taxonomy): domain Eukaryota; kingdom Metazoa; phylum Chordata; class Mammalia; order Chiroptera; family Pteropodidae; genus Pteropus; species Pteropus alecto. The sequence continues at coordinate 2,031,977 of NW_006438113.1, forward strand.
CACCACGATATCCATTATGAAATGTGTTTAGGGCTGAAAAATATGTTTGTAAAATACTTGTGACCCAGCCTTCTATCCTAAATGTGTGTCTTTTTTCTAGGTAGCATCTTTGGAAAGTCAAAACCCAAAAGACTGTTTTGACTTCTCTACTCATAATTTATCAACCTACACTTGAGCAGGGTATGAGAAAGAAGAGATAATGATGTACCTTTGAGGTAAACAGACCAGTAATTAGTGAACAGGGATCTAGAATCCAGCTGTCTGGCAAACCTTGTTCTTGGAGCAAGGCCTGAGTGATGGAATTCACAAGCTTGAATCCTAGTTCTCTGGAACACTAAGAATTTTGTACCAACTGCTACAGAGTATCTGAAACTCCTCACAAGTCACTCTTAGGAGACAACCTCAAGGACAACACTCATGATGGCATGAGAACAATGCTCCTCTTCAGAAATCTTTCTCTTAGAGTCAGAGTTTCTATTTTTAACTTCAGCTTTACAGGGATATCTTAGAGACCCAGAGAAGATTAAAGAGAGTAAAAATTAGTAATTAACTCATATGTCTTAGGTTTTTAGAATTAACTGTAAATGCATGAGTTTCACTTACCCATGAAGAGAGATTTAAAACTTTATGTTGAAGTCAATAGGCAATTAAATAAGGTTTGTGCACATGAGCATGACATAATCAAACTTATGTTTTAAAACAATTCTGGCAGGGGCTTTCTTGAGAGAATGCCACATAGAGCTCATTCTCTTGAAACACTGATATTTTCTGAGTTTCTGCAACCGTGTGTTTAATTAAGTGCCCATTTGAAAGTATAATCTCTTTGGTCAGTGATTTCAGTTCTCACTACAGTATTTGGTTCTCCGTTGCCTATTTCTAGGCCCGGGAGAATCACACAATCCTGTACCAGGAGGCCACACAGAGGCCAAAAGAAAAATAAGCTCGAGTCAAGACTCTGATTACATACTGAGTTCCCAGGTCTCTGAAGACATTACTACAACACACCTCCTTTTTCTTGTTTCCAAAGGAAAAAGGCCTATGCTTGTTTTCCTACAACGTTATCATCGGCCCTCTCACTAATAGACTTAGGAACAAGTTCTCACAATAAATAAGGGCCTCCATGTGTGACAAAGAGTGGAAATGCAGTCAGGAAAAATATTTCAGTTCCAAAGGTTCACAATAAATAAGGGCCTCCATGTGTGACAAAGAGTGGAAATGTGGTCAGGAAAAATATTTCAGTTCCAAAGTTTCACTGTCAACAATCACAAGGGTGAAAATGAGCTAAAAACTTTAAGAACCTGTCATTGTTATTTCAGTGCATGGGTTTTGGTAGATAATAAATTTAACAGCTTGCTTGTGAAAAACCTTAACTGGATTGATATCTTCCTTAGCTATCAAAATAATCAAGGAAAGAATAATTGGAAAGAAAGAAAGGAAGGAGGGAATGATGGAAAGGGAAGCATATTTTCTGATTCTATATTATGTGCCAAACCCAGTGATACCACTTTCTTATGTAATTTACTTATTCTTTATAGTAGCCCAATAAAATCAATATTCATACCTTACCAATTTAGATAGATGATTATATTAATCAAAAATGAAGAATCTAGATAGATCCTGATGGTCCTTAGTAGAGTTCTCCTTTTTAAATAATCCAGAAAGGTAAAATTCCAATTTTCCTTTTTAGTATTGCCTTATATTAGTCCATATTGTATACTCTTATTTAGAAGTTCTTTCTGTTGTCTACTACAGAATATATCTTGATATGTTCAGACAGCTGCAACTCCAAGCTATCTTCTCTAAAACAAAGCAAGACTCCTCACTCTAGCAGTTTCTTCAGCTATACCAGTCTCTCTGGTAATACACTCTTTTCTCAGCCTCTCATATGAGTCCGCCTTTCCTACATGGTGAGATGTGTGTTTTGATCTAAGGAGCAAAAACAAAGTAACCAAAGATGAAGAATAAAACACAGAGAGCTTTCTGATATGCCACCACCATAAACTATGCAGGCATTACCTCCTGCTCTCCTTGCTCACAAACTCTGACTTCCACCTTCCCTGAGCTCCCAGGCAGCCCTTATCTCTCCAGCCTCTTTTCATGATGCTCTTGCCAGTTGTGACCACTAACCTCATCTTTTCCACGAGGAAAATTCTCCTTCTGTCGTCATCATAGCTTAGATATGACTTCCTCTGGAAGTCGTCCCTAATTCCCCGAGGTAGTCACACAGTACTCAGATCTTGTTTTTTTCACTGCATTTCAATTGCTTTCTACAGTAATTTTTTCTGCTCATGCCTATGGATAAGAAACTACTAGAGAACAGGATGCTCATCATATTTGTCTCCAAATTTTGGGCTTACAGTACTCAATAAATATTGTCTCACTGAGTGTATGGATGAATGAAAGAAGCCATTGGTAACTCAGCAGAAAGTATATAGTATAGTGTAGGTAAAACAGCAGCTCAGAGTCCAGTACTTTAGGATCCTCTCAGAGGAAGGCTTATTTTTGGTGACCTGGATGTTATCAGGGTAACTTCTAGCTCTCTGTTATAATTCTCTATGTAGCAATAGAAAAATGGACATAAAATCCATTTTTTGTAGAACAGCAAACAGCAATAAGTACCTTGAAGCTCTGGTACTGCAGAGCTTTGAGATAAATCTGATGTTTTGTACAACTATGTCACTGTCACAAACACCTGAAGTTCCCCCCCTTCCCTTTGAAACTCATTTTCTATTCTAAATTGTTCTCCACAATTAAGCTGACATGTAGGCTTGAATTCCAATAAATGTTCCTAAACAGAGAGAGCCCAATGAGGTTTAAAACATTTAATTTAAGAAGAAATGATGGAGAATTACCCTTTAGATAAATGACCTTTTAACAACTGTGAAAAAGCAGGGTTAGGTAGTGCAAGCTATACACAGCAGGTGGTCAGTAAAAGCTCATTTGTCTTTTCTTGTTCCCAAAAGTTCTTGGATAGTAGAATCTAAATTCAGCTGTTCTAACAGGTGTAATGCAGTTACCTTTGGTGGCGGAAGAAAAGCAGTTGTTGGAATCCTAAAAGCTTCAGAAATATGCAGGGCACTCTCTGGAGGTGACTAATTTCACTCCAGAATCATTAAATTATTCCCAAATTATCCAATTGTTTTAAAAAGAGGGAAGCCAATTCATTAGCCTTATGAATTCTGGCTGGTTCCACCATGAATACTTCCATAGACTGAAGCAAAAACTTGTCAGAAAGACAAGAACCCAAAAATAACTCCCTGCTGGTAGGCTTTGATAGACATTGTATTTGAGCCTTTCCCTCACTCAGAAGTCATGGCACAGGGCCCATGTGTGTCCTCACTGCCCTCTGAAAGGAACATTATGGGAAGGGAAAAGATCCAGCATTGACTGTTCAGCTTGTATTACTGTCAATTGGTCATCATTTTTCTCATCCAATAATCCACAGATATGGAAATTCAAACCCCAAAACTACATGTCATTTTGCTCTGGCCATTTCACTGGCTCCAGTACAAAGGTATTTTCCTTCTTGTATGTGTTCTAAAGATCTGTTTGTGGTTCTTGTTTTACAGGAGAAGCCAAACTCTGGTTTGGTTTTCTCTGTGTGATGAGATGCTGTTCTGCTCCAGCTTACAGCTGAGGACTAGACAAACGGCTGCTGTAGTTACTCCTAGTTCTTTATAGTCTTGCTGTCTGACTGTAATGGTGATAAGGTCAACTTGGAAAGCTACTGTGCAGGCCACCATCTTAAACTACCCCAGGGGCCATCATTCACATTAAAACTTATTTGAATGGTATCCCAAGAAAAGTGATCCTTACCGTCTGCAGGTCTCTCTAGAGCAGCTGTGTTTGAGACTCAGGGCATACGCTGATGCCTGACATTTGGATAACATGGAGCAATAGATGTACCATCTAAAAGATATCTTCCTTTAATTTTAAAGAATCAAGAACCAACACCCAGTAAAGACAACTGCCTCAGAGCAGTCTCCCTGCAAAAGGCTGTATCTCCCTGTACCCATGCATTTTAGTTATGTTTTCAATCGAGTTAAGTTTCCTTGTTATTGCAGCACATCATATTATGTCATATTATATTATTTTGTATATCACATCATGTCACATCACATATAGATGAGAAAGAAGGTTAGCATTGAGTTCTGGGAGAGGTATATGGATACATAATTTGCCTGTATGAATATCTGCATTACCTTTCATGTAGAAAAATTTTCATAGTTTTTAACAACTTCTCAAAGAGTTTTGAAACGCAAAATGGTAGGCAACCAGAAGTCTAAAGGTAATTCCCCCAAAATGCATTTGGACATTTAAGCCTATCATTGTTTGGTAGTTTATGTGGTTTACCAGAAATCTCTACCCTTAGGGTTTAAGGAGTTCTAGCCATTTTTTGGTCTTTCTTTTGCTTCACTTGAATTTCTCTTTCCCCATTTCCTGTGTATCTCTTCAGCTTTCCATTTATCTGTGTGCAAACACATTCACTGACCCAAATTATCACTCAAAAGCAATATTTAATTTTCATTCTGGGAGTATTAATAGAAATGAAGTCTGCTTATCTCTTCTGTGTTCCAAGAACATGAGACACCTCCAACAAAGCAGATTTTCTTTAAAATAAAACAATCTCACACTTGTCATATTCTTCCCTGACAGAATGGTTTGTCTTCTTCAGCTTGCATGCCTCTCATCCTCTGGAAGACATTTGCTGCCAGGGAAAAGATGTCCACCGGAGGGGCAGCCACTTGAGTCCATGCTTCACACTGGTCTCACTGTCACTTTTGGTAATTTGCAGCAGTTTTCTGAGTACAATAAGTCTCTAAATAGGAGCACAAAGCCTTTACCAAGTCTCTTCAAAAATGTGCACAGAATAGTCCTCTGTAACAAACTTCCGAATCCAGGTCACAAAATAGTAGTATACATAGGCAGTTTCCTCCTTTTCAATTTTTTTTCATTTTTTTCAGTGTCTGTTGAAGGATAGAGTAGTTATGGGCTACCAGTATATACATTTCTCTATTAGTACAGCAAAACCCACAAGTCACAAGGCACAGTCAGTTACCTATTTTACATGGTTAATGATATAAAAATAGCCCAACATTGAAGTGCTCTATATTTTTCACATTTGCATAAATATTTTGAATTGTTGACTTATCAGGTTGGCAGGAAGGGAATAATTTGTATCATGTTATGCAGGCAAAGATATCTTCAAAGAGGTTAAACTCGCCCCATATGCTAATAACTAAGAAAGATTAGACAATGAAAGTTTTCTTTTTATTATAAATCAGTCAATGCTTATTTCATGGTATCAAACTGCATCTCAAATTTGAGAGTACACAAATTCGACATTAATAGACTAGTTACACTTTGATTAGAAATTTCAATTTAGTCTGTAGGTTTCCAGAATAAGAAGTTAGAATTTTTAAGAGGTCTTGAGTGGTATGACTTTAGGATCATTATGTAATACTAACAAATATCAGATTCCTATAAGATCTGTCCTTTTCCGAAGTCATAAATAATCAAAGTAATTACAAAAATGATTCCATATCCTCCTTTGCATCTCTCACAAGAACACAAAGAAGAATCCAAGTACTGCTCCCAGTAGTGCCTCTGATGAACCCAGGGGTCCTCTGCTTCAGAATTCCCAGAACCCGCAGTTAGTCAAGTGCAGCATCCATGTCAAGCTCCCAACACTCCTCCCTGAACTTACCAGATGGCTGTTTATCCCTCATTACTTTCTTCCTTTAAACACTCACCTTTCAGTTTCTTCATGTGTTTATTGACATAGATTATTTAGCTAAGTACTTTGGACTTCTCAAATATTAACCCGAAAGTAACATAGACAAAAAAGGAGTGGAAAAAATGGACAAGAGAATTGTGTTTCTGTAGATACAGTTACATCGCAGGAACACTAGAACAAGGGGAAAAAGCTTTGCATGCTGATTAAAACATTTCACTTCTTTTTAGTTTCAAATATTCACAGTTTTCTGTTACATATTTTATGAAATTATCTGATTAAGACTATCCTATTTAGATTATGGTGAGAAAGAATTGTTTATTGAAATATAAAGTCATTTCATAATTAGTCATTTTATGTTTTATAGGCCTTAGTCCTTTCTCTGTTCTAACAAAAACAACACTATTCAGGCCTTAGAACACTAGAAACCTTAGTACTCTGATCCTCATCCTTTCAATTTCTGTGCTAATGATTACATGAGAAACTTCAGCTGCTGGGGCAAAGACTCTACTGCCTTGTCAGAGACAAAATGAAGGAAACTTCTGGGTATTGATAGGCTTTATGCTTCTGTGCAAAGGCAAATGAAGAAAGGGTCTTGAGGGCAGAGAGACCAAAAAAGAAAAAAAAAACTATTGAATGAATTTGTAGAAAAAATTTGAAATGGCCAAGAAACATACAAAAGATTCCAAATCTCAATGGTAATTAGAGAAATCAAAATTTGAACCACATACTATGTTATTCCATACTAGGAAATTGGCAAAAAATAAAAAATAAAAAGTATGATAATTCCAAGTAATGATAAGGGTGTAGAGATGTGAAGATGTGTATTACACAAATGATGGGAATATAAACTGGTACAACCATTTTAGAAACTATTTGGAAATATCTAATAAAGTTGAAAATTTAGAAATCTTAGTACCCAGCAACTCCATTCCAGTATATATATTCTATCGACCATCTTAAAATTATGTCTTGAAGAGCTATATAAAGAAGTGTTCATAGCATAATAAATAAATAAATTGTAATATATTCACATAATAAAATATGATATATTCACACATAATACTGAAAGTAAGTGAACAGAGCTGGAAAATCAACATAAGTAAATAAATCTTATAAACAGTGTGTTAAGCAAAAAAAAAAGAGAGAGAGAGAGAAAATTGCAGAGGAATATTTTCAGTATGATACAATATACATAAAGTTGAAAAACATGCAAATAAATGTCATATAGTCTTTAGGGATATTTAAACGGATAGTGACAGTACAAAGAAATGAATGGATTTGATAACAGCAGTTCAATATACTGGGCACATTAGATGGAGGACCTTCAAATCATACAATTAATGAAGGGTATAGAGGGCCCTCAACTAATTTTCTGCTTCTTGAATGTACTGTGCGTAGGTGTTTACTATATATTCCTTAAAGTTTTACATGTGTAAAATCTTTCATTATTTATTATTTTAAAAATCTCAGTGCCTTGACTGTATGTCGAACCTTGCTACACTAACCATAGCTCTACTCCTATCATTCAGTTGGGTTCTGAAACTTGGGATAGTGGCTCTGACACTGGTAGGAGAGGGATGAGAGTGGTCACTGCCAATGGAAGCCAAGTGAGAAAGTCTAACAGTTAAAATGCATATGTTTCATTGATGTGCCAAATAGAAGGTCAGCAATTCCTCTTAACAGAATAAGATCATGAGTGTAAAAGTTAAAAAACCCAGGACACTCAGAGTGTGATTTAAGGCTATTTCTGAAAGTTTAGTTGCACTTCCTATTAAATTGATTCTAACATGGAAACAAGTTTTCTGTGCAAAGGTTTGCATTCAGTGTGCAACTTACTTACCACCAAAGGAGGCTGCACCTAAAAACCACAGCTGGATTCTCCTGGCTGATGGGTCCTGCTTTCCATATTAGGGAGCCAGAGAGCAGGAGGGACTATGGAATCAGTTTCCAAATTATTAATTTAAAAATGCTTATTTCTCCACCACCGCTCTTGCTAAAGGGAACTGCTAATTGCATTTCTGTGACCTTCATGGCCCTAAAACACAGATATATGTGGGCACAGGATAGGTTGCAAAGGGAAACATGTCAAGAAAATAGTGTAAAAGCATAGAGGTGGAGTAAATAGAGAAAATCCAGAGCGTAAAAGACACTCGTCTCATTGCAGAGAAAAGTGTGATCATCAAGAAGTACAGTGAAAAGTATGGCAGTAGATTATGGAGGGCCATGCATGGCCATAGAAGGCCAAGATAAAGAATCTAATTTTTGATTTATGGGCAGTGGCAGGTGTTGGTTACTGAGCTGTGATTAAAAGGCACTGCGATGAGCCAGAACTTAAAATAAGTTCTCTCTATGCTACATCTTTTACTGTATTTTTCTATGCAATTTGTTTCTCCTTACTTTACCTTTACATATGTCATTAAACATAAACATGAAACAAGTGAGCAGAGCCTAGGAATCAGCAGAGACAACAGTTGCTTAACACTCAGTGAGCAGGTCAAGGAACCAGTCATCTAGGTGGAAAGCAAACACTTCCCTACAGAGGGAGACATTTATCTCCTCAGCCAATGAGTTGGATAAGCTCTGAGCAAGTGACTTCTAACCATAGCAGAGTGCTGATCTGAAATGAAATGAGCCACCAAATCATTGGGGGTTTTACAATACTGGCTAATGGGCTAAACTCTCTCTAAAGCCTTTGGAGACACCAAGTGAAGAAGCAAATTAATCTTCTGTTTTGTCTTGCTTTCGAAGAAGCAAGCACTTCCAGCTATTGAGAGTTGATCCCTGCTATGCCAAGTCATGCCACAGGATCCCACAGTGGTGGTACATTTTCTTCCCCAGGATGAAGGAGGAAACCAAGAGGAAAATAAAACACAAAAACTGAGTCCTCTAAATATTTTGATCAAAGCCTTAGTATAAATATTCCCAAGGAGATGGTGACTACTTTATCATCTGATTTTTCGTTTGAAACAGGAATAAGACTACTGTTTGTTTGAGGTCTGAGGAAAGATAGAGTAAAGAGATCTTTAAACTCTGACCTATAAGCTTGATATGACTGATTTCCTCTAATTTTGAAGTTTATTTCCTCTGCAAAGAAAATAAACTCTGTGGTAGCTCCCCCTAGAGTCCTAGAATCCCTAGAGCCTATACCCAAAATCACAGACTACTTTGACACAGTAGAATTTGGCAAAAACTACATGGTTTTGAAGCATGGTTCTGCCACTCTACAATTCTATAATCCTGGACACATTACTTAACCTCTCGATGACTCAGTTTCCTCATTCGTGAAATGGGAAAGATAATGATCCCTACCTCTTTTGGGCTAAAATGAAGATGAAATGAATGGTGAGTGCTCAACAAGTATCTTCAAACAAACCCATTATCCAAATCATTAGTGACGTGTATGTGTATGTGTGTGTGTTCAAGGTGAAGACAAGTGGGTTTCATTTTACTTTGCAAAACAAGCAATTTAATAACACCCTAGCAGCAGATACATCTGTTCTCCCTCAAATCCTTTTATTGACTGCTAGAGCTTGGCACTCCAGCTATTGGAACTCCCAGCTTTGCATCTCTAATTTTCACATAGCATTGGGCCTCATGCTGCGACCTTCACTGTACTTTCTCGCTCCTTTCTTACTGCAAGAAAATAAACTCTGTGGTAGCTCCCCCTAAAGTCCTAGAACCCAAGAGCCTATACTCATTGCTTCAATTAACCACCACAGAAATAAACATTCTAAGTCTAGGGTCCTCTTCCTAGCTGTGTGCCTGGATCATAGCCAGACCTGGGACCAGCCAGGCCTGGGACCCCCATATTATTTAATTTTAGTAATATTTAGCTTATTTTTCATGTTATTGTTATTATCTCATTTTCTTCACGATTTAATATTTTTCTATTTCACAATACTTCATCATAATATTGACTTTTAAAATATCTTTTTATTTTTCTTATACAGGCTTTCTTTTATCTCCTCTGGTGAGAGTGTTGATTATAACCTAAATCAGTACTTCTAGAATTATCAGCGAAGCAATCATCAATTTTTGTTGTTTTAGTTTTGCTTTAAAATTTTTCTCCCTTGTATGTATTTACTGTTTATCTGTTTGTTTGTATTTTAAAATAATTGTGACAATAGAAAGTGTCCAGATTGAATTTGTCCTAATTTGTCAGTATAAAAAGCAAACAAGTAGCACATGTATCATCCAAATATGCATAATATGGGCATTTGGGGATCCTATTCTCTTTTAGTTAACTTTAACAAACAATGAAAAATGTAATCTTGGTCTAATTGGATTATTTTATATTCTTCTTTATAAATTTTATCTAATCACCTTATTTTATGCAATTTCATAATTTTAGTATTTTTTTACCTTAGATTTCATTAGCATATTCTATATTGATCTGGTTTTATATTTATATGTATTAGTAATATTTCATTTTAAAAACTTTTCTATTTTAAATAAATTTAATTTTTTCTGTGTAAATATGCAATGTACTTTGTATAAACATTTCTCCTTTTATTTATTTAAGCTTGTTTTAACTTTTTATCCTTTTATAGTTTTTATTTATGTATTACTTTTATTTTTGTTTTTTATAATTTTCATTTTATAATTACACCTGACATAAAATATTATATTAATTTTAGGTGCATAACATAGTGATTAGATATTTATATAACTTACAAAGTGATTGTCTTGATAAATCTAGTACCCTTCTGACACCATACATAGTTATCACTATGTTATTGATTATATTTCGTATTCTATACTTTACATCCCCATGCCTATTTTATAGTACTACCAATATGTACTTCTTAACTCCTTCTGCTTTTTTACCCATCCCCCAATCCCCTCCGCATTTGACAACCATCAAACTGTTCTCTGTATCTATGAGTTTGTTTCTTTGTTGTTTGTTTGTTTATTTTGTTCTTTAGTTTCCACATATAAGTGAAATCATAATACATTTGTCTTTCTCTGTCTGACATACTTCACTCAGCACAGTACCCTTTAGGTCCATCCATGTTTTTGCAGATGTCAATACATCAATCTTTTTCATGGCTGAGTAATGTTCCATTGTATATACGTACCACTTCTTTATCTATTTATACATTGATGGACACTTAGGTTTCTTCCATATCTTGGCTATTGTAAATAATGCTACAATGAACATATGGAGACACATGTCTTTCAAATTAATGTTTTGGGTTTCTTCAGATAAATACCCAAAAGAGGAATTACTGGGTCCATTTTTGTCTCTCATAAGTAGCCTTTATTTTAAAGCATACTTTCTCTGGTATAAATATTGTTACCTTAGCTTTTGTATTTTTCATTTCCAATTTCATAAAATATCTTTTCTCATCCCTTTCCGTTCAGTCTGTGTGTCTTTAGAACTAAAGAGAGTCTCTCATAAGCAACATATTTAAGGGTCTTGTTTTCTTAACCATTCAGCCACCCTATGTCTTTTCATTGGAGCATTTAATCTAATTCTATTTAATGTAATTGTCAATAGATATGTAGTCATTGCCATTTCATTATTCCTATTTTTTATTTTTTTTCTTCTTCTTAAAGAAATCCTTCTAATATTTCTTTAATCCTTGTTTGGTGTTGATGAACTCCTTTAGCTTTTTCTTGTCTGGGAAGCTCTTTATTTGTCCTTCGATTCTACATGAAAACTTTACCGGGTAGAGTAATCTTGGTTGTAGGTCCTTGCTTTTCATCACTTTGAATATTTTGCTAATCCCTTCTGGCGTACAAAGTTTCTGTGAAGAAATCAGCTGACAGACTTATGGGAGCTCCCTTATAAGTAACTAGATGCTTTTCTCTTGCTGTTTTTAAGATTCTCTGTCTTTAACCTTCGGCATTTTAATGATGATGTGTCTTGGGTTGGGTCTCTTTTTGTTCATCTTGTTTTGGGACTCTCTGCACTTCCTGGGTTTGTACGTCTATTTTCTTTGCCATGTTAAGAAAGTTTTCTGTCATTATTTGTTCAAATAGGTTTTCAATTCCTTGCTCTCTCTTTTCCTTTTGATACCCCTATGATGTGAATATTGGTATGCTTGATATTATCCCAGAAGTCCCTTAAATTATCCTCATATTTTTGGATTTGTTTTTCCTTTTCACTGTTTTGATTGGATGTTTTCTCCTACTTTATCTTCCAAATCGATGATTCATTCTTCGGCTTTATCTAATCTACTATTGGTCCCTTCTAATGTATTCTTTATTTCAGTTATTATATTATTAATTTCTGACTTTTTAAAAATCTTTTCTACCTCCATTTTTATGTTTCCTATCACTTTGTTAAAGTTCTCACTGAAATCATTCAGCATCCTTATAACCAGTGTTTTGGACTCTGCATCCGCTTGTCTCCATTTTGTTGAGTTCTATTTCTGGAGATTTGTTCTTTTCTTTTATTTTGGACATGTTTGTCTCTCCATTTTGGCTGCATCCCTGTGTTTGTTTCTATATATTAGGTAGAGATACTGTGTCTACTAGTCTTAGAGTGGGCTTATGTAGTGTTCTATGGGACCCATAGATGTTCTTGGTCACTTGAGTCAGATGCTCCAGGTGTGTCCTTTTTATGGGTTGTGTATGCTCTCCTGTTGCACTTGAGCTTTAGTTGCTATTTGTACATCAATGGAGGGATTGACCCTCAGGCTAATTGAATATGGGGACTGGCAATGACTACTATTGTGCAGGAGGTGACTCTACAGAGCAAAATTCATTTTAGCAAGGCTCTGGTACTTGCTCAGTCTTCCCCTTGGGTGTGTTGTTTGTGGAAGTGGTTGGGTGGTGCTCTACTGTGGTCTGAAACTGGAGACCAGGTATGTTTGTTCTAGAGCTCTTGGGAGGAGCTCTTTTGCAAGCCAAATTCTGCTGCCTATACCTAGCCCTGGGCCACTTGGTATGAGCTACAAAGTGATCTGCAGATGGGTGCCATTTGTACTGGGCTTGGAGGTGTCTGGGAGAAGCCAGCTGCCACTAGTGTGGGCTCTGGGCTATTTATAAAGAGGTACAGGGAATGGCAAGGCCAGATGCTGCTTGTTTGGGGGTTATGAGCTCTTGAGATGTTTTAGGAAAATTTGTAATAGGAGCTAAGATGGGCCCTTTGTATGGAAAAGCCACTGGAATAGGCTTGAATGGGACTGTGATTTGGGTGGAGGTGGTGTCTCAGGGAATCACCAGGTGAGGCAAACAGTGTTTGCAAGGTTGATGGAGACTTAGATATAGTGCCCACATGAGTCTGCATCTGGGTCACAGGATGAGTCACGGGATGGCTCAACAAAGAAACAATGGCTCCTGCCAGCATTTCTGTCTGTGAGAAAGCTGTTCCTACAGCCCTTGCCCTGAAGCCACACTGTTTAGTTCCTTCCCCTATGTCCCTGGCACCTTTAGAGCTGCTGACCCAGCACTGGAGCTCAGAATGAGTGAGTCAATGATTAAGTCCATGTGTGAGCCCTTTAAGAGGAACACCTGGGACTCCAGCTGTCCCTATCTCACTCAGCCACAATCTCCCTTGGTTTCACAGCCAAAAGTTTTGGGGACTTCTCTTCCCAGCACTTAAATCCTGGGCTGGGGAGCCTGGTGTGGTGTTGGGGCCCCTCACTCTTAAGGAGGAACCTCCACATCCAAAATAGCCCTTCTGATTTTTAGCCACCATACATGCATGTGGAACCAACCCAATTCTGTATCTCTCCCCACTTACCAGACTCCAGGTGGCTTCTTCATGTTTAGTTGTAGGACTTCTGTTTAGCTAGACTTCAGGTGATTCTCAATGACAGTTGTTCTGTAATTTAGTTGTAATTTTGATGTAGTCATGAGAGGTGATATGCAGAACATTTACCTACTCCATCATCTTGATCTAAAGCCAACTCTTTAATCTTTTAAGTCTCCAAACCTTTTAGAGTTTTTGTCTGGTTTTGTCTTATTTGCTCTTGTCCTATTTTGAATTTTAATATTAATTTTCATACATTTTAGTTATACATGAACCTTTATATGTTATTTTTACATTATATATTTATGCAGTTAGGTCATTTTATTTGTTTATCAATAACTTAAAAGATATTTAGAATTCTTACATACCTAAAATATATTGAATGCTCAAAAATGTTACTTATCCATTCATTCTCTTTAACCATATAAAATTGATGTACTATGCCTACTTTTTATTTTAAATCTTTTGACACTTGTATTATTTAATTTTAGTTTCATTACTTTTATTTTTATCATAGTCTATATGTACATTTATTTATTTTCAAAAGTATTGAAATCCAAATATGACCTATTGTTATATGCAAATATTATAAATTGTACAAATATAAGAAGCTGTCTGCTCAGATAACCCCTGTTGACAAATATTCATGCAGTATGTATATTAAAACATTCAAACAGCATCAAAAACTAGAGAATGAAAAATAAAAGCTGGTCCTAGTCGATTTCCATCCCACCTTCAAGAGCTGACTATACTTATATCCCCTAAAACCATTAATATTAGTTTCCTTTCACTCCAGATGTCTATTTGCACAAACATAGGTATAAAGACCAAGAAAGAATTTATTTTACTTGAATTTAATATGAAAAAATATGCTAATGTGAAATCAAAGGGCTTCCCAAACTTCATATAAATATTTTATCACCAAAATAATGTTATTTTATAAAAGCTTCCATTTTGGTTTAAGGAATAATATTATGAAAAAAAAGAAAAAACTGAAATTATTACTCATTTGTTAATAGCAATTATTTTTAAGTTTGAGACACTAGAGTTTTTTTCTATTATGAAAGATAAGGAAATTAAATCTCCTGTTGTTTCTCTCAATATTCTCCCAATTTACATGCATAATATTATTAGAATATTTTTGTAATGTTTTATAAAAATTTTTATAATTTTTTGTAATACTTCTCTTTTTTGTTCCAGCTATTGAGGTATAGTTGAAAAATAAAATTGCCTATTTAATGGTGTACATAGTGATATTTTGATATACAAATACACTGTGAACAATCATCAACATTTTATCAACCTACTTAACTTTGTGTGTGTGTGTGCATGCATGTGTGTGTGTGTATGCGTGTGTGTGTATGCTGTGAGAATACTTGAGATCTACTCTCTTTTAACTTCTCTCTAATAATCTCATTCTCACTGATAGCTAACTTTGGACTCTTATTTTCTTTGAGTCAATGCTTTCCATGTTTTTTTTTTTCTGCCACATTCTTATTTCTTTATTTTAATTCATCTATGAAATGGTTGGAGTCCATGCTTTTGTCTTGATTTCTTTCCTTTAAAAGTTATTGTCTCTATTTACTCTTACTTTTTACAAAAGTTATCTTTTTTACTTGTCTGTAATTTTTTAGCTGATTAAATAACACATTGAAAGAGTCGATAGAAGGTAGGAATAGATATAAGAATGTTCCATGTTCCTAGAAAAGCTGACATAACTTTTTTTTCCAATAATAGCTATTACAACATTACAATATTCCTACATTAGACAATAAATAATTTGATCGCCCTATGAGGCAAAGCATAAGTGGAAACATAAAGTTTTCCCCCTTTATAATCCACCACAAGTCATATGTTGAATCAACTACTAAAGTATTAAAAATTTTTTAACACTGAGTTTAGTGGGATGTAATATAGAAGCCATGAAGAACTGGCTAGGCCTCAGATCATCCAGCAAAGGACATTTAGAGTGAAGATAGCTGCATTTCGATAAGACTGCTCTCATAGACAAAAGCAGAACTCTCCTTAGGTAAAACCTGCTTGCTTAGAATATCATATAACTGTAAGGATTAGACATCAACTTTAACCTGACTCTGTGTCTCAATGTTACACAAAGCATTATCTGTTTACAAGAATGACAGATGTTTCATAGCAGATTTTTTGGCTCCATTTGCCTACATTCCAAAGAGAATTTGATTCCATTTTAGTTCACAATGGAGTTCATTAAAATTGACAGCAACAAAGTAAAACAAAACCTCATTTGATTAATATTTGTTTAATTAGCTCCAACTATGTGAAAGATATTATACTACATACTTGAATGTTAATTACAACTAAAGTTGACCTCTGAACAATGCAGGGATTAGGGACACCTTTTGTACAGTCAAAAATCTTGTAAAACTATTGACTTCCCTAAAACTTAGTTGTCCTTTGATTGTTTACAGGATCCCCTAGAGATACCAAAATTCGTGGAGGCTCAAGTCCCCTTTGTGAAATGGCCTAGATCAATGCATACATTTGGCCTTTCCTACTGTGGGACAAAAACAGTGTAAGTATTTATTGAAAAAATATCTGTGTATAAGTTGACCCATAGAGTTCAATTCTGCATTTTTCAAGGATTAACTGTAATAAATTATAAAATTATTTTATTACAATTATATATACTGTTGCAACTGACTCAGAATACTAAGAATTAATGGTTTGCTCTTAGTCTGAGGATTCAGTGAATGTTTCCCTTAGACAATATTGATTTGAAATCTGAAGAATAATTCAGACTTTGTTAACAAAGGTTTTTGGGTGTGGTGGAGACATGTAGAGGGAAAAACTTACACAAAGAGCCTGAGTCACAAAGAATAATAGTCCTATCAAGCACTTGACTGTTAAGGCCAGGTTAACTAGATCACAAGGAAACAAATTTAAAAGTGACTTGGAACATTTTTTAAAGAAATAGAACAAAAAATAATCAGATTTACATGGAAGAGCAAAAGACCCCAAATTGCCAAACCCATCCTGAGAAAAAAACCCATGCTGAGAGTTATCACTCTGCCTGACTTCAAATTATACTACAAAGCAACAGTAATCAAAATGGCATGGTAATGGCAGAAAAAACAAACACAAGGACTACTGGAACAGAATTGAGAGTCCAGAAATAAACCCATATTATATGGGCAAATAATTTTCTACAAAAATAGCCAAAAGCATACAGTGGAGAAAGGAAAGCCTCTTCAATAAATGGTGCTGGAAAAACTGGAAAAACATCTGCAAAAGAATGAAACTAGATTGTTGTCTACCACGATACAACAAAATTAACTCAAAATGGATTAAGGACCTGAATATAAGACCTGAAACAATAAAATGCATAGAAGAAAACATAGGAATTAAACTCAAGGACTTAAAGAGGTTTTATGAATTCGACCTCAAAAGCAAGGAAAATAAAAGCTAAAATAAATGAATGGGACTACATCAAACTAAAAAGCTTCTGCTCGGCAAAAAAAAAAAATCGTCAACAAGATAAAGAGATAACCATATGAATGGGAAAATATATTTGCAATCAACGCCTCTCATAAAGGCCTAATGTCCAAAATATACAAAGAACTCGTATGACCCCATATCAACAATAACAAAAACAAAGGATCCAATCAAAAATGGGCAGAAGACCTGAACAGACACTTCTGTCTAGAGGACTTACAAACGTCCAACAAGTATATGAAAAGATGCTCAACATTGCTAGCTATTAGAGGAATGCAAATCAAAACCACAATGAGATACTACTATCTCACATCTGTTAGAATAGCTATAATCAACAGGACATGTAATAAAAAATGTTAGAGGGGATGTAGAGGAAAAGGAACTCTCACACAGTGCTGGTGGGACTGCAAATTGGGACAGCCACTATGGAAAACAGTATGGAGTTTCCTCAAAACCCTAAGAATTGATCTACCATATGATTCAGCAATCCCTCTTCTGGGTAGTTACCCCAAATACTTGAAAACCCGTATCTGAAAAGATATTTGCACACCGATGTTCATGGCAGTATTATTCATGCTGGCCTGGACATGGAAGCAACCAAAGTGTTTGACAATAGATGAGTGGCTAAAGAAGGTGTGGTACATATATACAATGGAATATTACTCAGCCATAAGAAGAGATGAAATACTGCCTTTTGCGACAACATGGATAAACCTTGAGATAATTATGCTAAGCTAAATAAGCCAGACAGAAAAAGTTGAAAATCACATGATATCACTTGTATGTGGGATATAAACCTAAAAGCAACAAATAAATAGGACAAACTAACAGATACTCATGGACATGGACTATAGACTAGTGGTTACCAGAGGATAGAGGGTGGTGGGGAGGGGAAAGCTGGAGTAAAGGAGATCAAATATGTGGTGACAGAAAGAAATTTAATTATGGAAGGTGAACGTACAGTGTACATATACATATGTGTACATATATATATATATACCTTACTGTTAAAGTGTACATCTGAAACTTATTGGATTTCATTAACCAATGCACCATAAAAAATAAATTAATTAATTTTAAAAAAATGAAAAGAAAAAATTTACAGTATGATTGTACAATACATAAAAATTTTCATTTAAAAAAAGTGACTTGGAATGATGCTAATGAAGTAAATCAGTCAGTTACTCTGGGCTTAGTAACTTATGTTGAGAATTTTGCATTTTAATCTAAGAGTACCAAGAAGACATTGAAAGACCTTAAGCATGGGAGTGATCTGATCAGTAATACTGTACCTCTGTGTCTTAGAATTAGAGGCTAATTTACGGTGGGGAGTGGGGGTGCAAAAACAGACACAAAAACTGTAGTAAGAAGCTGAAGCAGAATAAGAGATAATAGAAGCTTGGAGTTAGATTGTAAAGGGTAGATGAGATAAGCAGACAGATTTGTGAATTAAAAAGATTTGGGGACCAATTTCTGTGAGGATCGAGATTTTAAGAATGACAAGTTTCTTGTTCAAATAACTACATAAACTAGATGAAAAATGAGATAGATAATATATTGGGAATAGAAACTGAGAAAAGAAAAATCAACACCATCGAGAAAATCATCTGTTCAGTTGTGAACATACATGCTAGTTAACCACAGATTAACGTTGATCTCATTATCTAAATGCCCTACTGGTCTCATCAAGACCCTTGGGATTACTCACATCATTTGAATCTTCCCAGTTGACATCTCCTTAATTCACTCATTTTCATATTTCAAGTTATTTCCTGGATGTAATTAAAACTAAAAATGTAGATTTAAAGATAAGTAGTATGGCTTAAGTTAAAGATTCTTTGAACTAGAGAGGTATATTTATCTCAGAGTTATAGTCCCAGGAAAAATAGTATCCTCAGCTTATAAATCAATAACTTCTTCAACCAAAAATGATCCAATAAACATTTTAAATCAAGTAAATCATTAGATCATATTCTTCCTCTGCCATTTTATTTATTTACTTATTTATTTGTTTGTTTATATTTCAGCTTTATTGAGGTATAGTTGATAAAAGTATAAGATATTCAAAGAATGCATTGTGGTGATTTTGTAGATGTATACATTAAGAAAGGATTTTCCCAATCTAATTAATTTATACATCTATTACCTCACATATTTATCTTTTTGCATGTGTGAGAGAAGATTTAAGTTCTGTTGTCTTAGGAAATTTCAATTATGAAATAATTGATCAACTATATTCACTATGTTTTACATTAGAACCTCAGACCTTACTCATCTTATAGTTGAAAATTTGTACCCTTTTACTAACTTTTTTCTATTACCCCCACCTCCCAGTCCCCAGCAACCATTTTTCTGCTTTGTTTCTGGGAGTTCAACTTTTTGTTTTGTTTTGCTGTTGTTGTTGTTTAATTTTGTATTAGGTTTTACATATAAGTGATACTGCATAGTATTTGTCTTTCTCTACTACCATTTAGCGTAATGGATTCAAGGTTCACACATGTTGTAAATGGCAGGATGCCTTCTTTCTTATAACTAAATAATATTCATATATCTGACATCTTTTTTATTCATTCACCCATTGATGGGCACATTGGTTGTTTCCATAGCTTGGCTATTGTGAATAATGCTGCAGTAAGTATGTGAGTGCAGATATCTCTTGCATATCTTATTTTTATTTCCTTTGGCTCTACAATCAGAAGTGGAATTCTTGGATCATATGGTAGTTCTACTTTTCATTTTTTGAGGAATCTCGATGTTTTCATAGAAGCTGAACCAATTTACATTTGCACAATAGTGTACAAGGGTTTCCTTTTCTCCACATCTTGTTGACATCCGTTACTTCTGTCTTTCTGATGATAGTCATTCTAACAGGTAGAAGGTGATATCTCATTGTGGTTGTTTTGCAGTCCCTGGATGATCAGTGATGATAAGCACATTTTCATGTCGTTGTTAACCATTTGTATGTCTTCTTTGGAAAAATGTCTATTAAGTTACCCTCCCAATTTTTAATCAAATTGTTTGGTTTTTATTATTGAGTTGTTGCATTAATCCTTTATGTATTTTGAATATTAACCCCTTAGCACAAATATTTTAAAACAGTAGAGTACTGGCATAAAATATATTCATGGATTAATGAAATAAAATAGAAAGCCCAGAAATAAACCCGTGAATATATGATCAATTGTTTATTACAAAGAAACCAAAAATATACAATAAGGAAATAATAATCAATAAATGTCTATTCGAGAAGTCTATTCAATAAATGGTGTTGGGAAAACTAAATAGGCACATGCAACAGAGTAATATTGGATTCTTATTTTACATCATACATACAAATCAACTCAAAATGAATTAAAGACTTGAAAATAAGACCTGAAACCATAAAACTTCTAGAAGAAAACATAAGGAATAAGCTCCTTAACATTGGTCTTGACAATGATTTTGGATTTGACACTAAAAGCAAAGACGAAAGCAAAAATAAATAATTAGGACTACATCAAACATTTCTTCATAACAAAGAAAACCATCAACAATATGACAAGGCACACTACAGAATGGGAGAAAATACTTATAATTCACATATCTGATAAGGGGTTAACCTCCCTATCATTTTAGTCTTTCATGATTTATGTTGTTCTAATCCTTGCAAAAGTATTTACTTTTACTTACTTTTAATATATGCTATATTGCTAAAAGATTAAAAGCGATCTATTTTTCCAAAGAGAGCTTTCTACTCCCTCAAACCACATGTTAATCAGGTTACAAGATACATTCTCACAACCTGATTCCAACTATTTTTCTAGAAAGTGAGTTTCTCCATCTAATAGGTTTCGTGGAAAGCTGTTACTCACTTTTACACCATTTATCAATTACCTAACATTTATAAAGAGTACATAAGACTCTGAAGTCCTTATTGATCTATTAGTGGTTTTTTATAGACAGAGTAGTCAGAGACAAAAGTCATAAATTCAAGGCTCTGAGCTTTTGTCAGGTCAATGAAGTATAAATAAAAGTCTTCCAGGGCTGCAGAAGGGTTACAGGGGTATGTTACTTTAAGAAGGCCAATTTACAGCATGAAATTGGATTAGCAATTGCTCAAATAATCAAAATCCACATATAAGTGTGTTTCCTCAGAAGGGATTTGTGTTTCTTAAGACCAGGTGTGTTAGTCAGTTCAGGCTACTGTAAACAAATTACTTTAGAATAAGTGGCTTAACCAACAGAAATTCAATAAATGTCTATTCTTAAGGCTGGAGGTTCAAGATCAGGGTGTTAGCATGGTCAGGTTCTTGTGAGAGTTCTCCTCTTAACTTGCAGATGGCAACTTTATTTCTCTGTGCTCACATGGCCTTTCCTCTTTGTATGTGCACATGAAGAGAGAGAGAGAGAGATTTGCTCTCCTTATAAGGCCACCAATCTTATTGGATCATGATCCCACACTTATAACCCCACTTAATTGTAATTGCCTCCTAAAAACCCTGTCTCCAAATACAGTCATGTTGGGGATAAGGCTTCATCATAAGGATTTGGGGGACCCACAGTTAAGCCCACAGTTCAAAGTAATATAATAAAAGGGATTCCCATGCTGGTTTGAACATTTGTGATTATTCAATATCTCCAAATCTTTAAAACAATACAACAGATATGGGTACTATCCAGTAAGAGCTGTTTAAATTGACTATTGACAGCTAAATATTAGTTTTTATGATCATAGTGTCTTAATACAAGTAAATGCATTTCTCTGGATTCTTACTAAATCTGGAATTGTTTATTACTGTAAGAAAAAATACAAATGAGATATTCAAATGCTCAGAAAATCATCAGCTTCTTGGCTTTCTTATGTTTTTCTACCTGTAAAGTGTTTAATGTCGAAGACAACATTGGAACAAGATTAGTTTCTATCAACATTTTAAAGCGATTTGTCCTGGTTTATCCTCAAAAAGGAAGAGGAAGGATTTAAATTTTCCAAATATTTTTTGTGGTAAATTTCATATACTTGTATCATTGTGATTCACTCATCTATCCTAAAGCAAAATTTCTACGCAACTAAAGCTCCTTCAAAAGAGTTTCTATAGCTATATATGCATATAGTACAAGTTATGTTCTATTATCACTTACATTGAATTCAATAGGACTTATAAATGTTAGGCATAAATCAAGAACTGATAAATTCTTGCATGGAGTATTGTGAACCTCCAGAATAGATAGTTACCCTGGATCACCAAAGTGGGTTATTTTAGCTAAAAATAGAAAAAAATAAACTACTGTAATAAAATAATTTATTCACCAGAATCTAAACAATTCAGACTATGTGCTAGAGACTCTCCGTAGCATAAGGTAAGGATGGGTTGGTGGTGGTGGTACAAATGTACATATTTATTTCTTTTGTTGCTAAACAATCCACTCTCAGGAAGTATTAAATAAGATCCATGTCAAAAGTTGGTATCTCTATAGAATTATTTTTCAGGTTTGAAACTTCATGCTTTGACAGGGATAACTCCATCTCTGACCTAATTCAGTTCCAAGCTAACTCAGAAGTGACATAAACTCTACATATATAAAGAATGTTTAAGGTTGTGCTTTCTTCTTTCCATGCCAGAAAAAAATCTTTCCTCTGAGGTCATAAAATATTATATGCATGCAGCAAAATGCTTATATTTATTTATTTAACTGTCTGATACAACCTGTTAAATAATGATGTCATTGATGATAAAAACTGTATTTTATTGTTCTTTGCTATGGTGATAGGAGTCAGGATATAAAGATAGTTCCTGCATTAGTCCAAACATATGTAATTTTCTGAAGTTAGATAGTGGAGTTCAAAATTGGCATGCATTTGATGTCATGAGCACAAGGTGAAAGGAGATAGAGATAGGATAGGAAATCAAGCCTTAAGGTAAGGGGTTCTGACTTCTCAATTGAGAAAAGGGTTTAACATTGTTAATTCAACACCCTAGATTGCACCACAAGGGTGGTTATAATATTTGAGACAAATATTTATCTATGAAAAGCTCAGAATGTTGTTCTAAAGTTCCATAGTTGATAAAAGGACCTCATATGTTTATAATGAACTTTCTTCTTATGATTCTTGGGATCTGTCCTTATCACTCTTTTCCCACCCCACATTACCAGTTTTTAGCAACGTCATCAGAACTGAAATACAGGTTTTACTGACCACTCCATTAAGTTATCTACATCCTTGAAAGGATATAACTAATTGACAGGATGGTCTTTTACCTTTCAAGGAACTCCTCTCTTATATGCTTTATATGTTGCTAAATTAGAGCTGTACATATAAAATAGACAAAGACTATTTGGCTGACTTTCCATAATTCAGCTGGCTCACAAATGATTCCTTCTATATGTTTTGCAGTAAAGATAGTACTTGTTATTTCAAACCTATGTTCTGTCACACCCTTTAGGGTTTCCGCTTTGATTAAAAGTACTAACCTCAATTTTTTTCTGCTTTAAAACTTCTGTTGTTTTTTAGGTGCTCTACCTAGTTCTTTTCTGCTTAATAATACAACTTTATCTCTGGTAAATCATAACTGAAACATAGTAAATACATCATTAGGTAAACAACCTGAGCTGAAAATTGGCTATATTTTTAAAAATGCTGATGTATGGGAATTTGAAGTCTTACCTTAAGTGACAGATGGCAAAAGAAAATTAAAGAAAATAGTCACAGCAAATCCCTTCCTCCACACTTCAGTGCTTTGTTAAATAAGAATAAGCCTGTTTAATTAATATTGATTTATCACTGACTGTCCTTGAGGCGTGTTACCCTTTGACACATTTTTACCTTCAAAACTGCCAAAATTGCAAAATATATAATAACAAAATTCAAATTCATTTCTAAGCTCAGAGTTATTGTGGTTTGTTATCACCAATTCCCAGCTACTCCAGGAAGGTGCTATGTGTCATAGCAAGTAGCAATGTCTTTATTTATGACCTCCAGTGATTAGTTAGCTTTGCCAGACATTTCTCAGAAAATGACCCAGGAATTTAAGATGAGATAAAAGATTCTAACTATATTTGGCTTATGATCCTGGCATTTGTTAAAACACGACAACTTCATTTTGATAGAAATATTAAATAGTTATTTCTTTCTAAATAAATGCATAAATGAAGCATTTGTTTATCAGCTGGAAGAAGACAGAAAGTTTATTATTCTTGACACCTTCTATCTGGTCATTTAAATAATGAGTCAATAACCAGAAATCCTTGTTTACCTAAGGTAAGCCTTTTTAATTTGAAAATTTGCTTTTTCAGCTTTCATTCTTTGATTTTATCGAGGATTCATGGAGGACCTTGGGCAGTAGTCCCTTCTAGTAAAATCCCATCCCTCTATGAGTAGAGATGTACACATCTTTACATCCAGGCAGCACCTCTGAGATCCATACTCCATTTTCAGTCTCATAATAGAAAGCTAATCATTCCACATATAAGTTATACGCAAATATCTTAAGTAACCAGCCCCCTCCTTTGTGTCATGGTGCCGATCACAATATTATTTCTAACTCTGACTCCCACAATGAGTGAATGACAAGCAAGGAGACTGAATATCTGCTCAACTTTCCAAGTAGACACTGATTGGAGAAGGAGACAGGAAACACTCATTCAGCCCTCAGCACCCTGAAGTCATTTACCCTTGGAAGTCCTCTGCCCAGACCTGAGCAAAAACATTTGCAGTATGATTCCATAACATCATGATTAGAAGCTCTCTTCCTGGGGCAAAGTAGAGCCAAAAATTAGAGCCCTAGTAGTGAAAAATCTCAGCTACATTCCCTTTGAATTTTCATCTACTTTTACCTCTGCTAAAATTGGCATAGATTTATAAGTAATAAGACAGAAAACAGAGAAAATATTAGGACTAGAGTAAGCCATTGCTTCATCTAGTTTAAAGGAAGATACATGGTCACTCAGAATGGTATGATACTCTTGGTAGGATGTAGGCTAAATAGTGGGTATAAAAAATGGTCCAGATAAAAGAAGTTGACAGAAAAGAATGATTCTGAGTTGCACAGAAGTTAGAGCTGATAAAAATGAAAAGGCCATATCCAGAGCAATCATTGCCAGAAACATCAGGGTCAGTCCCCTAATCATTATTGCTGCGAGAATGAGATTTTGCAAACACTGCTGCCTTATTTTTCTTTCTGGTATAGTTTTGTTCTTTTCTCATTTGTTTCTACAGTAAGTCATGGCCCTTTTCTCTGGTTATTATCCTGTTCTACCTCTCGTCTTAACATCCAGAGTTGCAAGTCATTTCCACACTCCCCTAAAGAAAATTATAACAGAGATTGTGTGTTTTGATATGTTGAGGACAGAAAACTATCATCCAGTATACCTCTGTCTGAAAACCAATAGTTTACTCCAGCAACTGGGAGAGTAATATAATTATCCCAGAAAGTTTTCTCTTCTTTTTCCAATCTTTGTGGCAGCTTGTCTAGTTGGTACCTTCCTCTAGAAACACAGGGAGCCCCTTCTCAAAAAAGACTTGTACCAATGCAGAGATCACCAGGAAGACTTTAATGGAGTCTCTCATACCAATCTCAGCATCATCTTTAACCACTAAAAAGTGGTTATTATAATTTCACATGCAGGCATCTTCCAGGAGTTACCCCATCATAGTCCTTAAGTCTTCTGACTCTCATCATATACTTCCAAAAAAGAAGGAAAAATAATGTTTCAGGAAAAAAATGAGAATAATGTCATGACTGTTCACTATTATTCTCAAGTAAATTGCCTGAAGATATGGGAGCTTTATTTTCCAGAATATACTTTTTATATATAACATATCTTGTTTGCAAAGTTCACATTAGAAATGTCTGCTTACAAGTTGTGTTAACTCTTCGTTTAATTTTTCTATGAAAAAACAGAAAGACGAGGCTTCCCCTGAATCTGCTTCAAGGACTCATTGAGTTTTCATTGCATATCATTGTTGCCAATCATTTCTGTTCCAAAGGAAACTATTAAAAAGGTTGAAAAAATCTCAACTTTGATGTTTTCTTACAGTTATATTCAATTTTTCTATTTTGGTTCTTCCTCAAAGGTAAAGATTTAAAACAAAGAATCATAAGTATAGGGAAGACTAAAACTAATGTTGTGATATTGGAACTGTTACTAATATTGTTTAGACTTAAAAAATGCAAAGGTAACTGTCTAAACCTTTGACTAAACTCTGGTTTCTTGTTATCTTATGCCTTATTGTTTGTTGCATATAAAAAATAGACCAAGGCTAAAATTTTAGTAAATACGTAAAATAGAGAATAAGCCCCAGACAATGGAAGAATTATCATGAAACCCTGGAACATAAAGAGAGGCCTTGTATATCCCTACCTTTTGCCAACCTGCAAATATTTTAGCCTTCTGAGACTTTCTATATACAAATTGTTATACTTTCCCTTACATAACAAAATATAATTATTCAATAAGAGACATACACCATGAGCAATGCTCAGATGAGCTCAAGCATTCCCTGAGCGTGTCATTAGCCATCCCTATGCTCAGATTGATTTATGGGTCTCAGGTCCATCGTTTCCTCACGATTAGCCATCATTACACCATTATGACTCCCTGCAGTCCCTCAGCTTACTGCTTCTAGGGAGAAGGT
Source organism: Pteropus alecto (assembly GCF_000325575.1). NCBI lineage: Eukaryota > Metazoa > Chordata > Mammalia > Chiroptera > Pteropodidae > Pteropus > Pteropus alecto. Next base: position 2,058,497 of record NW_006438113.1, read on the forward strand.
GCAATCTTGCCCAGCTGCACTGAGCTAGTTTTCGCTGCCACTAATTCTCTGCCAGAATCTATGAGTAATGTCATATTTCATGCTTTTCCAATAAAAACATTTGCTCCTTGGCAGGGCTAGTAAAGAGGTTGATGGAGAAACTATAGAAAGTCCCCAAGAGGGCAAAAGGTGACTGAGCAACTTTGTCATGAGAAAATTAAGTATCTACCTAGGCTGACACAACAGATCAAAAAAAAAACAAAACAAAAACAAAAACAAAAAAACAAACAAAAAAAAA